>NC_133326.1:156592612-156917612 GCF_042186555.1 Aquarana catesbeiana | reverse complement strand
TGTGTGGGCTCCATCACATATTTTCCATCGGAATTTCCGACACACAAAGTTTGAGAGCTTGCTATAAAATTTTCCGACGACAAAATCCGTTGTCGGAAATTCCGATCGTGTGTACACAAATCCGACGCACAAAGTGCCACGCATGCTCAGAATAAATTAAGAGACGAAAGCTATTGGCTACTGCCCCGACGTATGTGTTTTACGTCACCGTGTTCAGAACTAGGGTTGTCCCGATACCACTTTTTTAGGACCGAGTACAAGTACCGATACTTTTTTTCAAGTACTCGCCGATACCGATTACTTTTTTTTAATGTCACGTGACAGTGTTTTTTTTTTTGTTTTGTTTTTTTTTTTGGGGGGGGGGAGTGAACGGTGTGTGTGTGTTTTTTTTTTTTTTCATTTACATTTATTATTTTTTACAATTTAATTTTTTTTTATTCTTTATTGCACTATGTGTGTGTTTTTTTTTTTTTAATCAGCCCTGTTGGGGGGCTTTGGTGAGATATCAGGGGTCTTAACAGACCTCTGATATCTCCCCCTTGAGACAGAGAAAGAGACAGAGGATAGAGATTCCCCAGTCCCTTTCTCTGCAGCCTCAGCTGCACTGACAATGAATGGAGAGAAGACAGCGGCTCCTCTCCATTCATAAACTGACACATCGTAATCACAGGTGATTACAATGTTTCAGTTATGTGAATAGACAGAGTCAGCTGACTCTGTCCATTCACACAGCGGAGAGACAGCAGAACGGAGGGGACAGAGGAAGAGAGAGGGGGACAGCGGAAAGGCGTAACGGGTGGGGACAGCAGAGGGGGACAGAGCAACGGAGGGGGACAGAGCAAAGAAGGAGGACAGCGGAGGGGGGTCAGAGGAACGGAGGAGGACAGAACAAAGAAGGAGGACAGCGGAGGGGGTCAGAGGAACGGAGGGGGACAGAGCAAAGAAGGAGGACAGCGGAGGGGGTCAGAGGAACGGAGGAGGACAGAACAAAGAAGGAGGACAGCGGAGGGGGTCAGAGGAACGGAGGGGGACAGAGCAAAGAAGGAGGACAGCGGAGGGGGTCAGAGGAACGGAGGAGGACATAGCAAAGAAGGAGGACAGCGGAGGGGGTCAGAGGAACGGAGGAGGACAGAACAAAGAAGGAGGACAGCGGAGGGGGTCAGAGGAACGGAGGGGGACAGAGCAAAGAAGGAGGACAGCGGAGGGGGTCAGAGGAACGGAGGGGGACAGAGCAACGGAGAAGGACAGCGGAGGGGGACAGAGGAACGGAGGGGGACTAAGGGGGATGAGGTGACAGTCAGCGGTGATCGTGTGTGGGGGAGTTACAAGCACCGATCACCGCTGTATGTCACTAAAGCAGCTGAAAGCCGCGGGGGGGAAGCTTGTAACTCCCCCACGCGCCGATCACCGCTGACAGTCAAGGTATCGGTGGAAGCATCGGGAGCATTTGCCCGAGTACAAGTACTTGGGCAAATGCTCGGTATCGGTGCCGATACCGATACTAGTATCGGTATCGGGACAACCCTATTCAGAACGATGGGCTTTTACGACAACTTTGTGTGACCGTGTGTATGCAAGATAAGTTTGAGCCAACATCCATCGGAAATAATCCATGGATTTTGTTGCTGGAATGTCCGATCAATGTCCGAGAGTGCTAGTGACTATATTTCCATTATTTTACAAACACCCACTGTCTACTTTGGTCAAGCCATTGACTGAAAGTGTTGATTGAATGCTGGTTTTCCAGTATGACCATTCGACAGAAGTTGAACAATTAGTGGCACACATGGACTGAAAGTCGGCCAGTTCCTGCTGAATCGGACAATTTTCAGTCTGTGTATACCCAGCTTTAGTTCCCATAATACTTGAGAGACATGCACTTGGCTAAGTTTCACCTTAGGTTATGCTTAAGTTCTTATTATCTGCATAGCATATGACTACTGTGACCATATAAAAAATAAATAAATAAAATGGTCAGGTGTTTAATATTAAAGAGGGGTTCCACTGGTTTTTGAGTTTATTAAAAGTCAGCAGCTACAAAAAGTATAGCTGCTGACTTTTAATAAACAGACACTCACCTGTCCCACGGTCCAGCTATGTGGCCACCTGAAGCCTCCGTTCTCTCCCCCTCCTCTTCGCGGTGCCGACATTGTGAGCTGTGACAGTTTGCGGCTTCACAGCTGGGCACACACTGCGCATGGGCAAGCCACGCTGCGCTCTGTCAATGGCCAGGCAATGTTCTGGGACCTGTGACGTGTCCCAGAACATTGCCGGGAGAGAGGGGCTGCTTAGGAGTCCTAGGCGGCCAGAAGTCGGAAGGAGGAAGTGGGACAGGAAGTCCCACTCCAAACCAGGTACCCAATCCCCCCCAAAAAAAATGACATGCCAGTTGTGGTATGTCAGGGGCGAGGAGTACTTAAAGCAGAAGTTCCACTTTTGGATGGAACTCCGCCTTAAGCAAAGCTATGGGGTATTTTAGTGTGCACGTAATAGTTATTATTGTAATATTTACTCTCATTTTAACCCTTTCACTGCAAGGTCTGTACAGACCTACAGCACTGCTTCCAGCTGGCCAGGCCCATATGCAGTACGTACCTGCATTTCTATTTCTGCTGTAAGCTCATGGTCACTTCAGTGACCATGAGCTTATATCACAACTGTTCAGCACTGTTCTGACCCCCTCCTTGGTTAACTTCCCCCTCACCTGATCACTGATGCCCCCTCCCTGTAGTGCTGCTGGCTTTCCCTCTTCCCCCTTCTGCCAGGATGTAGAGTGGTGGGGAGAGGGAAACTTGGTAAACATGTGTTTACCAGCCCACTTCCTTTCCTTGAATGGACATAGTAAGCGATCACTTTTTTGTCCACTTATCAATGGAGCATAATAAAAAGTGTTTACTATACTTCAGTTTCGTGAATGGGTAGGAATCTCTATACAGACTCCTATTTATTCATGTACAGTGCTGCTAAGGCTGCAAAGAAAGGGACTGTCTTCAGTCCCTTTCTCTGTCTCAAAAAAATGAAAAAATTAGTAATCTAAATATATATATATATATATATAATATCTCACAAAAGTGAGTACACTCCTCACATTTTTGTAAATATTTTATTATATCTTTTCATGTGACAACATTGAAGAAATGACACTTTGTTACAATGTAAAGTAGTGAGTGTACAGCTTGTATAACAGTGTAAATTTCCTGTCCCCTCAAAATAACTCAACACACAGCCATTAATGTCTAAACTGCTGGCAACAAACGTGAGTACACACCTAAATAAAAATGTCCAAATTGGGCCCAAAGTGTCAATATTTTGTGTGGTCACCATTATTTTCCAGCATTGGGGCATGGAGTTCACCAGAGCTTCACAGGTTACCACCGGAGTCCTCTTCCATTTCTCCATGATGACATTACGAAGCTGGTGGTTGTTAGAGATCTTGCGCTCCTCCACCTTCTGTTTGAGGATGCCCCACAGATGCTCAATAGGGTTTAGGTCTGGAGACATGCTTGGCCAGTCCATCACCTTTACCCTCAGCTTCTTTAGCAAGGCAGTGGTTGTCTTGGAGGTGTGTTTGGGGTTGTTATCATGTTTGGAATACTGCCCTGCGGTCCAGTCCCTGAAGGGACGTGATCATGTTCGGCTTCAGTATGTCACAGTTCATGTTGGCATTCATGGTTCCCTCAATGAACTGTAGCCCCCCAGTGCCGGCAGGACTCATGCACCCCCAGACCATGACACTTCCACCACCACAATCCAGGTCCTTAGTCTGCTTGTCTTCAGCAAACTGTTTGCAGGCTTTCTTGTGCATCATCTTATTTATATATATATCTAAATAATAATAAAATTAAAAAACATACTAAGACCTCGTTCACACTGGGCATACTGTGTATGCCCCTGTGAGGCTGTGTTTACCTGCATGGGGGTGCACAGGTGTTCCATGCATCTCCACACAGGCAGTCCTATTATGTCAATCGGGGTGTAGCAACTGCACAAACACAGCCGCTGCTCCCAATTTGACAACCATGTGGGTCCAGGTGCATGTCCCCGAGTTCACACTGTCTGTGTTCAGGGCCATGCACCCACACCGATGTCAGATTGGGAGCAGCAGCTGTGTCCGTGCAGCTGCTGCATCCCAATTGACAAGAATGGGACTGCCTGCATGGGGATTCACAGAACACCTGGGTGGGTATACATGGCCTGCCACAGGCATACATTTTAGTACGCCCCATGTGAACAAGGCCTTGGTAGCAATTTAGCAGGATTTTGTGTAAGTTATGTTGTGTTTGTGTGCACTAATAATGATTTTAGTGTATTTTTTTGTGAAAATAGCGAGTTTATAAACATTTGTACAACTATTGCAAGGCCCAAAAGATTCAGTAGCACATTTTTTTTATTCTGCAGGTCATGTGCTTTCAGAAAATGTATGGTTTGGGGGGTCTTTTATAAACTCTAAAAGCTGTAAGTGAAAAATGATAACCTCAATTTTTAGAGAAAATTATTTTTAGTTACAGTTTTGTGTACCTTAAGTTTTCACTATTTCACAAAATGGAGCAATTTAAAATTTACAAATGTTTGTTATTTATTAACTCAATATCGCTAGTTTTAGTGGTGCTTTACCGTCATTTTTGCAGCGCTTTTTGGTCGCTAGCGGGGCGCTTTTAACCCCCGCTAATGGCCGAAAAAGGGTTAAAAGCGCCTGCAAGGGCATCTAATGTTGTGGAGCCAAGTGGGGGCCATCTTTCCCTCACTCAGCTCGAGGCCTGTCAGGGGATACGATCGTCTCCTTCGCTCTGGTATGCGGCGGAGACGACAGGAGCTCTGTGGGAGGGCCCCCAATAAAAGTGATCTTGCGGCGAATCCGCGCCAAGGTAACAATGTACAGCTACGGCGATTTGCAGTAAGTGGTTAACTTTGAAACAGAAATTTTAAACCCAAGTTTAGTAACAAATGAAAGAGATGTGTCTCTTGTGCTACTGGTTCCTTTCTTTGGTGAAATTCTCTTTCATCAATACCTCCTCCTCCATAATCTTCATCTATGGAAGGGAAGACCTTTCAATCATCCGCCCATCCTCCATTCATTGATTTTGTTTTATTCATAGAAGCTATATTATGGCATCTATGAATGGAGGAGATGAGCAGAGAGGATGGTCATATTTGAGAACTCTTGATGAGTGCCTGTCACAGCTCCATCAGCTCTAATAACCCCTGCTGTACTGGAAGATTTTGGCTGCAGGAGTAATGGGGGAAAATGTTGAAGAAGGAATTTAGCGAATAATGGAGCCAATCAGCACAATGGACAGTCAGTAGGATGTGTCACTTGGGCTATTTTTTTTTCTTTTCATTTGCGAGTAAACTGTAAAGTGAGTTTTACTTTTTTTGGTGCAGGCAATGTAAAAAGGTTACCTAAGTGTCCCGTTCTTTAGAAGTACACATTCACCATTCCTATGCTGCATTAAGCCACTGGGACTGAGGTAAAAAAGCCCAAACCAGCTTGTTGGAGCTCACACAGAGCAATGGACCCTGCCCCTGGTGCCAAGTCAGAGTTCAGGGCCAATCATGAGGCACCTTGCAATGTCATATGTGAGTGGAGCTAAGTCACTGGCTGGAACTACCCAGTATTTATTTTGCTTCTGGTAACTGAACAGCGGGGTGATGTTGGCCAGTCAAGATGAGATTATGCTGCTGGGCAGAGGGTAATTTAAAGAAGAATAAAAAAGAAGAAGAATAATATAGCGTATACAATCGCTATATAATCCATCTTGTAATTGAATGTTATTAAAAGTTACCTTTCATTTTCAATTCTGCAGTACAGTTCTATAAAATGCAATTTGGCAACCCAAAGGCCTTCTGTACACAGTTGATGAATAGAACTTCCGGAGAAAGGTCATTTCCTGCTTGTGTGATTGGCTCACTGATTTTCCCAGAAGTTTGCATTGAGATACAAGTCAGATTATAGACCTCTGCAACAAAAATGTCATTATTGTTCAGATACTTCTAAAAGGCTATTTAGGGATGTAGATCCTGCAGCTTTCCTAATCAGAACACTGCAAGTTTGTCAGCTGATTAATAATGAAAAAGTCACTCCCATTCAGAATTAGTATCCTAAGACACAAAGTGGAGCAAACAGCTTTTTCTTCAGAGCAGGAACAGGTAGGAATTTGCTTCAAAGTTTGTTAAAATCCATGCAATGTACCTTGATCACCCAGAGGGGATTATTCTTTTCTCAACAAAAGTGGAGGAGCTTTAACCACTTCCCTCCAGCCTATTGCAAAATGACGGCTGGGCAGGGGCACTACTGTTCTGGGTGAACGTCATATGATGTTCTCCAGGTGCAAGCCCTAGGAGCCACAAAGCAACAAGATCTGTCAGGAAAAAAGGGGGGGAGGGGCCACCCTTAAAAATACATGCCTTGTCATAAATAATAATCTCTCACCCAATGCCACTCCTCTAGTTTAGAGGCCATATCTGTAACAAAAAACAAACATACTAGAAAAGAAAAGGGATCAGAGAGAAGCACAAGGAAGTGATTCTCCTCGGCCCAAAGACAGTTTCTGTGGATATAGTGGGCAATGATTTGAGAGTAGTATATAAAAATTTAACAAAGTTTATTAAAGTAACACATTCTAAAATTGACAATAATAACACCAACAATTGTGTAAGTAGATTGGATCCATCATACACTAATAAATGGGCCTATCGGGTGCTACTTGCACGCGACATGCTCATTGGCCAGACTCACAAAAATAACAAACAATAACAAACATATAAGGACATAAAACAAACATGGTGCAGGCGCCTATACTCCCACAGATGCACAAGGTCCCTACGGCTAAACGCCAAATCAAATTACAAGAAACCAATGTCTAATAACAAAGGGGCATTGTGCATGTGTGGTCCCCCGGGGAGATGGGGATAAAGGGATTCAGTCAACACTAAAAATGCCCAACTGGAAAGAACCCACTGAATAATATCACCGACTACTAAATATATAGAGTGGATGGATTAAAGGAACTTCAAAAATATATGTTGCATGACATTCAGAGAGTCTCTGTTTGGGTGTGTTGAATAATTGAAGCCACACAATTAGTTAATGCGGTCACCGCCAGATGCTATTCACATAGCAAAGCAAACTTGCTGAAGATTGCCTGGAACTAATTTGTATTTCAAAATCGGTTATTTAACCAGTAGATGGTTATACATCACAACATATTGTCCCAAGGTCCACATTTACCAAAGCAATGGCATACCAACATCTATGCGGAGATGCCAGCTGAAAATAGAAGCTGAAAGGGTTACGTTACCGCCTCTTGCTAGTATGAGGTCAGACAGCCTCTCCTATGTTTCCATGGCAGCCCTACTGCTCCGTGGTTTCTCCGCCTGTAAGGGAAGTGCTGTCTGTGGCTTGCTGTGTATTATAGGGACGCTTCTTCGTAGGTTCAAGCTGCAGCTATGACATACGGCAAGTGAACTCCTAGTTGTTTGGCGGTTCCGTATGGAGAGGTACAATTTCTCCTATCACAAGTCCCCATGTCCCATTAGAATGGGGAGATGACTGAGTCGGCGTCTGCACACCGTGGTTGAGTCAACGCATTTTGCAACGTCATTGTTACTTAGCTTCAACTGGACGTGGAGGGGACCGGCAAGTATATCTCCCTCTTATTGCTCCGAGATGCCGCAGCCCCTCCCTCTTTAATTTAACCAATGAATCCAACAGGGATGGGCTGAAGCAACATAAATGCCAAAGATGCCAAGCCCGGGTGGAAGTTCCTTTTTGTGTCTGACTTTGGTCTGTGTTTTCACAGTTCTTCTAGTGAGATGGTCATATTTAAACAATTGTATTCGAATACGGAAAGGAAATGGAGGATAAAGCCTGTTTGTGTGATACATCCCCGCTAACACTCCCCTATCCTTCCCAGTCGCCTCTGACATTCATACAACATATATATCTTACCACTAATACACGATTAGTATATAGATAGAGCACCAATAATTCCCAGTGTTACTGAAAGGTATGTATAAATAGATAGTGAACTGAAAATAACGGTGCCATCATTCTCATTAAGAAAGAGGAAAATTGGGACCGGAGTAGGGACATATGTAGCAAGGGACCAGTAAAATACAATAGAGGAGACAGGGGAGATGAGGAATTTAGAAGGAGAGACTAGGAGGCAACTCCCAAAGTAGAGGGGGGGGAGAGAGAACCGCACGGGGAAGGGGGGGAGAAGGGGAGGAAAAAAAATATATAAAAGAGGAGAGACACATAAAGGGGGCTATGATGGCACATCATCTTAGTCCAAAAAGGGTTGCATGCTCAATTCCGTGTTCATACCTATGGGTACGAGGGACTTCAAAGTATATATCCACCATTTTTCTTTTTGGAGTAAAATACGATTGAAGTCTCCCCTTCTTGCTGGTAGTTTTAGGATATAGATACCTTTTACCCTCAGCCCCTCGGTTTTGCCCTGATACCGGGCGAAGTGCTTAGCCACTGATCTCTCCTCTTTCTTCTCCCTCCTCTCCACGACCCCCTCCCTCTCCTTCTTAATGTCTCTCAGATGCTCCCCTATTCTAGTCCTAAGAGCTCTTTTTGTCTTACCTATATACATTTTGGACATGGGCATGTGATCATATATATGACTTTGGTAGTGGAGCAGTTGATCAAATCCTTGATCATGTATTCTCCCTGCCCCATGGCGTCCTTAAAGGTATCCGTTCTGTCCACGAATGGACATATCTGACACCTCGTGCAGGGGACCGGTTCTCTCTCTCCCCCCTCCCCCCCCCCATCGATGGAAATTTCCCTTTTGCCTCTCAGTGACACACCAAAGCCGCACAGCAAACCTTAAAGTTCCGGAAGATTTTTGCAACACCCTAGACATCCCACTTATTGATCTACCAGACTGGTACAGTGACTTTCGTCTACCTCCACCCAAGAGAGCTTCCTTCATGGAAGGCATTGATGAAGCAGGCAATTTCAGCATCAGATGCCGCAGGCCTCACCCTATGCCGCCACTCTCTCCACAGAAAGCCTCAGGAGCCCAGCGAAATGGCATCCCCACAGCATCGCCAGTGCACCGCAGAGCACGCATGACCTAGACAGATATATGCTCTGCTCTTTCTCCTCTTTACATGATACATCATGATCCCCACCACTAGTTTTTCAGCGTTTACATCGTTTGTCCTCTACTACAAACTTATATGTTAACACCGCATCTTGGAGTGCAGACTACCACAACATATTGGTCCCAGGAAGCAAGATAACCTTGGTGCTATCTTTGAATGAAAGATTTATCCTTTCTCTTTTTCGCCAGGGCCACAGAGCCCTTACCCATTTGCTCTCCTTCCTTGAACTTTATCCAGGACAAACTAATGAATCAATTGCCTGGGCATTAGCCCTTAGACCACACATTCCCAATATCTTTTATTTTCACCTTTAAGTCAGGCAGCTGCTCCCTCATCCAAAAGGACAGTTACAGTCTGTTTAAGGAAGCCAGCCTCTTTACCTGAATACTCCCTGACTTCACCGACTAAGCGCATTTACCACTGGAAAACTAAATGAACTTTGTCTGCAGGAATCTCAAGACACCTCATCCGCTTGTTCCATGCCTGCTCACGGGACCTGCACTTTATCGCTTGCCCCCCAAACTGGACAGCCAACCTATCCCTCTTCAAGGATCAGAGCAAGGACCTCAAGAGTCCGATATGGGAATCCCAAAGATACAAGACAGCTACTCGGACCAAGACAGAACCTTGGTTCCCTATAGAAATTACCAGGGGGCCCCCCTTCTCAATTCCTCCCCCCTCCTCTTTTTTTTTTTTTTTTTAACAGGAGACCCACTCAACCTCTGGCTGAACTCAAAAGACTAACCTGCTAAGGCTAGAGTCAATATCAACCTCATCCAATCTTACCCACTCAGCTTTTACTGTCTCTTGTCATCCCTGCCCCCTCCTCTAACTCTATTCCTTAATCCTAACTCTCTCTTCTTCTCCCTACACCCTCCTTCACTTACCCCTCCCCCTTCCCTTTTTCTTTTTCTCTTGGAAGGAATGTGGAAATATTTGTGTACTACAATCGCATAATATCTTACAAATTGCTTTATTTGTCTTCACCACAGTGGACCACAAATGACCTAACTGCTTATTTTCCCTGCACTCCAGATGGGACGTTCAGGTAAGGACTGCACGCTACGCCTAAGTACCACATAATCCTTTTTCTTTAAGAAACAACACACACACCCTCGGTAGCACATCATTCTTATCCCATATCTCAGAAATCGCCCAGATGGAACTGGAGATTTCTTCACAGATCCCCATTATGCCGGTGCTGAGCGTGTCCCCCCCCCCCCCCCGCAACCAGAGGACCTTCATACAATTATTCTTATTGTTGTAAGTTTGACTATAGGTATTGATTATTCCCTTGTTACAAGTTACACTTTCCATGACGTGTCATGTAATGTAATACTCGCATCTGTTGTTTAAAGTTCAGAGTTCTACAATGTTTCTAGCCCACAAAACGTCTCTTTAATAATGTCATTTGTACTCAAATCTCTCAGAGTGTTCACACTTCTAAACACGAAATATAATATCACAAGGCCTCTCAAGATTAGGAATTTCCCCTGCCAGGAATACTGCTTAACAATGATCTCCCCCTTTTAAACTAATTAATACCCACTCGATCACCATGTCACAGGCATACCAACATATAATGGTTGGAGACCAGGAGAGGCCTTCTTCTCCTCCCTGACTCCCAACCGAACTCTTTATGAGCGCCAAGAATGACACCACTGACCTCACCGGAACCTCCCTCCATTGCTGAATGTTTCCTTTCACCCTCACTCGCAGTGGACTCTGGTAGCCAACGCTGACCCAAACCGGACATCCACTCATTTGTTTGGTGGGCTTGCTGGTCAATTCTCACATCCGGTATAGCCCTCCTTTCCTCTCTATCTGGGATCTCTATTCTCTCCAGTTCCTCTCCCTGACTACTCTACTCTCTCCATCCCACCTAATCCCAACTCTCTATATCTAGTTATCTTCTCTCATCTCCCTTCCCTTCCTTTCCCTAACTCCCCTCCCTCTCCTTCCTGTCCTGCCACCCCCCAGCCCCCCTCTCTGACTCCCTCTCTGGGGCACATCACCACTGACCCCATACCTCCAAAAAACATGCCTGTTTCCAAAGCAAAAGCTCCCAACCTCTCCTTGAAGCTGCTCTCCCTTAATGCCAAGGGCCTAAACTCCCCTGAAAAATGATCTCAGCTACTTTCCAACATGCGGAGCGTAAAAGCTGACGTAATCTTTGTACAAGAAACCCATTTCTGTACCAAGAAAACATCAAGATTGTCTAGCCATTTCTTTCCCTGAGGTTTCCACTCCACTTCCCCGATCTCGAAATCCAAAGGAGTTTCTATTCTCCTCTCTAAGAATATACCCTTTCAAATCTCAGACACCCTTATCGTCGATCAAGGCATATACATCTTTCTGAAAGGCACCTTCAAGAACAAGCCGATCACCCTAGCTAACATACACAGTCCCAGCACTTCCCAGGTTCCCTTCTTCCACACAATTACACGTCTTCTCTCCAGCTTCCAAGAAGGAATTCTGATTCTAGGGAGAGATTTTAATCTCCCCCTAGACCCTCTCCTAGATACCTCCTCAGGCAAATCTCACTTACCCTACAGAGCAATCAAACAAATCAGACGATCCCTCCATGACCTCTCACTTCATGATACTTGACGTACCCTTCATCCGAAAGACAAAGACTATACCTTTTTTTCCACTCCACATAACAGATACTCACGTCTGGACTACTATTTTCTCACGCAGCAGGATCTCCCCAGTTTGGCAAAAGCAACCATAGAACCTATGAAGCTCTCTGATCATCACCCCATCTCAGTTACTCTCACCTTCCCTGACAAATTCATCCACACATACATATGGAGGCTAGACCCGACCATCTTGAAAGACAAATTTAAGGAACAAGAGGTTCGCCAATGTTTAATCAACTACTTTACAGACAATGAAACACCAGACATTTCTGCACTGATGCAATGGGAAGCACTTAAATGTGTGGTGAGGGGCAAACTGATCTCCCTGACGGCAGCGCTTAAAAAAGAAAAAGGAGTGGAACTCACTAGTTTATTCACCACACTAAAGAAACTAGAAGCATTACATAAAAGCAACCTAGCACAGCGTACTCATTCAGAACTCACTGAAACTCGCACATGCATCCAGGAAGCGCTAGGCCATAATCTAAGAAAAAAATTTGCCCTCTCACAAAAGCTCTTCTATGAGTTTGGCAATAAAAGCGGTCACCTTCACGCTAAAGCTCTACGCAAAAAGAAATCGAGCATCACAATACACCAATTACACTCCCCCACAGGACAGACGATTACCAAAAATGAAGAAATTGCACAATAATTTGAAAAATACTATTCCTCCCTTTACAACCTCAAGGCATCCAATCCCCCCTCTACACCATCCTCCAAAAGACTAAACAAGATAAAATCATTCCTAGATCAATTTGCCCCAGGGAAAATTCAGAACAAAGCCTCTTCCAATCTTGAATCACCAATTTCCACAAAGGAATAGGAACAGGCCATCAAACAACTAAAGCCGGGAAAGAGTCCGGGCTCGGACGGCCTCCCAGCAGTATATTACAGGTCGTTTTCAGACACCCTTCAATCTCCCTTCCTGAAAGCCTTTAACTCTCTCTCTCCCTCGAACCCCCTCACAAGGGACATGTTAGAAGCTCACATAGTAGTTATTCCCAGAGATGAAAAAGATCCCACACAAACAGGAAATTACAGGCCAATTTCACTATTAAACCTAGACATCAAAATCTTCTCCAAAATATTAGCAAACAGATTATTACCCCTTCTCCCCTCTCTCGTTTCTCAAGACCAAGTAGGCTTTATCCCTGGTCGAGAGGCCAGAGATAACACCATTAAGGCAATCAACTTACATCACCTAATAACACAAACAAACCAGAAAGGTTTTTTTTTATCCCTAGATGCTGAAAAGGCATTCGACAGAGTGGCATGGGACTACATGGAAATGGTCTTACGTACAATAGGCATAGGTCCACACATGTGCGATATGATTCTCTCATTATATTCTGGCCCATCAGCCAAAGTACGGGTCAACAACACATGCCTTCCCCATACAAAACGGAACGAGACAGGGATACCCTCTATCTCCTATACTCTTTGTTCTCACTCTTGAGCCATTCCTCCGTAAATTGAGATTAAACTCAGACATTAAGGGTATCCAAACTCCCAACAGAGAGTATAAATATGCTGCTTGTGCAGATGACATATTACTGTTTTTGACTGAACCTACCTACCTTACTACCTTACCAGTATTACTAGAGGAGTTCACATTTTTTCAATCCCTTTCTAACCTCAAAATCAACTTCTCAAAGTCCTTTGCCCTCAAAATATCCCTGCCACAACATATGGTAGATCATTGTAAGGAAAACTTCCCATTCCTATGGAAGCTTGGATCGATCACGTACCTGGGTATACAACTCGCCACCAAACTTTCTGACCTCTATGTGAAAAATTATGTACCTCTTCTGAACAAATTATCCAGTGATCTCAAACTCTGGCACAAACCAATCTTTTCATGGTTTGGGAGAGCGGCCATCCTAAAGATGAACGCCCTACCGAGAATGCTTTATATTCTGCAGACGGTCCCAATCCAAATTCCACCATCTTTTTTCAAAACTTTTAAACACATTTGTTCCAACTTCCTTTGGGGAGAACGTAGAGCCAGAATTAACTTCAAACAACTTACCAAACCTAAACGGTTAGGAGGAATTGGCCTTCCAGATCTTCTCAATTACCAAACAGCCACTCACCTCACTAGAATAGTGGACTGGAACATCCACTCCCCTTCTAAAGACTGGGTAGCCTTAGAAGTTTCCTTCACAACCTTACCTCTGAATGCTCTACCATGGACTGCCCCTAGTCATATCCCCACCGCGACACATCTCCATCCTCTGATAGGGCCTACCTTGCACTGCTTCCAGAAGCTGTGCTCCCACGCCACCATATCCTCCATCCATGGTCCTCTAACCTCCGTAAAATTAAACCCTGCATTCCCCCCAGGCATGCACCGACACTACCTGAAGGACTATTGGCCACAAAACCAAATTAGAACCTATCAGTTCTTTCACCGAACCGAAGAAACTGTTATCAGCCTCCCAACTTGCAAACCAGCTGGAGAGACCTCCCATCCCCACCTGGGACTATCTCCTGCTTGCCCAACATCTCAAACTCCTAGACAAAAATTTGCAATGCTCGCGACAATTGACCCCCTTTGAAAGACTGTGCATCCAGACGACACCTCAATCTCACCTAATATCATCCACACATAATCTCCTTTTTATGGACATACAGGCCAATGAGAGTCCAGCATGTAAAAAATGGGAGAAAGACCTCTCAATCACGCTCACATCTGAGAATTGGGAACAAATCTTCCTAAATATTCACAAAGGTTCCCCTAATGTCACTACGCAGGAAAATGGATACAAAGTCCAAACCAGATGGTACCGCACCCCATCTCTACTACACAAATTTTATCCATCCACACCAGATATCTGCTGGAGATGCCATCAAGAGAAGGGCACTCTTCTCCAAATATGGTGGTCGTGAACACCACTACAAGTATTTTGGAGGGAAGTGTGCCGCATAACCTCCCAGGTTACTTCTTTTGATTTGAAGCTTTTCCCAGCCCAATTCTTACTCCATAACTCACCATTGCCACCCAATTGCTACCACAAATCCCTAGCAATGCACATGATAAATGCAGCAAAACAATGCATCCCCATCCACTGGAACTCCACACAGACACCTACCCTCAAAGAGTGGCTCCATAGAATTCATAGGGTAGTGGAAATGGAAAAACTGATTCACACGGCACGTGACACCCCGACGAGATTTAAAAAAAAGTGGGCTTGCTGGACACACTACCAGATGACGCCTGAATACCTGAACATATGTAGTTCATTCACCTAATACACCGGTTTGATACCAGACCAGACCAACCACAGACAGACATACGCTGCCTTGACCCCACACCCGCACTACCTATCATTTACCCCCCCGGAACACCCACACACACCCCCCTCTTTAAAAATCTAGATCTCCTGCAGTTTATCATAAAACCACTTGTTACCCGGAGAAAGGAGTCAGAAAGTCCCCCTCCCTCCCCACATACCTCTCCCCTATGTCTCCCCTCTCCCCCCCCCCTCTTTCACACTCCCTCCCCCCCTCCTTGTACTCCACCCTCCCCAATACCCCACTTAGATATTCATTTAAGACACCCAATAACCAACAACACCTCATGACTTCATTCTCCCCTCAACCACTTGCCCCGGCAGACACGCGTAGGATACTGAAAATTTCCAAATTTAAACAGAACCATACTTTAATCTACTCCAGCATATTCCAAATTAACCCTAGTGTATGCCAAAAGACAGAGGGCAATCTCAAACGGGATTGTTCATAGGCGAACCTCAGATACCGATAGAACCATAAGGTAAATCCACAACACTATCTCCCCTACCAGGTACAATCTATGCTATAACAATCTCTCCTTTTTGTTGTTGCCATATTGTGGTGATATCAACATCTCTTTGCACCATTGTTGTTCAAGATCTTTGTTTATATCTTGTACTATTTTTCCCCCCAAAAAAAAGAAGCATGGCGGGCTTTTTGAAGTTGTGGTTCTTTGTCATAATGTTTCGTAAACTGAAGACATTTAAAACATTTTTTTTATTTTACATACCTTCACCAGTGTCATCATAAAACTGTTGTGGCGGTGATCATGGACACTGACTAGTGACAGTATGTAAAAAATTAATAATACAATTTTCTTCAATTTTTTAAAATATTTTTTTTCTTTTTTATTAAATCTTTGTCTTTTTTTGTAATCTTTTTTTTTACATACTGTGACCAGAGCAATACATTGTTACCATAGTAACACTATACTACTCTGGGGAGGTGATCAGGTTTTTATTTTTTACACACTATGATTGTTTATAAGAGAGATAATCACATCAAGCAACCATTTGTTTTCTGAATGAAATCCATTCATTCAGTGTGTACTATAGTGATTGGCCACAGCTAATCACATGGTACAGATAGGCTGTGATTGGCCCTGTCTGTACCATGTGATCACCGTGACCAACCATTTAGAGATCAATACAATAGTACACAATGGGTGGCATGAATGGAAGCCATCAATTGTGTACAATAATCATGTGATTTGCTGTGATTAGTCACAGCGATCATATGGTACTGGCAGCAGCACTGTACACTGATCTGTCATCTGCTGTGTTCGGCAGCGTGTAATCCTGGGAGGATGTTATATGACGTCCAACCAAGATGGGAGAGTTCCCATCTGGGTGTCATTTGTCTATAGGCCGGGTGGAAAAGCAGTTAATTTTCTCATTTTCCAAAAAGTTTTGACAAAAAATTACAACTTAAAAAAACTAACCGTGCCTCTTACTAAATTGAGGAAAGATTGGGAGGAGGGCCTCAATAGAGAGTCAAATAATGGACAGTGTATGTCTGGTACCTCATCCTGGAAAATAGATTACACAAACAACCCTAACATGCTAAATTGGAAGGACTAACTAATGTTGAAGGGGCCCACACTATTTTATCCTTTCACCCTATCAATTTTTACGTATAATGTTGTTTATATATATTGATGCGTCTTATCAGCCACACATGATATTCTTTCAGACATTTGCTTGCAATTGTTAGCTTGGTATCCCTAAAATAACTATTTGACATAAACTCTGAGGTTTGTGCCAACAATAATCGAGCCATTACATTTACTGATAGATTGAGATTGAAATTGATGTTTACAATATTCCTTATTTTAGTGCCCTGCTGCAATTTTCCTGAAGAAGGGGGCTATGCCCCGTGAAACACAACTGCATTGAAACTACAGCAAATCTCTTGTCCCCTACTGTAGTGGCGTTAATGAGAATCAACACTAAGAGGAGCATTACATTGCTTGTTGTTTTTCATGCTTGTGGTACATGTGTACATTTCAATATTTTAATATTTGTATAAATAAAGCTTTTGATACCTTTTTAACTTATTGGTACCATCAAGGTCCTTCCAATTTAGCATGTTAGGGTTGTTTGTGTAGCCTCTTGCTAAATACTTTGGAAACTGCCCACCTAATGTATGGGACTGGATCTGTTGCCTGCCAGGAGAGGGAAGCAGAACTACAAATCTTAATCCCTTGTTGCAGTTAACACAATAGAGATTGCTCTTTACTCAGCAGCACACCAGCCATTCATTACACACTGTTAAAGGGACAGCTTCATGTGCACCACCTTACAGAAGGGCTCCAAGAAAGCCAGCTAATATTAACAATAAGCCCTCATGCACACAGGCTGTTAAAATAACGTTATGAAAACGCCAGTATCTTTGCAGTGATTTTTTTAAATTTTTTTCAGCTTTTTTCAGCGTTTTTGCAATAGCGTTTTTTAGCATTTTTGAGCGTTTTTAAGCGTTTTTCCGCGTTAGCGTTTTTTAGCGTTTTTTTTTTTTTTCAAATTTAGATCAAAAACGTTAAAAAACGTTGGTGAATGATATTTTTGAGCGTTTTTCAGCGTTTTTCAGCGTTAGAGCGTTTTTACAGCTGAAAAACGTCTCTCAGAACCCACTGGTTCTGGGTTTTTTTACAGCTTAAAAACGCCTATGCCACTTGCAGCTCAAAAACGCCTAGGTGGGCATGAAGCCATAGACTAACATAGACAGGCCTTTTTAAGCTGCAAAAAAAGCTCAAAAAAGCAGCTGTAAAAACGTCCGTGTGCATGAGGACTTGGGCAGCAGGTATTTCATAGCCACCTCCTGGGGTACCCCTTTGTCAGGAACGCATACACCCATCTGTATACTGTATAGTATACTGTATATACAGTATATATATATATATATATATATATACATATATATATAGGAGAGGTGAACCAAAACATTTTAAACATGCACTTCTCCTTAGAGCAAAAATATATGACAACATAGCCAATATGAACAATTTTCAAGTGGTGTGGCGTTACGTGTATACGAATGGCGCACACATTTGCATAGGCAGTTGTTTTTTAAAGCAATGCACTGAGACAGCAATTGTCAATGGACTTCTAAGAGCAACCTTGTCACCTTTTTACCAGAAATTTCACTATCATGGAAGAGGCATCACACTTACCTATCTGGTGATCAGTGAGTGAAATCTTCACTGTATTGTGAAGCTAGGAGTATAACTGCCATCTGATACTTTCAGTTGTGGCAGATAGTGTGTCTACTACTGTAATTACTCTGTTAGCCACTATGCCACTACTATGTCTTGTAGTGGTGTAGCAGCTTCAGGAGGAACCACAGAGCCCAGACTGGAACATGCTATCTAGCAGATTCTGAATTGTTGGATAGCATTGAGGCCTGGAGTTCAAGTTCAAGAAGACAACAAAGGTTTCATTTGTCACCTCCAGTGAGACATAGGGAAAGGAAAACACTGGCAGGATTATTGTTAGTGAAGTGACTGATGTTGTGCACGAGTCAAACAAGATAAGACATAGGTATGTGCATACCAGAAATTTTGGTTTCATTTCGGATGCATTTGTTTATTGAAGAATTTTGTTTCGTCGTCTTCATTATGTTGACCCTAATAATTTTCAGAATGTGTTTCGTATCTTGAGCATTTATTTCGTATATCCATTGGTCCAAGTAAATTTGAAAAACTTTGCAGTTTTTCCTAAAGATTGTTATACAGTATATTCAATATATTGAATTATACAGATTCAAATCGGAAGCTTTCGATATGTTCGGACGCTAGTCCAACTCACCAAGAGAAATGACATGAGCTGATTGGACACTATCGACTGGCGTCAGGTGCATCCAAATTAACGAATGGGACAGAATTCAGATCCATTCATTTCCCGAATCCGAATTATCAAATATATTAATTTCCCCAGTCTGGACTACTATCACATCATGTGACGTCATTCAAATGGAACAAATGCATTTGTTATTCTCATTATAACTTTTTTTCAGATTCATTGCCATATTTTGCTATGTCAATTTGAAAATACGGATACATCCAAATCTCTGAAAATGTAATTTTCGTCTGAAAAAACAAATCAAAACGAAACCAATCACACATGTCTAATAAGACATTGCTAAATATGTTCTCATCCATTTGCCGTATATATAGACTGTAATAGAACCTGTTCACAACAATGCTTTCCATGAATGTGCATTGGAAAAAACTTTAAAACACACAAATTACCATGCTTAAAACACATCAAATCACATAAACACAATGCCATTAACCTACCCAGTCCCTGTACATATACGGCCAGGCAGAACACGCGTCTTCCCGGGAGGCTGTACACCTATGTCCTCCCAGAAGCACACCTCATGTGTGCCCCCAGGGGGACACTGTGGCACAGTCTTTGACCGCTGTGTCCACTAGACACTGCAGACTACTGATCATTGTTCCAGGCTGTTGTGTTCCACCCTGGACTAATGTGATTGCTTTGACTAATCACAGTGATCACATGTCCAGTAATAAACAATAGCTGTCATTCATGACACCATTGCTTACTACTGTGATTTCTGTTATTAGTGATCACAACAGCCCTGTACCATGTGATAGCTGTGGCCAATCACAGCTATCACAATAGTAAACAATGGCATTATGAATTGATGCCATTACACAGTGTACATATTTTCTTTTACATACTGTCACCAGAGCAAGTGTAGTGTCGCTATGGTGACATCGAATTGCTGTGTTGGTGATCATGCATAATGGCTGGCTGCTCTTATATCACTGTGTCAGGGATCTACCAGCACCAGACCGGGGAGCTTGCATGCGCCTATGCGCCGGTGCGCCCCTGTTCAGACACGGCAGCAAGCTGCTGCTGCTGCTGTGCATCAGCGCGTTCGTGCGCGCGTTCGCGTTAGCGCCGGTTTGGCGCCATTTAGCACATAAAAGTTCTCCTGTTCCATGGGAACATCGCTGCTTCGTCTCAGCTCTGTGATTCTGCTTGAACCTGCATCTGATTGTCTGCTACCTGATTTGACCCGGCTTGTTTGACCATCCGACCTGCTCCAATCCCGACCCGGCTTGCCTGACCATCCTGCTGTCTGTATCTGCTACTGTTGCCGACCTCTGCCTACTCACCGACTCTGCCTTTGCCTGCTGTGATTACCTGTGCCAGTTACCTGCCGACCCGGACTGTCTGACTCTGCTTGTGCCTGCCGCTCTACTTGCTGTTGCACCTTCAGCTTCAGCTCCTGTGATCCCTCACCTCCAGTGTGTCAAGTCTGCTGCTGTTCCAGTCTCCACTCACCTGCAGTCCTGCCATCCCAGGAGGGATCTCTGCCTCTTCATCAAGAGCCTATACTCCAACAGGCAATCCTACCCCACTGCGCTCAGGAGACCACTGTCCCTACTCCAGTGGCTCCCGAACCAGCGTTGTATGAGAGGTCTTCTCCTACAGTCAGGCTCTCCTACCAGGTACCTAACACACTGTATGTCAGTGCAACCAGCCATTATCACTGATCACCACCACAGCAGTACAATGCCATCAGACCAGTGCTGCCCTTCAAAATCCATAATCTCTGCCACACCCATCAGTGTTCCTGATTACTCACATGAGTTAATTTACTAAAACTGAAGTGCATAATCTGGTGCAGCTGTGCATGGTAGCCAATTAGCTTCTAACATCAGCTTGTTCAATTAAGCTTTGGCAAAAAAACTGGAAGCTGATTGGTTTCTGTGCAGAGCTGCACAAGGTTTTGCACTCTCCAGTTTTAGGTAAATCAGCCCACAGTGCCTGTCAATCACACCAGTCATATTGTCCCTAATCACCACCACACCGGTTACAGTGTCCCTGATCACCACCAAATCAGTTACAGTGTCCCTGACCACCACCACACCAGTTACAGTGTCCCTGATCACCGGCCCAGTAGCTAGTAGTAGTTCCTGATCACTGCCACACCAATCCCAGTGTCCTCAGACTAGTGTATGGCAGCAATAGGGATGAGCCCAACACCCCCCGGTCCGATTCGCACCAGAACCTGCGAACGGACCGAAAGTTTGTGCAAACTTTAGAACCCCGTTAAAGTCTATGGGACTCGAACGTTCAAAATCAAAAGTGTTCATTTTAAAGGCTAATATGCAAGTCAGTGTCCTAATAAGGGTTTGGGGACCCGGGTCCTGCCCCAGGGGACATGCATCAATGCAAAAAAAAGTTTTATAAACGGCCGTTTTATCAGGAGCAGTGAATTTAATGATGCTTAAAGTGAAAAAAAGTGAAATATTCCTTTAAATATCATACCTGGGGGGTGTCTATAGTATGCCTGTGAAGTGGCACATGTTTCCCGTGTTTACAACTGTCCCTGCACAAAATTACATTTCTAAAGGAAAAAAAGTCATTAAAAAAGCCTTTAAAATTAACACAATGTAATGTCTGGTCCCGGCAATATGGATGAAAATCATTGAGAAAAATGGCATGGGTACCCCCCAGCCCATTACCAGCCCCATTGGGTCTTGTATGGATATTAAGGGGAACCCCGCACCCAAATTACAAAAAGGAAAGGCGTGGGGCCCCCAGGCCCTATATACTCTGAACAGCAGTATACAGGCGGTGCAAACAAGACAGGGACTGTAGGTTTGTTGTTAAGTAGAATCTGTTTGTAATTTTGAACTGGTACATTTTTAAAGTGTAGCTCCAGCTGAAAAATCTATTTTTAAGCTTTTTGGAAAACATAGGGAAGGGTTATCACCCCTGTAACATTTGTTTTGCTGTCTGTGCACTTCTTCAGAAGATTTCACCTCACTTTCTGTCCCAATGACAAATGTTTTTTTAAAATTTGGGGTTCTTAGTTAACCAAGGATTGGTGATAAAGCATCAGTGGAGAGGAGATATGTTTTTCCCATATTAACTCTTACAGGAGAGAATTTCCCTTCCTAGGGGTAGATTTCATCTCACTTCCTGTTGTCTCCTTCCGTTTGCAAGTAGGAGTCGTTTTTAAGTTGGATGTTTGAAAGTAGGGGCCTGCCCTATATACTCTGCAGAAATTTGGGCCTTAGGTGTTGATGTTGCCACAACACTGTAAGCCCTCACAGTTACTCTTGGTGGGCGCTGGAACGCCCTGCTGTGAAATATTATATAAAGAATTGTAATTACATGCCATTGTTGAAAAGTGTTAGAAAAATTGGGCATTTGTTGGTGGTGGTGCCACATTACTGTAAGTCCTCACAGTTACTCTTGGTGGGCGCTGGAACGGGCCCTGCTGTGAAATATTATATCAAGAATTGTAATTACATGCCATTGTTGAACAATGGTAGAAAAATTGGGCCTTTGATGGTGGTGGTGATGGTGGTGGTACTGGTGCCACAACACTGTAAGTCCTCACAGTTACTCTTGGTGGGCGCTGAAACGGGCCCTGCTGTGAAATATTTTATCAATAATTGTAATTACATGCACCTGTTGAACAGGGGCAGAAAAATTGGGCCTTTGGTGGTGGTGGTGGTGTTGCCACAACACTGTAAGCCCTCACAGTTACTCTTGGTGGGCGCAGGAATGGGCCCTGCTGTGAAATATTAGATCAAGAATAGTAATTACATGTTCCTGATGAACAGGGGCAGAAAAATTGGGCCTTAGGCACTGGTGCTGGTCCCACAACACTGCAACCCCTCACAGATACTCTAGTTGGAGTGCAGGAATGATCCCTGCTGCAAAGTATTGCATCAAAAATTGTAATTACATTACCCTGTTAAACAGGGGCTGAAAAATTGGGCCTTAGCCACTGGTGGCGGCGCCCAGAACCAAAAATGCTCTTACAAGCTATCAGCATGATCATTGAGGAGGAAGAGGATAGTCACTCAGCATAACAGGATAGTCACTCAGCATCAGCATAGGCAGTCTTGAAGGGATCTGACATTTCAAAAAAAATTATTCTGTTACATCAGCATCAGGTGCTTGGTAGCTGGTGGTGATCCAAGACTGATTTATTTTTATGAAGGTCAGTCGATCGACTGAGTCGGTGGACAGGCGCACCCTGTGATCAGTTACAAAGCCTCCAGCAGTACTGTGCGTTCCAAAAAAACGCTGGATGCAGGACAGGCCAGTAGCTCAATTGCATACTGTGCAAGCTCTGGCCAGTGATCCGTCCTCAAGACCCAGTAACCCAGAGGATTTTCAGTGGGAAAGTCTGATCTTGCCCCTGGGTATTCCTGCACCATGTAAAACAGATGCTGGTGATGGTTGCTGGAACAGATAATACCTTGAGGCTGAGGACTAAAAAATTGTCTGAACGCATTGGTCAGACGGCCACCTTCTCCACCGCTCCTTCTTTGACTGACTGAAGCCTCAGCAACATGTTGTCCAGGAACAGGAATTTGTAACTTCCCAGTCTCTGGGAACGCGTTGCACAGACCTATCTGCAAGGCCTCCCAAAGATGTTTCATCCTCTGCTTCCTCTGCAATGGCAAGATAAGGTCCACAACCTTACCCTTGTAACGTGGATCAAGGAGAGTTGCCAGCCAGTAATGATCCCTCTCCTTGATACTACTAATACGTGGATCCTTCTGCAGGCTTTGCAGGATCAGGGAGGCCATGCAGCGTAGGTTTGCTGAGGCATTCAGTCCGGAGTCCTCTGGGTCACTAAGGACGACATGATCCATGGCCACCCCCTCCCAGCCACATACAAGTCAATGGGTTTCTTCAGACTGTAAATGATCCCTTGAAGACTGCTGATGATGCTAAGTGCTAGGCTCCACCTCCATGCTGACTCAATTCTCCTCCTCCTCTTCCTGTGTGATCGGCGGGCATGCAGGGACAATATCTGGATAAAGGGGGCCTTGAGAGATAAGAAAGTCCTCCTCTTCCTGCCTCTGTTCTGCCGCAAGTGTCCTGTCCATTATTCTTTTTGGAGGTCAGCCAGCCTAGCACTGGCATTATATGACTTTCCTGGCCTGCCTCAGGACATCCTGTAAGCCCGGGTACCTGCCCAAGAACCACTGCACCACCAAGTTAAGGACATGAGCCAAACAGGGCACATGTCCCTGTCGGAGGGCAGAGAGGAGGTTGGTGCCATTGTCGCAAACCACCATTCCTGGCTTAAGCTGGCATGGCGTCAACCACCGCTGAACCTGCCCCTGCAGAGCTGACAGAATCTCTGCCCCAGTGTGGCTCCTGTCCCCCAAGCACACCAGCTCAAGCACCGCATGGCATCTTTTTGCCTGCGTACTTGCGTAACCCCTTGAACGCCTAAGGAGCACCGCTGGTTCCGAGGACAAAGCACAGGAAGAGGCCATGGAGGAAGAAAAAGAGGAGGGGTGATGGAGAGAGGTGTGTCAGAATCACCACTAGTAGCATTTTAGAGGCGTGGTGGTGGAACAACCTCCAACACTACTGCACCTTGTCCTGCATCCTTCCCAGCTGCCAGCAGAGTCACCGTGAAAGATAGGTAAGGTCCCTGTCCATGCCTGCTGGACCATGAGTCAGCGGTAATATGCACCTTACCTCTGACCGCCCTGTCCAGCGAGGCCAAGACATTGCCTTCCACATGCCGGTAGAGAGCCAGAATCGCCTTCTGTGAAAAAAGTGGCGCTTGGGAACGTGCCACTGAGGAACCGCACATTTCACAAACTCAAGGAAAGGGGCAGAATCTACCAACTGAATAGGCAGCAGTTGAAGTGCTAGCAATTTATCCAAGCTAGCATTCAGCCACTGGGCATGTGGATGGCTGGGAGTGAACGTCTTTCGGCGGTGCAGCAGCTGGGGCAGGGAAATTTGCCTGATACAATCTGACATCGGTGTACCAATAGCAGATTGCCCGCAAGTACTTGGCTGTGACACACCTAATTCTAATCTACACCTTCATTCCTCTCAGTGCAGGTTTCAGAGAGGACTGAAGGTATAGTGGGGTTGGAAATCCCAGCTGATGAGGAGCAAGGAGAGGTCCGCTTTGTTCTTTGGTGTGGGTCTTTTAGATACGCTTGCCAACGAACTGCAAGGCAGGTCGACATATGTCTGGTAAAGCATGTGGTGCCCAAGCGGGTGATGTTTTGGCCACGCGAGATACGCTTGAGACATATGTTGCAAATAGCATCGGTGCGATCTGATGCACTCGTCTAAAAAAAAGGCCCACACCAAAGAACTTTTGGAATAACGAACAGAGACAGCAGCACCCTGCACATGCGGAGCTCTGCAGTGTGATGCAGTCGGTGCCTTGTTGGAGATGTGCCTCCTCCTCCTCTCTCCTATCAGGCACCCACTTGGAGTCAGTGACTTCCTCATCACCCCCTCCCTCCTCATCACTGGAGCAAACCTGGCAGTATGCTGCAGCTGGGGGAACATGACTGCCAGATTGCTGTCCTTCTTGGGCACACCCTCTCTCTGGGCTCACGTTACTGCCTTCATCTAGCTGGGTACCATCATCGGAGCCTTCAAAACGCTGGGCATCCTCCTGGAGCATATACCCAACACTGTGTTCAACAGTTCGGGGGACTCCTCAGGAGCACATGGTGGGGCTAGGGAAGGAGTGACTGATGCCATTGAGCCGAGGGAAGAGGCCGCTTTGGCAGCTGCTTTGCCAGACAAAGTACCCTGAGCCTGGGTGAGAGAGGATGAGGAGGATGAGGACGGCTTGGTCATCCACTCTACCAAGTCTTCGGCATGTTGCGGCTCAACGTGGCCAGGACAAACGTCCCACAGCCACATGCTGATAAGGATGCAGCTTCTCCACGACCAGCACTGTTGCCTCTAGACACAGAGCCTGCTTGCCCTCTTTTATTGGCTTGTGACTGTCTGCCTCTCCTTGTTGGCCTTCCAGACATACTAATGGCCTGCAGTGAGATGTAGCTGCACAAAGCTGGGATATATATATATATATATATATATATATATATATATATATATATATATACTGATTATACTGCAGCTAGCAGAATCAACTGCCTGCCTGAAGTATTATTAGTATGAGAATACCAGCAGGTAGCTTTAGGTGCACACTGAGCAAAGGACACAGTACACTAACTGTAAATACTGCAGCTGCCTGCCTGTGGTATTATTAGGCTCAGAAGAACACCAGCAATTGTCTTCAGGTAGCTTTAGGTGCACACTGTGTAGAGGACACAGTACACTAACTGTAAATACTGCAGCTGCCTGCCTGTGGTATTAATAGAATCAGAAGAACACCAGCAATTGTCTTCAGGTAGCTTTAGGTGCACACTGTGCAAAGGACACAGTACACTAACTGTAAATACTGCAGCTGCCTGCCTGTGGTATTAATAGGATCAGAACACCAGCAATTATCTCCAGGTAGCTTTAGGTGCACACTGTGCAGAGGACACAGTACACTAACTGTAAATACTGCAGCTGCCTGCCTGTGGTATTAATAGGATCAGAAGAACACCAGCAATTGTCTTGAGGTAGCTTTAGGTGCACACTGTGCAGAGGACACAGTACACTAACTGTAAATACTGCAGCTGCTTGCCTGTGGTATTAATAGAATCAGAAGAAGACCAGCAATTGTCTTCAGGTAGCTTTAGGTGCACACTGTGCAGAGGACACAGTACACTAACTGTAAATACTGCAGCTGCCTGCCTGTGGTATTAATAAGATCAGAAGAACATCAGCAATTGTCTTCAGGTAGCTTTAGGTGCACACTGTGCAGAGGACACAGTACACTAACTGTAAATACTGCAGCTGCTTGCCTGTGGTATTAATAGGATCAGAAGAACACCAGCAATTGTCTTCAGGTTGCTTTAGGTGCACACCGTGCAAAGGACACAGTACACTAACTGTAAATACTGCAGTTGCCTGTCTGTGGTATTCATAGGATTAGAAGAACCCAGCAATTGTCTTCAGGTAGCTTTAGGTGCACACTGTGCAAAGGACACAGTACACTAACTGTAAATACTGCAACTGCCTGCCTGTGGTATTAATAGGAACAGAAGAACACCAGCAATTGTCTTCAGGTAGCTTTAGATGCACACTGTGCAGAGGACACAGTACACTAACTGTAAATACTGCAGCTGCCTGCCTGTGGTATTAATAGGATCAGAAGAACACCAGCAATTGTCGTCGGGTAGCTTTAGGTGCACACTGTGCAAAGGACACAGTACACTAACTGTAAATACTGTAAATACTGTAAAAACACCTGCCTGCCTGTCGGTATGTTAGGAAGAGAATAACAGGAACAGATCTAGCTAAACTGAATACAGTGTATATGTATATATATATATATATATATATATATATATAACACCTAGGATGCATATATATACACGATACACTGTAAGTGCAGCTAACTGACTCGCCTGCCTACTCTATCTAACTTAAATCAAATTACACTGTCTCTCTGTCTATCTCTCCCCGCCGCCGCAACACACTACACAAGGCCGTCACGCAGGCGGCCTTATATAGTGTGGGGCGTGTACTAAACCCCCTGACCCATAATTGGCCAAAGCCACCCTGGCTTTGGCCAATTACGTCTCTCTGTACAGACGGTGCTGTGATTGGCCACGCCACTCGAATTTGGTGCGAATGGCCCATAACGTTTGCAATTCGACGAACAACCGAACAGGCGATGTTCGAGTCGAACATGGGTTTGACTCGAAGCTCATCCCTAGCCAGCAACAGTATTCCTTATCACCGCCACACCAGTTGCAGTGTCACCACACCAGTGTAAGCGGGCAACTGTGTCCCTGATTGTCACCACATCAGTCCTAGTATCACCAGACCAGTGTGTGCCAGCAACAGTGTTCCTTATCACAGGCACAACAGTGTAAGGTAGCATCAATATCCCTGATTGTCACCACACTGGTCTCAGTGTCACCAGATCAGTATATGTCAGTAGCAGTGTTCTTGATTTCTGCCACACCAGTCCCCAGTGTCACCAGACCAGTGTAAGCCAGCAACAGTGTATAACTATATAATAATAATAATAACAGTGTTCCTGATCACCACCTCACCAGTGCAGTGTTGCCTCTGCTTGCTGCCTGTAATAGCTCTGGCCTTTTTATTGATCATGTTTCTTGGACCAATTCCTTGCCTTTCTGCTGACCATGTCTCTGTTTTCAAGCCTGAGCTGACCCATCTGCACATCTGACTGACTATGTTGCTTCAAGACACCAGTTCCAGCCATCCCTTGAGGACAACTGAACTCCTGGAATCACAGGAACTCTTTTGTTCTTCTTTTCTTTAGCCTCCTATACTTCCTGATCAGTGAACATGGTATTCCTGGGGCCAGCCACATACCAGTAGGCTAGGTTTGCTTTGCTTATAGGAACTGGGACTGCTATAGCCGATCCTACACTAAGCTATATTCCCTGAGCATAATGATGAATAAATTGACTGATAGCACTTTCTCCACCAGAAACTGTGATTTCTACCTCTATAACGCTATAACCAATCTATATGAAAAATATATAATGCAATAAAAAAACATACAATTTGCATACACATGTGATGATCAATCAGGGATAAAGTGACAATTAAAGTGCAAAAAAAAAACAATTTTGTGCAAAACAGTCTCTATTTTAAGTTTTTTAAAGTGCCGTTGTGCTTCTTTCACAAAATGATGGCAGTGCATCCACCTCGTGGAAAAATTATAAATACTCCGCACTCACCAGATGATGTTGTCTCCCCTACCTTACAGTAAGGAAAGTCTGCTGAACGTGTAGGTCTTTTATGGGTGACCTGTTCCACTAAGGTATTCTCCGATGGCTCCCACTGATGCAGTGTACCTCCAATGGTAGTTCACGAACTCCACAACCATTTAGGCAGGTATGTAACAAATGAGAGAAGGCTCCTCATAGTGTAAAATCCTTTGAGTATTTATTTTTATAAGATATTTTACAGGTTAATAGTATGAGGGTAAAATAAAAAACACTGCCACAATATTATTAAAAAATGTCCCCTTAATATTAAGAGTAATGGATGCTGCTGGTTACCTGGCATGCGTTCCACACTCTGGGCCAGAAGTGATGCATGGGAGAGTCAGCTTTTTATTTTCTTTCTGCACTTTCCTAAAACTTGTGGCAAAAGATGACATTTTCAAAAGACTTAATATGCCTTTCAGAAAACACCTTGGTGTTTCCATTGTCCTGGTGCTCAAGAGCCTCCAAAAAAATGATAGGTAGTCAGGAAATTAGATGTATAATTTATGCCTAATTTAAAGAGTTTGTTACCCCAACACATCATATTCCTGATATGTGGCTGCTGTACCATATACTTGTATGAGAAAGTATCCTGTTCTCCTTGTATTGCTTCCTTTGTATCAAATCCCTGGTGATCCTGCTTGTCCCTCTGCTTTCCTACACCAAGGAGGAGAGCACACTGTGGTCAGTTCTCTAGCTATGCTGGGAACTCAGTGTGCTCTTCTCCAATGATCAGATTTGTCCTGACATGGCCCCTCTGCACAGCCATTCACTGGGAAGCTCACTGTGCTGCTGCTTCTCCTCCCTCCAGCTCTTATGCAGCTGAGAACAGAGGAAATAGGGGGAATGTGATCACTTATATGAAAGGGAAAAAGGTATTTATAATGTTTTTATATCTATACAAAAATATAATAATGTTTTGCCTTTCATTTCTATTTTAAACTGAATGGGTTGTCTTATAAGGTGATCATTTACAATCATTTTAAGCTGTGAAAAAGTCTCACACCTGTGGTATCCCCATATTTGGGAGGCATAGCATAAAGTGCTTTGGGGTGTAATTATAAGTATGCCCATGCTGTATGCAATAAATAACTTGTTAAAATGACAGTTTTGTGGGAAAAAAAATATTTTATTTAATGTTTTCATTTTCCAAACAATTGTGACAAAAAAATGCAACTTCAAAAATTCACCATGGCTCTTAATAATACCTCAGACTGTCTACTCTCCAAAAAGGGATCATTTGGGAGATATTTGTACAGTCGGTACTGTTTTTATTGCATTTTATGGCCTCAAGAAATGAGATGGACAATCATTACATCAAGGGTTATCAATTTTTAAATATACATACCACAGTTTGTTGACTATAACTTTCACACAAATAATTACTGATTTGGGTTATCTTTTCAAAATAAATGTTGCATAATACATTTTGGCCTAAATGTACGAAGAAAGATTATATGCAAAAATGTGGGATTTTTTTCACAATTTTCAGTATTTTTTCACTTATATAGCAAAAAATAAAAAAAGTGGTGATTAAATACCACCAAAAGAATCTCTATTTGTCTAAAAAAATGTGACAGAACCGAAAGCTAAAAAATGGCATGGGCAGGAAGGTGGTAAAAGTGTCCTGTCTTGAGGTAGTTAATATGTACATTTAATATGTACATTTCAGAGTAAATGGGCACTCAAGCAGTAAAAAACTAAACACACAAATTTGCTTTTCTTAGTTTTTTATTGAATGTTGAAAAATTATATTATGTTAGTTTTCCCTTCATAAAGCTAAAATAATTCATATAACAATGAAGAATTACATTTAGTTTGTGGGACAAGCTATTATTATTGTTAATGTGCTTACAGATGCACACAATTTATGCACAGCTCATTAAAAAAGAAAAGAAAGCATAGTCAATGCATAAAACTGTACTGTATTCCATATTACCATAAAGCAGAAAATCTGAGAAATATATCAGTGTTTTAGAAAATAGCTTATTAATTGGGTATTTATAAAACAATAAATTGATGCTATCATCAGATTTAATTACTATTTTTTATGTCAATACTTTGTGCACTATGTAGACAGTATAAAGCAAAAAATAGATAAGAATAACAGTAGTGCGCAATCTGAGTGTAGTATGTTAACAGATTTATTGTGGTAAAAAAAAAAGGCAACTCACACTGTGACAGTTAAAATCAGGCTCATCACATAAAGGTTTCCAAAGACACAGTCTCACAACAGCAGGGAACCTCAGACCAAGATAATAGTACTAGGTGAGTACACCTGCAGGACCAAGAGAACACAACGGGGGGCACCAGACTAAGTGCAGCATAAAGAGTACTGAAAAATACTTGTGGATTCAACTCACAACTCACATGGGAAGAAGAAATGGCACTTTTTGTATGTAATCCTTGAGTGGTCAGCTAATGCATCTGGGATGGGGAGTCTCTTCCTACACCTTACAGACTGGAAAGTCCGGATGTTAGGCTGGATGACAGCTTAGATGAGGAAGTGGAAACCAACAAGATGGCAAAGAGCTTCTTGTGGGATGCAGAAGTGATGTCATCTGGATGCCGGGCGGAGCTATGCATTTCAAGGCCACCCAAGCCTCTTTCTCAAGCTAACACCCCCCTATGCATATCAGCGGAAAGTCATCCTGAACTCTCCATTTGGAATTTATGAACTTTTTGCTGTTCTGCATAGACCTTTATGTACACATAACACTATGGTGCGATATACCCCATTACTACTAAAGGAAGAAATAGAGCAAGGGTGGAAGATAGAACCTTTTCACTATACAAGCCCCTTCTTTTGACCTGAACCTTGTTTCAACAATGTCGTGAGGCTTATCATATTTACATGTACACAATGTTGAAGCTGAATTTTAGGAATGATTTGTATATTGCATACTTACATTTGTCTGACTTGGCATAATGTAAATATGTCTACCTCATACCTGATGGGCCACTGGGGAGGCTGGAAATCACTGTAGTAGTCAGCGCTATCACTGTGATAGCCGCAATCTTCCTGGTCCTGCTGGGGTTTCCCTCTGCACACTGACCACAGGGGGTCACTCGGTCGGCACTATTACCTTTCAAAGAATGCATTTTTTTTTCAATTCTATGACTGGACAAAGTATAGAGGAGGGTTGGTGATGTCTCCACGTCGACCAATAACTTTAGCCACTTTCCTTGGCACAGTGTACATTTTGCAGCAATGCTGGGGAGCTGGCATTTGTGATGGGACTAGCGGTGGGACAGCATAGTTGTGGTAGTGAGTCATTATGGCTGCTCTTCTACATTATCAGACATTGCTCATTGTGATTGACTTTGATCACTGGACAACATGATTGACATTAGAATTTTCATTGTTTGATATCATTTTATTCAGCTATTATTTTTTCTGGGGGTCTGCAGGGGGACTTTACAGAGTCTGGAAGCTAGCTTGTTTCCAGGCAAATGAGTAAGAGGTATACACTACCCCCTGCTACTCATTTACATAAAAAGGGAAATAACTAAAAACACCACATCATTGAAAAGTCCTTTTTTTTTTAATAAACATTGTCCCTGACGTAAATCCATATTTCATGTCAGGAAGATCGAGTGCATGTTCAAGCTCGAAGACCAGCACGTGTGGTTCAGTGCATAATCAAAGCTATATGTGCATCCACAAACATTAAGGTGAATTTACATGCATGTTCAGCACTGACTTTTGGTGACAGAACCCCATTTAAAGCACAGCAAAACTGAGGGGAATAGCTGAGTGGTTGTTATCTTGTGACTCAAGACTAGACCCTATCTTATGTTTGACACGGCTTGCCTCCTGACTCTGCTTTAACCTTGCTCTTGCTTTCTGAATTGGTACCTCCTCTACCAGGTTGCTGCTGTTTCTGGCTTATCTTGACTATGACTTTGACTATGACTATGATTTGACCATGACTATGGAATCCTGTACCTAAGAGTTCCTGTGTTCCACCTGTGTACCAGAATTCTGCACAAGTTTCAGTCTGAGCATCCATAGCATCCTAGCAATAGACAGACTGTTGCCTGACCACCCACCAAGTGAGGACTTACCGCAGGCACCTGAGCCACACCTCATCCTGCTACACCCTGCTATCCTCTCCAAGAGATATTGGACAGGAGGTGTAATTAAAACCCTCTCATCAACTCTGCCAGGATGTGACAGTGAATGACAATGAGTCCAGCTGTGTAGATCCATGTCAGTCATGATGAGTGATGCCTAACAGTGTAGAGCCACTACCCCAATGATCAGCTGCCATGACATTGCTACACTGCTACTCCTGTAACAAATTACACTTTTCCTGACACAATTGGAATGTTAACATATGGGCCTGAGATCCTGAGTGATGTCATTGACCAAATATGGCCAGGATCCCAAAAGCCACAAGGGATTTGTCATTTAGAAGCAATAGTGATAACACAGATAAATTACATATCCCCATTGATAATCAACAGATCTATTGGCAAAGAAGAAACTGCCCTTTGCTAAATGGCAGTTCCCCGGCTGCTGTTTGTAAACACAACATTTCACTTTTAGAGGAATACATCATACTGCATCAAGAACTTCATGTGCAGCTTTAAGGCATCACTCAAGCATTTTATTTAAATGATTTGCGTATTTTAATGTTGGCCTGTAATCCACATTAAAAGACCCTCTCCCTGCTGAATGATATTGTTATTTTATATACGTATTTATTTATTTAGTTATTTATTTTGCATATATATCTAGCTATCTGTGTTTTTTTTAATTAAAGTTCCAATCTGGCTTTGAAAAAGGAAAAAATGAAAAAAAAAAAGAACAAAAACAAGATTTGGCTCCTATAGACTTCAAAAGAGTCAGGAGCTGTGTTCAGATTTAGCTGATTTTTTTCCTGAGTTCTCCGAACCACCTGCATACTGAACTTTGCCTGGTTCTCTCAGTCCCAGTAGGGTTTGAAATCCCCAGTGGTCAGTGACAGCAGAATCAAATCAGCTTGTATGTTTCTGATACTACTATAGAATATCCCTGTTATCCTTCAAAGTTATGTCTGGCACCAATGGAATTTCCTTTAAGCTGCAATAATTCTTGCAGGTAAAATTGTTATAGTTTTTTTTTTTTTAATACTTAAGCCTTTTGCTTTTTTAATCTTTGCTTTCACATATTGTCAATGTTAGATTTATGAATTAATATCTAAAAATGTATATATGTTATAGGATGAATTTATAAAAATGTGTGCTATCGGACAAAATCTATAACATGAGTTAACATGATAATACAAAAAATTTATGTTGCTGTAAAGTATCTATAGCAGCTAACTTCCTCTACTCACCTAAAGGCCATAGGGTGGAGGTGTTAATCTCTTTGAACTGTGGTTAAGTGCTCATTTTGTTTATTTAAGGAAGGAAACTGTCACTTCTACTTGTCTACAGTGAGCAAGCACAATGCCTGTGATGGATTTAGAACTGGTAAAATAGTAGCACATTAAGCATTACAAACTAGAGGGTTATCAATAGCTTATGACTGAGTGAGATAAAAGTAATCAGAACTACTTTGCAATCCTTATTTGCCAAGAAACCTGACTACAAGGAGATTCTAGGCTAGCTAAACAGGAATGAAAAGAGAAATGTTAATCCTATTCTTGACCATCACCAGGTAATAGGTGGATTGACAACTTTCATGGTATTATGTTCCTGCCTTGCATCAAATCCCTGATGCATTTTTATGGATTGATTGCATTCCAACTAGGTCATGAACTTTGCTCTCTTCTCTCAAGCATATTATGCAGCTTTCGGAATTTTATAAAATCTTTAATAAACAATGTAAAAATAAGAGTAGCAGAGTAGCAAAAGAGTTATGTCAAGTTAAATGACTCACACTATAAATTTGATCTGCGCATCTAAGCATAGATGGTAATAGGGTTAATATGATACAGTGTACTTTTTTTTAGTGTGTAGCTGCCATTTCTCTCATAATGTCTTTCCTATGAAACACACCTTGCCTTCAGAAAAATGAGTGCCTTATCCTTATCGTTTAACTAAAATGGCCTCAATAAACACCTTGCTGCATACAAAGAGATCTTGTTGTTTAGAATTAAACTACAAGGCAGGATAATTAACCACGATAACCTTTTGTATGTGTGGCTAAAAAGAAATAACATCCAGTAAACTGGCGTATTGGATTACTTGAAACACTTGATTTTACATCTTGGCAACTTTTGACGCTATCTACACATCTTACAATTTGTCTGTACAATCGCATTTTGGTTAAATTTGTAGAGAAGCAGCCTAACCTTAAGGCCTCATACACAGGGCCACTGTTAGAAATCATGGGGGGCCCGTACAGCTCACCTGATGGGGCCCCCCTTGACCGCACCCCTGGCTGGTCCCCTGACCCGGCTTCAAACATGTAATAGCATGAGCCATGACAGGTCCTCTTTATGGAGAGATCTGGGGTCTACTAGACTCCAGATCTCTCCTGTAGCCTCCAAAGCATTTGATCAAACTGAGATTGCTTCTCCTATAGGGATTTAGAAAGCCCTTTTTTGTATTTTGCAGAAATGAACTGTAAGGGTTCTTTCACATTGCTCTGTAACAAAATTGTGGTAAAAATGCATATGTGTTTTACCATGATTTTACTGTGTTTCCTATGTATTTCCTGTGCATTTTTTATTTGCATGTACCTGCAAAAAAAGGACTCAAAAACACAACAAAAATGCAAATTGTGGTGCTTTTTTGCTGCGATTTTGCTATGATTTCCATTAATTTCGATGGGAAGCTGCATTTTCTGTGCGGTTTTTGCCACCACACCAAAGATGCAGCACTCAGGACTTTTCAAAACGCACCGCACCCACAGCGCAGTGGTGAGAAAAGTCCCATAGGATTTAAAGGGAAACATTCTTCTTGCGTTTTTCTTACAGAGTAAAAATGCAGAAAAAACATATCAGTGTGAAATGGGCCTAAATGTGCCTGTCACCCCCCCCCCTTTGAGCTGATAGGGCTGGGCCCAGTACAACAGGACTGGCTGTAATGCCTGATCAGTGGCCCTGCTCATGCACATTGGATGTTTTTACAGCTGCTGTTTTTGGCTTCAAGCATTTTTTTCTGCAGCCAGTATACTCCCCAACATGTTATCCTATGTGCCCATGCACACATAGGCTGTTATCAGCGTTTTTTGGCAGGGGCGTTTTCTGGCTGGAAAAAAACCCAGAGCTAGTGGGTTTGAAGAGGAGTTTTTCAGCTGTAAAAATGCTCTAATTCTAATAAAAGCTTAAAAATGCTGAATAAGGCCTCTGATGATTTTATAATGACTGGTTTTGCCGTCGGAATAAACTCCGAAGTTTTCTCCAACGGAACTCCAACGGAATTCCGCTCAAGCGGTCTTGCCTACATACGGTCACACCAATGTCAGACCATCCAGAACACGGTGACGTACAGCACGTATGATGGGACTAGAAAAAGGAAGTGCAATAGCTTCCGTCTCGTACTTGCTTCAGAGCATGCGTCGTTTTTTGGTCCATCGGAACAGCATACAGATTAGCGGGTTTCCCGATAGGAATTGGTTCCGTTGGAAGTATTTAGAACATGTTCCATTTCTAGGTCCATCAAAATTTTCGAAAAAAAAGTCAGATGAGGCATACACACAATCGGAATAGATGATGAAAAGCTTTTGTCGGACTTTTTCTGACGGACATTCTGCTTGTGTGTACGCAGCATAACAATAAATTAAATTTTTATACAGTCAAACAGTGCTGGGACAAGGCCATTTGGTGCCCAGGACGAAGATGGCAAACTGCGCCTCCCCCCCCCCCCCGTTTTTAAGAAAGAATCAATGTCGTTTCAAAACAAGAATATACTTAAAACAATACAAATTCAATTAGATTTAATGCAATAGAAACAGCGTTCACTCACACATTTTAATTTTATGTATTTTTATTGGAGGAACTTTGAAATAATAATGCAACAAATGTGCTTGTAGAAAGGCCTGTTAACTGTTTTTTCTGTCAAGGCCCATATGAACATACTAAAGTTTTCAGTTTTTTCCTGTGTCCCGTGTTTGATCAATACTGCTTCACCTCTGCCCAACAATGCATCCTACCTGTGTCCATTAAGGCTGGATTCACACCTATGCATTTTTAGTGCTTTTTGCATTTTGCAGATTTGCACTACAGAACGTGTTCCATAGGAAACCATGTTGCATGGACTGCAGTGCAAATCTGCAAAATGCAAAAAGCACTAAAAATGCATAGGTGTGAATCCAGCCTAATGCAGTTTACCTGTGTCCTTCAATGCAGCCTACCCTTGTCAACCAATGCAGCATACTTGTGTTCATCAATGCAGCCTACCTGTGTCCATCAATGCAGCCTACCTGTGTCTATCAATGCAGCCTACCTGTGTCCAACAATGCTGCCTGTGTCCATCAATGCTGCCTGTGTCCACCAATGTGGCCTGTGTCCACCAATATGGCCTGTGTCCATCAATGCAGCCTGTGTCCACCAATGCAGTCTGTGTCCACCAATGCAGCCTGTGTCCACCAATGTTGCCTGTGTCCACCAATGTGGCCTGTGTCCATCAATGCAGCCTGTGTCCATCAATGCAGCCTGTGTCCACCAATGTTTCTAAAGAAAAAATTTGCGCTAGGTGTACAAACAGTAACTTAGTGAATATCACCCGTGAAGGAAAATCCTGCAGCTATGCACTATACCTTGATAAGGGCACTACTAAATAGATATAACAAAAAGCACAGCGCTGGATATAAATGCAAAAATACAACAAAAATTGATATTACTATTAAAGCACCAACAACTTTCATATGTGATAAAAAAAAAAATAGAAATGAGCAATAACATGAATGCTTCACTATAGTGATATATATGCGTGAACAATAACACGAATGCTTCACTATAGTGATAAATATGCGTGACTATTCCCAGTTTTTTATCCACACATTTAGAAAAAAGTCCAAAGATGCAAAAATTATGTCAAAACAAATGTCCAAAAAAGCAATTAAATGTGACTTTGAATAATAAATCCGTGACTGTCACCGTGTTGAAATCCCGTCACCTGGTATAGATTGAAGGCTTACCAGATAGCCTCTGATCAGAGGCATAGAGCTAACAGCTTGGGGTTTGCCCTCCACAGCGGCTGGAACTTTAGCTGGGATGATGGATGTAGATCCACAAACGATCGCCACAGGCTTCCAGACAGCGGTACAATCAAGGAAGAGAGCTCTCATCGATATGGAAGTGTTTAAAAGAAAAGAGAAAACTCCAATGGTGTAGAACGTTTTATCTCTTGTTTATTAAAAGTCGCCTCACTGGCATCCATAAAAACACTTTTCCTTGCAAGGAACCAATACAGCTTTAAAACAAAACTCCGCGCATGCGCCGTCGGTACGAGCGTGTCTATCCTACGGCCGTTTCGTCAGAAATGACATCATCAGGGGCACGCCCGCACGTCAGCGCATGCGCCTTATATTGTCCACCAATGCAGCCTGTGTCCACCAATGTAGCCTGTGTCCATCAATGCAGCCTTCCTGTGCAGGGCAAGAGAGGAGAGGAAGAGGATTGCTGGCCGGATCATCAGAGCGCCGAGGAACATCACTGTAATGCCCCGTACACATGGTCGGATTTTCCGATGGATAATGTCCAATCGGAGCGTGTTGTCGGAAATTCCAACCGTGTGTGGGCTCCATCGGACATTTTCCATCGGATTTTCCGATACACAAAGTTTGAGAGCAGGCTATAAAATTTTCCGACAACAAGATCTGATCGCGTCAATTCCGACCGTGTGTGGCCAGTTCCGACCCACAAAGTGCCACGCATGCTCAGAAGAAATTCCCAGACGGAACCGCTCGGTCTGGTAAAATTAGCGTTCGCAATGGATACAACACTTTCGTCACGGTGCCATGTTACAAATGGTTTAATACAGCGTACTCTCTTCTTCTTTATAATGTGAGAAGAATGAAGTAGTTTTGCTGCTCATATTCACACAGACTTCTCACAAACTTCTTTCTTTATTATTTATCGGGATTCCCTCAATATATTTTGATTTGTCACATCTGACAAAATTATTTTTGTGTTGTTTTATTTTTTTTTTATTTTAAGGCATAATTTTTTATTTTTATTTTTTTAGGTTTGTATTTTTTTTAAGGCTGATCTTTGTTTTATTTTATTTTTAGTTTTACTCCAGAATATTTTTGTGTGTGTTTTGTGTGTCAAGTTACCACAACACCATTGATATCTTGTATTATTTAATCTCAAGGAGGTTGCTTGGTGTTGGTGTTTCTTGTTAATTTGTACTTTAGAAATGTACCTGGATCCTCACAAACAAACTGTCCTTTTTGAAGGAAAACACACATAGGCGAGTATAATTGAAACAAAAATTCCTTTATTAAGGGCTCAGAACCAATCAAAGAGGGAGGCAACGCTGGAGAAACAGCAGAAATTGGCAAAGCCTTGGACCCCCAGGGCAGACATCAATTCTTTAACATCAAAATTGGTGGCCTGAGGAGTCCATATCTAAGGGAGTGCAGTCTGGTCCAGAAGTCCCCGAGATCCGGAAAGCAGCAGATGACATCTGTGTCCCCAGGCTGTGGTACTACAAGAGCCTGCATCTTTTGCCAGACCAGACTGGACCCAGGGTCATCACTTTCTGGTCTTCTTTCCATGCTTCCTTCCTGGCTGTGGCTCTGCTGTTGGAGATGTGGCAGGAGGAGGAGTAGGACCTGGAGGAGGAGGAGGACTAGTAGGACCTGGAGGAGGAGGAGGAGGAGGACCTGGAGGAGGAGGAGGACCATGTGTGAGGTCACAAATGTGGGTAGCAGATGTTATTTGGCCCCTCAACCCCTTATTGAGAGCTTCCAACAATAAGGACTCACACATGAGTTGTTGGCCCTCCTCCATCCGCTGCATTATGCAGGCAATTATGCCAGCAAAGTCCTCCTCCACAGTGTGGGAGGCTGTCAGGGCCTCTGTAGCCTTCCAAAAGAGGCCTATGGCAGCCTCCTCCAGGGTACTCCTCTTCCTGCCACTTTCTCTTTGCAGGTGGCTGGGAGGGACCTGGATATCAGGCAGCCTGCTCGGCCCGGCCACCTCCTGGCTGAGACTTCCCTGTGTATGAAAAAGGGACATGGTTTTAGTTTTTGCATCATCAATCCCAATCATAAATTAGTACTCCAAACTAACATCTAGTTAACATCATTGATTGGACAAGCAGAAATATTTAGAGGAATGCTATACCTGGCTCAAGCTGGGCTCCTCCACATGTTGCTGCCTGGAAGGCCCAGGTTGGGCGTCAGAAGCCTCAGCTGGGGGGAAGGAAGCATTAAAGGAAGACTGGAGAGTGATGACCTGGGTTCAGTCTGGCCTGCCAGAAAATGCAGCCTGTCATAGTACCACATCCTGGGGACATAGATGTCATCTGCTGCTCCAGATCTCTGGGAATTCTGGACCTTCTTGTGCTCCCTTAGATAAGTGCTCCTCAGGCCACCGATTAGGATCTTCAAATAGGTCATGTCTGCCGTGGGGATCACCGTCTTCACAAATTCCAGCAATTGATCCAGTGCTGCCTTCCTCTTTGTTTGGTTCTTATAATGTGGGTGGTTTATCTCCCAAAGACAAGGCAGCTCCCTGAACATATCTATGAAGATTGCCATAAAGTCGGTATCTTTCAAGATATCCATTTTCACTGCAAGACACAACACAAGACAAACCCTAATGTCAGGCAAAACTCTCCTAATCTAGTTACAATATAGGCCTCAATCTAGAAGCAGTATAGGCCCAAGTTTGGCTCTTACCTTCGTTATCACAATCGGCGCCTCCGATACTCCTTCCTCCGCTCACAGATCGTACGTACTACGCACGCATGTTACACTTTATACACACTGAGCATGCGTGTAACTCCGCCCGCCCCTGACGTTCTTTCTAGTCTATTCCCTGCCCCTTTTCATTTGGCGCAGTGAGTGAAGAGCACATGGTGGAGTCAGAGCAGGTGCGTGCTAATTATAGCAACGAGGAGGAGGAGGAGGAAAGCCCGGATCCGGAAACGTCCTGATCCAGAAGGAGACGATTTAAGGCCTGAAATATGTCCTTTGGTGAGATATTGGAGATGGTCGACATCCTGAAGAACGCCGACTATGACGGAAAGTATGGACCTTACCCCAACCCCAATATCAGAAAGGCCAAGATCATGGCGAAAGTGGTCAAAAATCTGCACCGGAATTTCGGGGTACGACGATCGAAAGATCAGCTCAGAAAGCGGTGATCGGACCTGAAATTAAGAGAGCCCGAGCAGTACAGAAAGATCCGGAGAGTGCTGCAAAAATGTAAGTAGTTGTGCTGTGTTCCTATTCTTTTTGTCTTTATTACATTCGTGCTGCTCCATGTGCTTTTCTTAAGTGTTGTACAGTTTAAAATGGCAACTTTTATGTTCATGGGCACATTATTCGTTCATATCAAACATTTTTCTTTCGGCCTATAAAACACCATTGTTTAGGCCATATGCGTTTGCCCACATTTTTTAGGGCCTACTTGTATGAAAAATATTTGGTTGTGTAGATGTGTTTGTTACTAGAATGAAATGCAAACTAGATTCTGTGTAAGGAGAGGACACTCAGCAGCTGTTTTCACATCTGGACGTTGGAGCACAAGAACACCCTTTTTATTAGGGGGCCCACACAGGTGCTCCAGTGGATACTATAGGGGGGTCTCCATCTGTGAAGCTTGCACAAAACAGGTAAAGTATAGAAGTTTGACAAAGGACACTAAAAATTCTACATCTTGGAACTCTGCAGAAATAGACAATTGTACACCACTTCCAAGCAATGTTTCATTTTTATAGTTCTGCCATCAAATATCTGTGTGTTAAGTATACCATTTTTGTTTTACATAGGGGAGTAAAGACTCGGAGGACACCCCTCATCCGAGGAGACCACAGACCCCCCACCTCGGGAAGAAGGGGAAATACCCCCAACACAAGCAGAGCAGGAGGAGGAAGAAGACGTGGTGGAAATAGGCACCACAACAGGTGAGTGTCTGCGACCACAGGCTCAGGTAAGAGATGGATGCCGGCATATTTATAATACCTGTTTTTTTTTTGGTTTCTCTCTTTTTAGGTGATCGTGATGTTGTGGATCCAGGGCATTTCACCTTGGAAAGTGCACAGATCCTTATTGGGGAGATCATGGGATGTAATTTAGCATTGGAAAAATCTCAACAAATACATAAATGATGTTATTCAAAAAAATAATAACATCATTGATGTTTTGGGGAGAGTTTAAAACCCCTCCAAATCCCTTTGTTTTTTTGTGTGATACAATGTTAAAAATGTTTTAGCGATTTTTAGAAAAGCCAAATTTGGAGGATGCACACAGTGTGTCAACATGTGCTATCTGCCATCACGGGAGATCAATGGATGCGTTTTGGGGGTGCAACCCCTTCCTCAATAAAAAAGTAGCTGAGAGGAAGGGGTTGCTCCCACAAAACACATCCCTTGATCCCCCGTGATGGCAGCTAGTACATGTTGACATTCGTAAATTGCTGTGCATCTTCAAAATTTGGCTTTACCTGGGGTGACTTCACCCCATCTGAACGCAATATCAAACACAGTTCCTAAATACTCATGTCTGATATTGCCTTCAAGTTTTACCTAATGTGAACTTTGTAAGTTCAAGATTTGTGTCTTTCTTGTTGTTTTGAAACATGCCTGTTTTATCTTAAATGGACATTTCTATTTTTGATAATGCCACCACAAAAATTGTTATACAACAAACATGTTGGTTTGTTTTAAAAACCTTTTCTAAATGCACATGTGATTGTATTAAAAAGATTGTTAATCAAGAATGTGTGGATTATTGTCTCAACGCTACAACACTTTTGTGGTGATGTAATTGCTGCTTTCTGTGACAATGGGTGTTATTTCCTAAGGGCAAATCCACTTTGCATTACAAGTGCAGTTTCAGTGCATTTTCAAGTGCACTTGTAGTGCAAAGTGTATTTGTCTTTAGTAAATAACACCCAACAGTGCTTTGTATAAGGTTACACAATCACGCCATTTTCAGGACTCACCACATTTCGGTCAGGGTCAGCTAAAACAAACACAAGCAGTAAATGCCACCAAACATTTGCTTAATTTTTTTTTATTTGATCAAGGTTTCACAAATTGTCTGGCATATTGATGGCCCCTACCTGCAAAGAACTCAAGGTATCTTAGCCGGACATCACGGGCACTCAGGGAGGGCAAGCCAGGACGGCCACTTTCAAGCGCCGTCAGGGTTGTTTCATTTATAATTCCGGCCTCAGGCCCAACTGAGCCAGTATAGTTGGCAGAATGTTGCCGTAAAAAGTTATGTAGAACACAGCATGCCAGGATTATATGATTCAGTTTATACTCCGCCATATGGATGGGTGTAAGAAATAGGCGGAACCGGCTGGCCATGATTCCAAATGTGTTCTCCACCACTCTTCTGGCTCTGGCCAGCTGGTAATTAAAAACCCTCTGGTCCGGGGTGAGGGTCCTCATCGGGAATGGCCGCATAAGGTGGCCCCCCAGCGCAAAGGCTTCATCCACCACGAAGACGAATGGGAGTCCTTCCACATTGTCTTCTGGAGGTGGCAAGTCCAAGCTGCCATTCTGGAGATGCCTGTAAAACTCCATCTGGGCGATGACTCCACCATCGGACATCCGGCCATTCTTCCCCACATCCACATACAGGAACTCATAATTAGCCGACACCACCGCCAACATCACAACACTATTGAACCCTTTATAATTATAATAGTATGACCCCGAGTTGGGTGGTGGGACGATGTGGACGTGTTTCCTATCAATTGCCCCTCCGCAGTTAGGAAAGCCCCACCGCTGGGCAAAGTGGGAGGCCACAGTCTGCCATTCCTGTGGCGTGGAAGGAAACTGTGGAGGAAAAAAAAAATTAGTCTTTTTGCACATTAAAACATGGAAAGCAGATTAGACACAAACATTCTTGGCCAACATCAAGATAACATTTAGTAATGGGAATTTTTAAACACCAAAGTATAAGGTACACCTATCAGATTCCCCCTCCCCCACCCCCTCTCATGGGCCATTTCTAACAATATAGGGGGGGGAGCTCTTGGACAGGTAACCCTCTCCACTTCAGTGAGAGATGAATGCCTAAATAATGGGTATAACTTTGAAAAGCCCCTCCTTAGTTACACTATTGGCAGCCCACTGGACAGGTAAGAAGTGTCATAATACAAAGATATAAATACACATTGTGCACATTTGAGCACATTTGAACATTCTGCTATTACCTATCAAGATAATAATAGTATACAAAAACTTTAAACAGTACAATTTGAAAGTATACAGGCAGGCCCTTGTACTACTTGCTTTGGGGAATTCATCCATACATCTGACCACAAAAGAGATGGGTATAGTGTGTATGGGTTTGCCAAAGTCAGCAGATAGATGATTGAGGATAGATAGAGAATTGGTATCAGCTGACTTAGCAGTTGGGGGAGGGAGGGTTAAAAATGATTTGGGGACCCCCCCAAAAAAAGCCTCTGGCGCTCTGCCTGAATTTAAAGGACAAATCACATTTTAAAACATTTTAGGGGGTGTTTGGGGTAAAGCACTACTATGGAGCTGACAAAATACATTGTTAAGTGACTACATGAGGTGAATATAGGGCCTGTAGACCATGCTGGGGAGGTAAGTGAAGGCAAATATGTATGAAGGAGCAAAATAATAATTACATAAAAATCCAGCATGCATGAGGACAAAGGGGACATTCACAGCATATTACAATCATGGTAATTAGGGAATGAGGAAAGAAATACAATATATTATCAAACATTAAATACACTAAAATGTGATATTAAAGGATAAAAATCTTACCTTAATACACTCCTTCTGTAGGACCTGGATGATGGCAGAACAGGTCTCTGGGATAATGATACCCAAAGCCTGGGGGGGAGATGCCTGTTGAGAACTTGAGGTCCTGCAGGCTTCTCCCCGTCGCCAAGTACTGCAGGGTGGCGATGAGCCTCTGCTCCGGAGTGATGGCTTGCCTCATGCAGATATCCTGCCTGCTAATATAGGGGGTCAACAAAGCCAACAAATGGTGAAATACGGGGTCCGTCATCCAGAGAAAGTTCATGAAATCATCAGGATTATTCTCACGGATCTCACGGAGCAAAGGCATATGACAGAACTGGTCACGCTGAAGCAACCAATTCTTGGTCCATGAACTCCTCCCCACCCTGTTCATGGACTGGACTTGTGTCAAGGTCAGGACCCCAACACCAAGCCCCCGCACAGCACGAACTCTACGAGGAGTACGTATACGCAACATGGCTAGGAAACGGTCGGCTGCTCAGAACGAAGTAACAGAACGCACTGAAGAACAGCAAGGCCTGTGAAGAGCGACCTGAAAAACAGTAACGAACGAACAAGAACACAATGACTCAAATAAGTCACGCATAGCTTGCTTGCACGCACTGAAGAGCAGATACAAACCCACAAGCACAAACTGAACAGCAGAAAACGATCTGAAAGCCACGAGTCTGAAAAAGCACGAATAGTCTCTCACCAAACTTTTACTAACACGAGATTAGCAAAAGGAGCCCAAAGGGTGCCGTGCTTGGTTCTGAACTGGCCTTTTCTAGTCTCGTCGTACGTGGTTTATGTCACCGCGCTCTTGGCGATCGGAAATTCCGACAACTTTGTGTGACCGTGTGTATGCAAAACAAGTTTGAGCCAACATCCGTCGGCCGGCTCTCTCTTCTCTCTTCCTCTGGTGCGTACTCTGGGAGAAGAGCTCCCATTCAACCCCGCCTGCCGGCGGTGCTCGCCCCCCCTGCTCCCAGACAGCCCACACTCGCCAGCCCTCATTTTCCACTCGCAAAATGCGAGTAGGCGAGTGGAAAATTTGAGGGCTGATTTAAGGTCCATAAAAGCATTGTCACTTTACTATACTGTATATGTAAATCAAGTTTGCACCTGTTCTCTTTCCGGTTCTGCGCTGCCTTGGCGGTCGCTGCACAGAGTCCCAGTTCCTCTTTCAAATAGCGATCACTCCACATGCAGCAGGGGTAGTGGGATGCCCCACGGGCCCTAGCCAGATCTACAACACAGACAGTACACAATTACATTAGGAGAGCAGTGAGTCATCAAAAATCAAGTTATTATAACAAAAACAAGTCAGTGGTGGCAGCGAACATTGCAAGGACCTCTCATGGATACCAGTGTCCATGTGTGGACACCTTGCCAATCCCTGTCCATGCTGCATATTACACAAATTAAATTGCATTTATCATTAACCTCATGCTCAGCCTCCTTCCCTCCCCAATCCAGCCATTTATTAATCTGCTGCTGAAGCCTGCAGATGCAGTCAGAAGTATCTGCTATTTTGCTTACTTTGATACAGAAGCACTGTCTGTAGCACAGTGTCACTGTCACGCACTGCTTTGGTTTTACTTCCAAGTTCCAACTTCCAACTTCCAGCTAGAGCCAGGCTCCTATAGGTTGCAGCGCAGACACAGCTCCCTGTGTGCCCTTTGGCCATGAGTGATGTCACGCCGCCAGGAGGGGACTAACGAGGCTCCTCTGTAGGGGGAGATAACAACAGTGAGGCACAGCGCGCTGACAAGGAAGGGAGCAGAAGCCATATTTTATTTGCCGGGTGCAGGAGTGCACTCGGCACTCTTACAGACAGTTTTTCTAGGAAAAGGCAGCGGTGCTGGCTAAAGTGTACAGTGACACCTGCAAGTGCGCCCCCCCTCCTCCAGAAAATTGTACCTACCAGGGCATCCGCCCCTTCCGCCCCTGCCTTGTACTGGGCCTGCAGTCACATAGGCCCTTGTCTTGGAAAATTGTTTGGTTGTTGGTAAACCTAAAGGAGATTGTAAAATCAGTTTGGTAGCATGTAGCTAGTTTTTATACAATTTATCAATTTGCACATATTCTTGCACATTACCTGCATTTACAAACACCTACAACAATTATGCTATTAATTTCAGTAAAATAATTATCTGACATAGATAATTTCTACATTCGGTACTAATGTTATAGCAATATTAAACCCAAAGGTCAGAATTTCCAGTGCTGGCAAGAGGACATTTTGATATGAATAAAAAGGGTAGGAAAGTTCTAAATGAATGAATAAATAAATAAATAAATAAGGGTTTAAAAAACACAATTCATAAAACTGCCTAAACATTATAACTTGAGGCCAGTTAGTTGGTTCAACAAAGCAGTTCAAGTAGTTTGTAAACAAAGTGGCAGCATAAAAGGATTCTGGCACCAGGCTTAGTATGTCATCTACCTCTATGGAATTAAGGCCTTGGTGCATTGTGCCAACATAGCCTGCCAAGATCACATAACAAAAAAAATGGGTTGTTTATGATTTAATCAGCAGAAAGAGTGGAGGCCTTAATATTTCCTGCTATTGTTTGTGATATATTCACAAATGCCATCATAAGTCGTAGGACTTAAAAAGCTAATATTTACAACATCAGCTGAATGCATTTTCAATGTTATTACAAATACAATAGCTAACAGTATTTACATCTACAAAGAAAATATGTTCATTGGCTAAATATTAGTTTCCTTTGATGTTCTGAGCATCAAATATTTCAATATTTTTTTTCATTTATGCAATACCTTTCTTTATGATGTATTGTAGTGAACTATTTATGCTAATATAACTACAGTAGATTAAGATGGTGATGTCCAGAAAAAAATGTCCAGTCCTTTTGCCTTACTTGCTCTGACAGAATATGTGAGGGTTTGTGGGGGGCTTATAGGAAATTTGGAAGCCCATTTATAATAAGGAGGCTCCCACATCTTCACCCCCAAGGCAAATGAGTTTAAGAGTAAATCAGTACTATTGTATTAGAAAAGTAAATAAAGACACCCACACAGTAAACAAGACCTTTAGAGTACTTTAAAGCGCTGCTCGTTTTAGCGGTGCTTTGTCACTGTTTAAGCGGTGCTTTTGTGCAGCTTTTAGGCTGCTAGCAGGGCGCTTTTAACTCCAAAAATAGGGTTAAAAACTCCCATGTTGCAGCGCTTCCAAATTGCTTTTAAGGAGCTTTGGACGCACTGCCCATTCATTGCAATGTGTAGGGCCATTTTGGGAGCGCTGTGTACAGCGCTCCCAACCCGCCCCAAAGATGCTGCTTGCAGGACTTTTCCGAACGTCCCGCAAATGCACTGCCCGGTTGTGAAAGCACCCATTGCAGAGAATGGGAGGCAGTTTTCAGGTGCTTTACAGGCGCTATTTCTAGCGCTAAAACATCTGAAAACTGCTTCAGTGTGAAAGAGGTCTTAAAGAAGAACTCTGGGCAAAGGTTTTATTTTCCCATGCAGTGGGGCTGTGCCCGCACTGCAGGGGTTTACTGCTCATTTTGTCCAGGGCTGCAAGGAAAAGCTATACTTACCCAATCCCTCAATCCTCCAGAAAACCACACTCCCCCCACATCCAGTGGTGGACTATTCCTGCCATCCTCGCATCCAGAGCTGGTCTATGGGCGTGATGATGTCAGGTACAGCCCATTCACAAGACTGTTAGCATGCAGGGGGTGCAGGAATGGCCTTTCACTTGCAGGATCGGGGAATTAGGCAAGTATATCTCCGCTCTGCAGTTAAAACATGCAGTTGACCCATGCAGGATGGGAATTATGCCCGCCCTTTTGGCCTCCCCCTTCATTCCTAAAAGCTGTGCTATAGCTATGAATGGAGGACACGTGGATGAATGAAATGTCTGCCTACACTACGAAAGAGTAAAAATAATAACTTTTGGATAGAATTCTACATAATTAATAGACACCATAGTGGATTATGCTTTTGTCCTAAACTAATGCCGCGTACACATGATCGGAATTTTCGTTGGAAAAACCTTGGATGTTTTTTCCGACGGAATTCCACTCAAGCTTGGCTTGCATACACACGGTCACACAAAAGTTCTCTGAACTTTCGACCGCCAAGAACACGGTGACGTACAACACGTAAGATGACACTAGAAAAGGAAAGTTTCAAACGAAGCGTGCTACCCTTTTGGGCTCCTTCTGCTAATCTCTTGTTTATCTCTTGTTAGTAGAAGTTTGGTGAGAGACCATTCGCGCTTTTCAGCCTCGTGCTTTTCTGATCTTTACTGCTCTTCAGTTTGTGCTTGTGGGTTCATATCTGTTCTTCAGTGCGTGTAGTCAGTTCCCATCTGGGTTTTAGTGCGTATTATTATAGTATGTATATATTTTTCAGTGCGTTCTTGTCCGCTCATTTCTGATTTTTAGCTCGCTCGTCTCAGGCCTTTCTGTTTTTCAGTGCTTTCTGTTAGTTTGTTCTGACCAGCTGACCGTTTTGAAGCCATGTTGCGGTTACGTACTCGTCGTAGAGTTCGTGTTGTGCAGGGGCTTGGTGTTGGGGTTCTTACTTTGACCCAAGCCCAGTCTATGAACAGGGCGGGGAGGAGTTCATGGACCAAGAATTGGTTGCTCCAGCATGACCAATTCTGTCATTTGCCTTTGTTGCAGGAGATCCAGGAGAATAATTCTGATGATTTCAGGAATTTTCTCTGGATGACGGACCCCATTTTTCACCGTTTGTTGGCTTTGCTGTCCCCTTATATTACGAAGCAGGACACCTGCATGTGGCAAGCCATCACTACTGAACAGAGGTTCGTCGCCACGTTGGGGTACTTGGCAACAGGGAGAAGTCTGCAGGACCTCAAGTTTGTAACAGGGATCTCCCCCCAGGCCCTGGAGATCATTATTCCAGAGACCTGTTCTGCCATTATACGGGTCCTGCAGAAGGACTATATTAAGGTAAGTTTTCTCCTTTAACATCACATTCTATGTATTTAATGTTTGCTAATGTATTGTATTTCTTTCATCATTCCCTAATTACCATGATTGTAATATGCTGTGAATGTCCTCTTTGTCTTCATGCATGCTGGAAGCTTTCAATGCTCCTTTTTTGTCCTTCATGCATATTTGCCTTCACTAACCTCCCCAGCATGCTATCCTGGGCCCATACACACCTAGCCTAGTCACTTAACAATGTATTTTGAAAATTGAAGGTACACAGGTTCAAAAAACGTCGCCCCAGACCTGTATTTCCACTTCTGCGCTATAATTTAAATGTCAGAACCCTATCGGAGCTGCCACTTTATAAAAAAGTATATAAAGACTGAATTCACCAAGGGAAAATTAAAAATGAATAGTGGCGCTGATCCCCAGGTGGTGGGAAAATGTAGAACACTCCTATACAGCCAGGGAACTGGGTATGGATGTTTACTAGATGATACACTCTAATCAATTACTACTAAATGAGGAAAATAAATATTATTGCCCAAAATTAAATTATATATCTGAGCTAATGGACTGCAAACAGAATTAATTAATGTATATATACCAGATATATATATCCAAAAAAACTCTATGAATACTGAAAAGAAAAATGCAGCAACCAAAAAATGTGTACTGAATAGTCCCAATAAATTGTGAAACAAAAAATATAGAAAGTCCAAAAGAAAAGTCCAACAGAAGTGAAGGTGACTCCAAAAACTGCTCAGCTGCATCTCAAACCATCCACCACACCTTTCCTCATTTAGTAGTAATTGATTCGTTAGAGTGTATCATCTAGTACACATCCATACCCAGTTCACTGGCTGTATAGGAGTGTTCTACATTTCCCCACCACCTGGGGATCAGCGCCACTATTCATCTTTAATTTTCCCTTGGTGAATTCAGTCTTTATATAACAATGTATTTTGTCAGCTCCATAGTAGTGCTTTACCCTAAACACCCCCTAAAATGTATACAAATGTTAGTGTTGTCCTTCAATTCAGGCAGAGTGCCATCATTTTTTGGGGGGGGTCCCAAACTCATCTAGAACCCCACCTAAAATTTTTACAAGGGGCCATCAGAGGGGGTGATGAATCTGATAAGTGTACCTTATCGTTTTGTCTTTAAATACTCCTTAAAATAAATGTTATACTGATGTTGGCCAAGAATGTTTGTGTCTAATCTGCTTGCAATGTTATGTGCAAAAGTACTAATTTTATTTTTTCTGGTTTGACTCCACAGTTTCCTTCAACGCCACAGGAATGGCAGACTGTGGCCTTCCAGTTTGCCGAGCAGTGGGACTTTCCCAACTGCTGAGGGGCAATCAATGGGAAACATGTCCACATCGTCCCACCACCCCACTCGGGGTCATACTAGTTTAACTATAAGGGGTTTCATAGTACGGTGTTGAAGGTGGTGTCGGCGACATATGAGTTTTTATATGTGGACGTGGGGAAGAATGCAGGATGTCGGATGGTGGAGTCTTTGCCCAGACTGAGTTTTACCGATGTCTCCAGAGTGGTGGCTTGGGATTGCCACATTCTGAAGAGAACGTAGAAGGACTCCCATTTGTATTCATCGCAGATGAAGCATTTGTTCTGGGTGAACATCTGATGAGGCCATTCCCCCAGAGTACCCTCACCCCCAGAGAAGAGGGTTTTTAATTACCGGCTAGCCAGAGCCAGAAGAGTGGTGGAGAATGCGTTTGGTATAATGGCCAGCCCGTTCCACGTATTCCTTACGGCAATCAACATGGCAGAGTATAAACTGAATCACATAGTGCTAGCATGCTGTATTCTACATAATTATTTAAGGAGAAATGCTCCAAATTATGTGGCCTCAGTTGGGCCTGAGGCCACAATTCAGGACATAAATCCAATGATGGCCCTGGAAGCTGGCCGCCCTGGCTTGCCCCCCCAAAGGGCTCGCTCTGCAAAAGTATCTGGACTATTTTACGGGTAAGGAGCCATTGCTATGCCAGCACATGTTTGATTCTTTTCTAGAATTAAAAATTATTTTGATCTGAGATCATCTTGAATTAGATTTACTGCTGTGTTTCTTTTAGCTGTCTCCTAGGTTCTCCTAGTGCACTTATAGTGCCAAGTGGATTTTGCTTCATTAAATAACCTCCATTGTCACTGTAAACACCAACTTAATACAAAAACTGGTATTGAGCATTGAAAGAAGAAGCCACACATTGTTGAGTATAAAAACTTTTACTCTGTGCACATTCACATGTGCATTGTAAAACATTTTTCCACCAAAGATACATCTTCGTTTAATTAAGTTTGACATTTTTAGTTTTATATTTTGCTTTAACAGGCATGTTTCAAACCATAACATACACAACTCTGGAACTTACAAAGTTCAACGTACAAAAAGTGAAGGCAATATCAGACATGAGTATGTCAAAACTGTGTTGATCTTGCCTTCATCAGATGGGGTGATGTCACCCCTTTAAAAGCCAAATTTTGAAGATGCACAAAAATTGGGATTCAAAATGGGGATTTCCCTTCTGATCCCATGCCTAATGTCAACATGTGCTAGCTCCCATCATGGGGGATCAAAGGACGTGTTTTGGGGGTGCAACCCCTTCCTCTCACCTACTAGAGTTGCGAGGAAGGGGTTACACCCACAAAACGCGTACTTTGATGTCCCATGATGGCAGATAGCACATGTTGACACACTGTGTGCATCTTCAAAATTTAGCTTTTAAAATGTATTAAAACTTTAAGAAATTTCTCAAAAAAATTCTAAAATGGTGTCATTTTGTTGTTATTTAGATTCTTCTTAATACATCAATCATGTTCTTCATTTTTTGTTCAACATCATTGGTTTTTTGCTTTATGATGTCTAAATCCCAACTACACATCATTATGTCCTGGATTAGCATTTGTGCACTTGCACTGGTGAAATGAGGAGATTGTTCTTCCACAACATGCACATCACCTAAAATAAAAAAAAAACACCATGTATTATAAATATGCAGGCATACATCTATTACCTGAAGCTGTGGTCTCAGACATTGACCTGTTGTGGTCACTATTTCAACCACGTCATCCACCTCTCCTTCCTCCACATCCTCAGGTTGTGGTGTGCTTAGTTCCCCTTATTTAGGAGGTGGGGTGTTCCTGGTGTCCTCAGATGTCCCGAGTCTTTTCTCCCCTATGAGAATTAAACAAAAGGTATACTTAGCACACAGATATTTGAGGGCAGAAATAGGAATATGAAACATTGCTTGGAAGTGTGGTACAATTGTCTGTTTTGGCAGAGTTCCAAGCTGAATACGTAATTTTTTCCCTTACCAAAGCTGGAATACTTACCTTTTTTGGACAATATTCACACATGGAGACACCCCTAGTATCCCCTGCAGCACCTGTGTGGGACACCCTAAAAAGTTTGTTCTGGTGTCCTACACTAGTGCTCCTGAGTCCAGATGTGTAAACAGCTGCTGAGTGTCCTCTCCTTACATTACACTGAATCAAGTTTGCATTTCATTCTAGTTACAAACACATCTAGACAACAATGCACTAAACTTATTTTAATACAAATAGGCATGACCAAATGTAGTTAACCCTGTATCTGCAAAAACCATTGTACTATTAGTGGGCGAACGAACGATGTTTACTACGACCGATTACTGTGCCCATGAGCCTGAAAGTTGCCATTTAAAACTGTACAACAGTAAAGAAAAGCACATGGAGCAGCATGCAAGTAATAATAATAATAGGAACACAGGACAAATACTTTTTAGAAGCAGTTTATTGATCCTTCTATACTGATCCTGCTCCCTTAATTTCAGGTCTGACCAGAGTTTCCTCAATTGCTCCTTGGATCATCGTATCCCAAAATTCCTGTGCAGACTTTTCACAGCTTTAGACATGATCTTGGCCTTTCTCACATTTGGGTTTAGATAAGGTCCATACTTCCCGTCATAGTCGGCCCTCTTCAAGATCTCCACCATCTCCACCATCTCTACAAAGGACATATTTGAGGCCTTATATCTCCTCCAGGATCAGGACGTTTCTGGCTCTGGGCTTTCCTGGTCGTTACTGGAATTACGCACCTGCTGTGTCTCCGCCATGTCCTCTCCCACTGCGTTGGACATACGATCTGTGAGTGGAGGAAGTGCTGATCGTGAGAACGAAGGTAACATTTTAACTTGGGGCATCAGTGGCCTATACTGCTTCTAGATTGAGGCCTATATTGTAATAAGATTATGAGAGTTTAGCCTGACATTAGGGTTTTTCTCTTGTTTTTTCTCTTGCAGAAATAATGATTCTGTTCAAAAAGCCTGAGTTTATGAGCCAGTTCGGTACAGGGAGCTGCCCAATTTGTGGCAAGTCAAACATAATTTATATCATAACAGACCAGCTAGGAAGGCAGAGCTGGAGAAATTGTTGGAATTTGTGAAGACGGAGGTCCCCAACGCAGACAGCGATTTTTTGGACAGGAAAATTGGTAGCTTGAGGAGCACATACAAGAAGGAGCGTAATAAGGTCCTGGCATCCCAGAGGTCAGGAGCAGCACAGCAGCAGAGGACGTGTATGTACCCAGTCTGTGGTACCACAACAAAATGCTTTTTCTGGAAGACCAGACTGAAGTGAGATCATCACTTTCCACACTCCCCCCCCCCCCCCAGCTGAGGCTTCCCAGGACCAACCTGGGCCTTCCATCCAGGAAGAAGTGGAGGAGCCCAGCTTGAGGCAGGTATAGTATTTTCCTACATATTTCTTGGCCTAAAATGAATGATGTTACCTAGATGTTATTATTGATAAGAAATTAATAATTGAACAAAAAGTGTTTTACATATCAATAGACAGTAGTGCCCAAAAATGATTGGGACAAAAATTAAAAATGCTGGGGTCAGAATGATAGTCTTTTCTATTTATTAACATTCAATTTGCAACAGCCATGAGCTGAAAATTGTGTGTGATTGATGAAGCAAAAACTAAAACTATGTCCCTTTTTTATACACAGGAAAGCCTCAGCCAGGGTGAGGGTCTGGAATGTGGCAGCCAGGAGGTGGCAGGGGGAAGTGGCAGCCAGGAGGTGGCCGGGCCCAGTGGACTGACCCAATCCCAGGTCCCTCCCCTCCGCCTTCCACCCAAAAGGCCCAGGAAGGGGAGGAACGTGGAGGAGGCAGCACTTGCCCTCATTCAGGATGCTCATGTGACCCTGAGAGATCCCCCCAGGGTTCAAGAGAGCTATGGCTGCATAGTAGCAGTGAAAATGCAGGAAATGGAGGAGGTCCAGCGCCTCATTTGTGAGAACATCATTTTACAGGCCCTAAATAAGGGGTTGAGTGGACAACTGACAGAAAATACACACCTTTCTGAGTTTGTCCATCCTCCTCCTCCTCCTCCACCTACTCCACCTCCTGCCACAACTCGACGAACAAAGCCACAGCGTGCAGGAAAGTGTGCAAGTAAGACAAGAGTGTGATGGCCTGGGTTCAGTCTGGTCTGACAGAAGACGCAGGCTGTTGTAGTAGCACAGCCTGGGGACATATATGTGATCTGCTGCTGTTCCTGATCTCTCGGAGTCCAGGACCAGATTGTGCTCCCTATCGTATGGACTCCTCTGGCTACCAATTTTCTTTTTCAAATAGTTGATGTGTGCCCTGGGGTCCAAAGGCTTCGCAAATTTCTGCAGTTTCTCCAGCGTTGCCTTCGCTCTTTCTTTTGTTATGACCCAGAATAAATGGTAATTTTGTTTTCAGCAAATACTTGCCTATGTGTTTTTATTAAAAAAGCACAGTTTGTTTGTGAGTAGGCAGGTACATTTCAAAATACAATGTCAAATTAACAAGGGACACCAACCTCCTTGAGGTTAAAAATACAAGATAATAATGTTGTTGTGGTACCTTAACACAAAAAAAAAATGGAGATCACTAGAAAATAAATATAAAATAATAAAAAAAAAGTAGATCTTGATTTAAACAAAAAAAGGAAAAAAAATCACTATAAATGACAGATACCCTCCCTCTTCTATTGTAAACAAAAGGGACAGGGATCTTATGTGACCATATATGGTCATATCTATATATGACCAATTACATCATGACATCACCCTAGAGACCCCACCCTTTAATTATAACAGCTGTCATTTGCTGGACCTGTCATGCTGCATAAGATATACCTCAGGAACAAATGATATTATTTTTTCTTTTTTGGATCAGCAGGCATCGACTATCATGATTGATGTGGATATACATTTCTGGACCTTGTGATTGATGGATATGCATTGTGGGACTTGTGGGACTCCCACAAACATTGTGCCAGGGTTGTGGGGAAGAGACCCTTGTCCTCGCCAACATGGACTTCCCCCAATGTTGATTGAACGTGGCCTGATATATCAGGGGGATGAACACTTATTTCCCCATTTTCAGGCCTGCCAGGCTGCATGCATAAGGACCTGGTAGGAATTAATTGGGAACCCCATGCCATTTACCATCTAGGATTAGGGTCTGGTATTGATGAATGGAATTCCCAGCTATTTACAAACAGAACAAAGTGGCCAGGAGTGTATAGTGTATGGTCACCTTTATACACCTAAAACAAACTAGTCCTACTTTCAGTGCCATAAATTGTTAACCGTACCCCAAATGCAGTAGCAAACACACATTTTGTCTTGTGAAGAAACAAGCGACAAATGCAGAAAAACGCACAGTAAAATATTTGCGAACCGCAACACGGCAAAAAGTCCCATGAGCTACTTGAAACCACATGAAATCAATGGGCTCTGCATTATGCGTGATATGGGAAAAACGTGCCAAAAAATGTGCGCTCCCACTACGCTAGCTGTGAATGGGGCCTGAATGTGCAATTGGTGTGTTTACACAAGAACAATGAGGCTCCATTTTCTTTTCTGAATGCATGGCAATCGCATAGAAAATGCAAGGGACGTGCATTTCAGAAACGTGCTGCAAATGCACGTTTTGCACATTGATCCACTTAAAGTGGTTCTAAAGGCAGATTATTTTTACGTTGATTCATTCTCTGCATTAAGACAAAAAACATCCAATGTCTGTGCCTACCCACCCCTCCCGAAACACTTTCCTTTTACCACACTCGATCTAGAGCTGTCCCTGCCAGCAGATCTGCCCTCTTCCCTTCCTGCATTCACAGGCTTTATAGAGAACAGCAGGAGCCATTGCTGCTGTCAGGCAAATCCGTGAGAAGGGAGCAGGGGGGAGGGCCAAGTGTCTATGGACACAGGTCAGGAGCACGCCCGCACGAGTGCCCCTAGAAGAGGTGGTTCAGAGTCGCTCTATGCAGTAACATTACACAGAGCAGGTAAGTCTAACATGTTTGTTATTTTCATTGTAAAATGTAGCTTTATAATCACTTTAAAAGGGACCCCTTCCCTTCCAGGGCTAATTGATAAGGTCTCCTACTAGCAGCTGTCTGACCCTCCTATACTCAGCTTTTGCAGTGCTCCCCTATTATTCCAGGAGGCTTTAGTCAAGAAGTGAGGGAATATGTTCCTAATGAGATTATGACAGTATTCGAAACCTGAGATGGGTTCTAAGCCTTCCCTACACTTTATGTAAAGATAAAGATAAAAATAAAAAAAACGTTTGGCTATAATCCTACATATTTACCAGACATCTTAGTTTTCTTAAGCTTTTGTCTTAAACATAGCCATTATTTTATCAATGCATTAAAGCAGATTTTCTCTAAAAATAACTATCAACTATTTGTTATTTCTCCATCCCCATCCACTCAAAGTCAATAGCTCTACACTTTAAAATTAGCAACAAATAGTAAAATTACCTACTGTAGATTTTGTCTTCTGGTCCATTTGTCTAGGCACTCTGTTGCTCCCTTAGAGAAATTTCAAGTACCCAGACTTTTTGGCATGGGGTACCATGTGACTTCCTCCCATGATGCGGTGCTCAGACCTGAGTGGACAATCACCAAGACTGAACACTGTCACTTGAGGAGGAGATCCAAAGCATCAGGTGTGTTTAAGCTCTGACACAAAGAGTGGCAAAAGGACAAGGTCCTTTTAGGTAAGTTAGATTAAAAAAATAATAATGGCCTTTAGTAAATACTTTCATCTTTGGGAACAATGCAAAATATATAATGGGCCCATTATAAGAAAATGACAATGATGATGATATTTGCAATATTTACTGAATGGAAAAATCTTAGCAATATTAAAGAGGAAATGCAGTCTGCTCACATAATTTGTACTAAAAACATCTTTGCCATTCTGAAGCTTCCCTCCAACTTCTTTGCATATTATTTTATATATACTGTGATTCTGTACTTGCCAAATATGCCTTAGAAATCTCTCTCCACTGAGTCTGGCTGCAGTCATTTTATCTGTGGGCAGCTAAAGCTGCTGCCTGTTCACTTCCTGAATTTACACAGGCACACCTCCAGCTCTGCAGCTCTCATTGGCCCTTTTATGACTCATCCTCCCCCCCTTTTATGACTCATCCTCCCTTCCTGGCAAACTCTTGCGAGAGTGAGAGAGAGAGCTGTGCATGATGTTATAAGCCTAGGCTTTTTACCAGACAAGAAACAGGAAGTGGACTGTATAAGGGATTTACTGGCAGAAAAAAAAAGGTTTTACTATCCAAAGTTAAAAAAACAAGGGCAGAAGATTTAATAGATAGAAAGATGAAAAAATTACTGAAGTTCGGCTTTAAGTATTGCAAATATTTGTAGTAGCCTGAAACAGTTTATATACATCAAATATGCAACAGATGGAATGCAATCAGTCTGGATGACATTTTTGTAATTTGTTCTTTAACATATACAATTTAAGATGATTGGCATGATATTTTTTTTAATATTTGACACTGTAAGACATGTGGATTAAAGGAGTTAAAAAAAAAAAAAAGCATTTGGAAATTCACTTTACTGTGCAGTGCTTTAAATGTTAACAGATTTAGTGTTAGTTGCGATACTCTTTCTGTCTAACCTGTTTTTTTTCTCATATCTATACAAGTGTTGAAAGCTATGATCCCATAGTTCAAAGAAAGTTTATATGTTCCCTTTGCAGATACCAGGACAGTGTATAATCAAGCATTTAAGCATACCTTTGTTTTTACAGCTCATCAAAAAAAGTATGAAAAATGAAAGCCTTTTTAGTGTTATTTTAACTAGTTCTCTACAATTTAAAGTAATCCTGTTATATGAGAAATATGTAGGCTGACAGTGCTGACCTTCAGAAAATGCAAGCTGTTTGGTTATCATACTAATGCCTTAATTTTAATACTTTCCCAATCAATGACCTGGAACAAGGGCCAATTCAAGGGTCCATTTTGGGGTGTTAACACATGTGCACTAATGCATGTAATGTCATATGATAATGTGAGCTGCATTAAGGTAGCCCATTCAAATGAATAGACTGCCTTTACACAATGCATGTTAACCCCTTAAGCCCCGGACCATTTGGCTGGCCAAAGACCAGAGCACTTTTTGCGATTCGGCACTGCGTTGCTTTAAGTGACAATTGAGCGGTCGTGCAACGTGGCTCCCAAAGAAAATTGACGTCTTTTTTTCCCCACAAATAGAGCTTTCTTTTGGTGGTATTTGATCACCTCTGCGGTTTTTATTTTTTGCGCTATAAACAAAAAAAGAGTGTCAATTTTGAAAAAAACGCATTATTTTTTACTTTTTGCTATAATAAATATCCCCAAAAAATATATAAAAAACATTTTTTTTCCTCAGTTTAGGCTGATACGTATTCTTCTACATATTTTTGGTAAAAAAAAAAATCGCAATAAGCATTTATTGATTGGTTTGCGCAAAAGTTATAGCGTCTACAAAATAGGGGATAGTTTTATGGAATTTTTATTAATACATTTTTTTTTACTAGTAATGGCGGGATCAGCAATTTTTATCATGACTATGACATTATGGCAGACAAATCGGACACTTTTGGCGCTATTTTGGGACCATTCACATCTATACAGCGAACAGTGCGATTAAAAATGCATCGATTACTGTGTAAATGTGACTGGCAGTGAAGGGATTAACCAGAAGGGGGCGCTGCAGGGGCTAAGTGTGTCCTAGGGAGTGATTCTAACTGTGGCGGGGAGGGGCTATGTGTGAAACGACACTGATCACCGCTCCCTATCACAGGGAGCTGTGATCAGTGTCATTAGGCATAACAGGGAAATGCTTGTTTACCTCAGCATTTGCCCATTCTCTCTCTCCGTGAGATGATCGCGGGACATCAAGTCCGCAGGACCCGCGATCACACTCACGGAGCTCGCGCCAGGGTCGGCGGCAAATTTAAAGGGACGTACCTGTACGCCCATTTGCCTGTCCATTCCATTCTGTCGACGTAAATGTTCGTGCGGCGGTCGGCAAGCAGTTAATGAGTAAATATGTTAAAATGTAGTAATATTTACTGTATAATAATTTGAACACAAAAAAGGTTTTCCACAGCAGACATAACATCAAGAAAAGAAACGTTTGGAAGCACATTTCATCAGCACATGATTTAAGTAGGAGAATATATTCAGTATTGTATGTGTGAAACATATAAAGACGCATTTATCAGGTATATGGGATATGTCCCTCAGAACTAAAATGTGGCTATCCATATTTGTATTTCAATTCAAATTGTTCAGTGCTTTAAAAATACAAAAATAGTCTCTTGAATCACCCAACAGGTAAGTGTGTCCAATAAGTTCAAATTCCCAGACTCTTACCGGATTCCTCTATCCATACATGATTAAATGCATCCAGTAAAGCCTTAACACTCCAACGTCTCAGTGTCTTAATTACTTCTTTTTCTTATCTCTATAGAAAGTATAACGAAATCATGGACTTTGTAGGCACCAGAGTACAACACTTTTCTTTATAAAATCATACATTTTATTGCAATATTTTTCTAAAACATTTAAAATACATTTAAAATCATACAATTTGCTACCCAAATTGAGCTAATATCACCACCTGGAACGCCATTAAAAACCCTGTCCCAATCCATAGTGTAAGCGCCAATAGGGTATGGCTGTCAGTATCCAGGCGGACTTGGTGTAGGTTGATGTAGATTATTCAAGCTCTACATGTTTCGCACAACTGCACTTCCTTAGGAGCTTACGCAAGAGTTCTGAATGAAAAAAAATATAAAATGAGTATCTATAATATCCATTCAGAATATATAATCAGCAGTGTCACAACTAGCATTGGTCAATGCCTCTCTAGCCAGTACGTAGGCCCAAGCATACATCAGTGCAGGAGGGACAGCATGTGGATATGGGGACGTGTGTAATAGTAGCAACCCACCACCAGAGTGCAGTGTGGATGCAGACCAGCTGTAAATTGGTAGTACACGATATAATCAAGAAGGGTATCTAAATTTTGTATCCACTTACAGAGATAACACCACTCAAAGTGTACCAAAGAATAGTATAGGTGGGATAGAGAGAGAGTGTATTGAGGGATGAAGGCTTACACTTTATAGTAGCAAACTGTAGAACTGTAGTACAGGCATAAAAGCCAACTGGAGGAGTAGTAGATACAGAGATAAGCATCCAAATTATCAGGTATCAATGTATTATATAAGATAGAGGTAGTCATTAGTAAAATATAGATAAGAGACATAAATCCCTCACCCAAAGAAAGATAAAGGTTGCTTGAATTTGATGCGGGGACGCACTGGATACCTTCAGCTGCCATTGTGCTCTTACTGGGCATTTTGTGTGTCCCTGTTCCTTTAAGGAGGGGTGGGATCCCTCCAGGCATACCTGCCCTGAATCTATTCACTGCTATATGGTCTCCAATTTGGAGAATCTCAAAACTATAGAGTCAGGGCTGCAGTATACATATGAGCCTTGACTTAGGCATTGCGGCTTCCACATATGTTTATTTGAAAATAAACCTAAACCCCCTGTTTTAATGTGAATTGTTAGACAGGGACAATTTGGGTTTTTTTTTGCAGGCTAGTTGGTAAGTGTGCTATTTTTTTGTGATTACACTATATGTTTTTATTTCCTTTTTGCAAGATTCTGTTAATAGAGAGTATGTACATGGAGGGACTTACAGTGCAGCTGATGGTCCCGCTAAAGGGCCTACAGCCAGAAAATTGTTCAAATCAGGAAAATTGGGTGTGGAAAACAGAATCAGGATGAAAAAGAGGAAAACAGGAGAAAGTGCCTAGAAACCCAGGGAGAGAGAAGAGAGAAAAAAGGGGGGTTATGGGTGGGCGGAAGGGGACAGGGGGGTAAGGGGGGGTAAGGGGCTGGGAGTATGTACCTATGGGGTTTAATGCCGCATACACACGAGCGGACTTTCCGGTGAACTAGGTGTGTGGGCTAGTCCAATAGCTTTTCGGGATAAAAATCCGACGGGCCTAGTAATAGAACATGTTTCAAATCTGTCCAACGGACTCAAAGTCCGACGGACTAAAATTGGGAAAACTGTTCATCTGTGTGCTGGTCCGACGGACCAAATACGACGCAAGGGAAGCTATTGGCTACTGGCTATTGAACTTCCTTTTTTAGTCCCATTTACGTCATCACGTTCAAACAGAACGGACGTGTGAACGGACTTAGTACTATCGTGTGTGGCCAAGTCCGTCGGACCTAGTCAGAAAGTCCATTGGAAAGACCGTCGGATCTAGTCCCTTTGAAATGAAATCAATTTCATGCCAATCATCTTTGAGTGTATATGTTATAGAACAAATGACATATTTAAATGGGCTGCTGATGCACCACAACAGGACTAAAAAAAAGACATTTACCCTTTTTGTTAATGCAGTGAACCACAATGCACAGTAATTGTTAGTGCTATGTCTTGTGGTGCACTGCGACACAAATATGTTGGAGGTACCTTGTTTCAATGAATTGGGGTGCCATTTTAAATATTACTACAAATTAGTTATGCCCCGTACACACGGTCGGATTTTCCGATGGAAAATGTCCGATCGGAGCGTGTTGTCAGAAATTCCGACCGCGTGTGGGCTCCATTGGATTTTCCAACACACAAAGTTTGAGAGCAGGAGATAAAATTTTCCGACAACAAAATCTGATCGCGTCAATTCCGACCGTATGTGGCCTGTTCCGACGCACAAAGTGCCACGTATGCTCAGAAGAAATTCCGACACGGAACAGCTCGTTCTGGTAAACTTAGCGTTCGCAATGGATACAGCACTTTCGTCACGCTGCATTATCAAAAATGGTTTAATACAGCGCACTCTCTTCTTCTTTATAATATGAGAAGAATTAAGTTTTGCTGCTCATATTCACACACACTTCTCACAAACTTTTTTTTGTTTTTTTATTGGGATTCCCTGAATATATTGTTATTTGTCACATCTGACATAATGTTTTTTTTTATTTATTTTTTTTGGTATTTTAAGCCATTTTTGTTTTAGATTTTATGTTTGTATTTTTTCCAAGGCTGATCTTTGTTCAATGTTATTTTTATTTTTACTCCAGACTATTTTTGTGTGTGTTTTGTGTGTCAAGTTACCACAACACCATTGATATCTTTTATTATTTAATCTCAAGGAGATTGTTTGGTGTTGGTGTCCCTTGTTCATTTCACATTGTATATTTGAAATGTACCTGAATCCTCACAAACCAACTGTCCTTTTTGAAGTAAAACACACATAGGCAAGTATAATTCAAAACAAAATTCCTTTATATAGGGCTCAGAACCAAACAAAGAGGGAGGCAACACTGGATCAACAGGAGAAATTAGCGAAGCCTGGGACCCCCACGGCAGACATCAATTCTTGAACATCAAAATTGGTGGCCTGAGGAGTCCATATGTAAGGGAGGGCAGTCTGGTCCAGAATTCCATAGTTGCCAACAGTCCTGATTTTCCCGGGACAATACCGATTTTGGGACCCTCGTCCCGATTGGAGAGTGTCCCGAATCGGGATTTTCCATAAGAAAAATCGGGAATGTTGTTTTTTGTTTTTTTGCAGCAGCAGCGGGCTCCAGCAAAATGGCGGCCGGCGCCGCCGCTCTATCTTCCTCTAGTGTTCAGTGGAGAGGGGAAGGGGGCTCGATCCGTGCAGCCAATGAAGCGCCTTCTTTAGCTGCACGGCCCCTCCCCTCTCCACTGAAGCGAGCAGAAGTCACGGCGTCGTCGCCGTGTCTTGTTGAAAGCTCCCAGCCCCGTACTGCGCAAGCGCTGCAGCCTGCGCAGTACAGGGGGTCCTCCATTGCCGAGTGGAACTTTCTCGGCAGAACACCGGCCGCTCCTGCACTGAGCTGGGCTGCATTGAGGGGGGGCTGCACTAACAGGGGGGGCTGTACTAACTGAGGGGGGCTGCACTGAGGGTGGACTGTACTGAGGGGGGCTGCACTAACTGAGGGGGGCTGCACTGAGGGGGGGCTGCACTAACTGAGGGGGGCTGCACTGAGGGGGGCTGCACTAACTGAGGGGGGCTGCACTGAGGGGGGCTGCACTAACTGAGGGGGGCTGCACTAATAGAGGGGGCTGCACTGAGGGGGGTCTGCACTAATAGAGGGGGGCTGCACTGAGGGGAGTCTGCACTAATAGAGGGGGGCTGCACTAATAGAGGGGGGCTGCACTAATAGAGGGGGGCTGCACTGAGGGGGGCTGCAATAATAGAAGGGGGCTGCACTGGGGGGGTCTGCACTGATGGAGGGGGTCTGCACTGATGGAGGGGATCTGCACTGATGGAGGGGGTCTGCACTAAGGGGGTCTATACAGACTCTGGCGGGGGCACCTGATGCAAGGACAGACTCTGGCGGGGGCACCTGATGCAAGGACAGACTCTGGCGGGGGCACCTGATGCAAGGACAGACTCTGCTGGTGGCACCTGATGCAAGGACAGACTCTGCTGGTGGCACCTGATGCAAGGACAGACTCTGCTGGTGGCACCTGATGCAAGGACAGACTCTGCCGGGGGCACCTGATGCAAGGACAGACTCTGCTGGCGGCAGGCGACGTGGCTAGTGACACGCTCAGGGATCCCACTGATTCGGCATTATGGTGAGTTGAATGATTTAATTTTATATTACAATGTAATAATAGAAATAATGCACTTCAATCATCCTTGGTGCCGGAATGATTGAAGCGTTAACACCAGGCATTTGGAGTATCTTTATCTGCTGATTGTTAAACTTTCTAGAATACACATATTTCTAATGTGTAGGATCTGGGGCTGCTGTCCCGTCATTTCCTTCTCCCCCTTTCCCTCTCCATCCCTCATTCATCTCAGACTCTAACCACACCCTCTTGAGCCACGCCCATTTAAGCCACGTCCACTTTCATGTAAGCCACGCCCACTTTTAACGTAAGCCATGCCCGCGTAAGCCATGCCCGCTTCGCGCGCCGCACGTATGATTTTTTTGCTAAGCCACGCCTACAAATGAATGCCCCGCCCCTAATTATTGTACGGCTCCGCCTACAGCCAAAAAAGTGTCCCACATATATTTTTTTCAATGTTGGCAACTATGGAATTCGCAGAGATCCGGAAAGCAGCAGATGACATCTGTGTCCCCAGGCTGTGGTACCACAAGAGGCTGCATCTTTTGGCTGACCAGACTGAACCCAGGGTCCTCACTTTCTGGTCTTCCTTCCACGCTTCTTTCCGGGCTGTGGCTGTGCTGTTGGAGATGTGGCAGGAGGAGGAGTAGGACCTGGAGGAGAAGGAGGAGGAGGACCTGCAGGAGGAGGAGGAGGACCATCTGTGAGTTCGCAAAGGTGTGTCTGAGCTGTAATTTGGCCCCTCATACCTTTGTTAAGAGCCTCCAATATGAGCGACTCACACATGAGTTGTTGTCCCTCCTCCATCCTCTGCATTTTTGAGGCAATGATGGCAGCAATGTCCTCCTCCATGGTGTGTGGTGCTTCCAGGGCCTCTGTAGCCCTCCAAAAGAGTCCTCTGGTAGCCTCCTCTAGGGTACTCCTCCTCCTGCCACTTTCTCTTTGCAGGTGGCTGGGAGGGACCTGGATATCAGGCAGCCTGCTTGGCCCGGCCACCTCCTGGCTGAGACTTCCCTGTGTATGAAAAAGGGACATGGTTTTAGTTTTTGCATCATCAATCACAATCCTAAATTAGTACTCCCAACTAACATCTAGTTAACATCATTGATTGGACAAGCAGAAATATTTTGAGGAATGCTATACCTGGCTCAAGCTGGGCTCCTCCACATGTTGCCTGGAAGGCCCAGGTTGGGCGTCAGAAGCCTCAGCCGGGGGGGAAGGAAGCGTGGAAGGAAGACTGGAGAGGGATGACCTGGGTTCAGTCTGGCCTGCCAGAAAATGCAGCCTGTCATAATACCACATCCTGGGGACATAGATGTCATCTGCTGCTCCGGATCTCTGTGAATCCAGGACTTTCTGGCGCTCCCTTACATATGTGCTCCTCAGGCCACCAATTAAGATCTTCAAAAATGTGATGTCTGCCGTGGGGATCACCTGCTTCACAATTTTACACAATTGCTCCAGCGCTGCCTTCCTCTTTGTTTAGTTCCTATAATGTGGGTGGTTGATCTCCCACAGACATGGCAGCTCCCTTAACATATCAATGAATAGTGACATGAAGTCATTGTCTTTCAATAGCATATCCATGTTCACTGCAAGACACAACACAAGACAAAGCCTAATGTCAGACAAAACTCTCCTAATCTTGTTACAATATAGGCCTCAATGTAGAAGCAGTATAGGCACAAGTGTGTCTCTTACCTTCGTTCTTACGATCGGCGCGTCCAATGCTCCTTCCTCCGCTCACAGATCGTACGTAATATGCACGCGTGTTACGCTTTATTACACTGCGCATGCGTGTAACTCCACCCGCCCCTGACATTCTTTCGATTCTATTCCCCACCCTTTTTCGTTCGGCGCAGTGGGTGAAGAGCACATGGTGGAGTCAGAGCAGGTGCGTGCTAATTACAGGAATGAGGAGGAGGAAAGCCCGGATCCGGACACGTCCCGATCCAGAAGGAGACGAATTAAGGCCACAAATATGTCCTTTGGGGAGATGTTGGAGATGGTCGACATCCTGAAGAAGGCCGACTATGACGGAAAGTATGGGCCTTACCCCAACCCCAATCAGAAAGGCCAAGATCATGGCGAAAGTGGTCAAAAGTCTTCACAGGAATTTCGGGGTACGACGATCGAAAGATCAGCTCAGGAAGCGGTGGTCGGACCTGAAATTAAGAGAGCCCGAGCAGTACAGAAAGATCCGGAGAGTGCTGCAAAAAAGTAAGTAGTTGTGCTGTGTTCCTATTCTTTTTGTCTTTCTTACGTTCGTGCTGCTCCATATGCTTTTCTTAATTGTACAGTTTAAAATGTCAATTTTAATGTTCATGGGTCCATTATTTGTTCGTATCAAACATTTTTTTGGACCCCTCTAAAACACCATTGTTTAGGCCATATGCATTTTCAGACATTTTTTAGGGCCTACTTGGATGCAAAATATTTGGTGGTGTAGATGGGTTTGTTACTAGAATGAAATGCAAACTAGATTCTGTGTAAGGAGAGGACACTGAGCAGCTGTTTTCACATCTGGACACTGGAGCACTAGTGTGGGACACAAGAACACCATTTTTATTAGAGATGAAAGCTATTGGCCACTGCCCCGTTTATAGTCCCGACGTAGTGTTTTACATCACCGCGTTCAGAACGATCAGATTTTCCGACAACTTTGTGTGACTGTGTGTATGCAAGACAAGTTTGAGCCAACATCCGTCGGAAAAAATCCTAGGATTTTGTTGTCGGAATGTCCGAACAAAGTCCGACCGTGTGTACGGGGCATAAGAAATACAAACTTTTAGGTCCTTTCACACAGACATCATCAGATCAGTCACGGTTTTTACTAAGAAAAAACAGAGTATAGTTTCAAATTACAACAGTTTACAACAGTTTGCACATTGGTCTTCAGTTTAGTTCAGTTTACATCAGTACACATCCCTATTTACATCCATTTTTTGTTGTTGTTGCAGAAACCAATCATAGATGACAGAAATATAAAAAAAAGGTGTCTTACCTTAAAATGCACATAAAAAGGTAGAGGTCAATTTACACCCATTCAGATCCATCTAAATGGAATAGGACGCAGCCTTATTCCATTTAAAAAAATGGACCTTAACTGACACAGATGTAGGCATGTGTAAATGGATAATCATCCATTTATAGCCGACTGCCCATAGACCTGCATTGTGGTTCAGTCTGGATCCATCTGGAAAAAAAAAACATATGGATCCAGATTGAACGCCCATGTGGAAAGGTCCTTTCTCCTATTTTTTTTTTTATGCTTGTCTGAGGTCAGTTGTTATTAAAGACAATAACCTTGCCTAGAATAAAAAAAATCTAAATAAATCAACAACATGCACCTCCTCCCCTGCACTGTCCCCTGCAAACGCACACCCTCTGCAATCCAGAACAGTCCATTTTCAGGTTGTATGACTCTTAGCATTTTTCTACCTACTTACCTGGAGGGCATTACTTCACAGCCCTGCTTTTACATTACAATTATGCAGACAGCACTGTCCTGAAGTAGAAGAAAATAGAGGGCCCTGCACATCATTGGACTGCCCTGTGAAACTAATTGCCATAGCACAGTGAGGACCTGTCTAATTGAATGATCAGACAATGGTTCTGGGCTGATATTACCAAATAACACTAGTATATTTGATATATCACATAACCTACTCTAGTGATTACTGGTTACTAGGTTACTGATAAGTATGTTCAGAACATTTGTAATGAAAGAGTGGCTTATATGCTAAGTACAGCTGAGGAGTCCAGGATCACTTAAAAGGTTTACATGATCAGGCCAGCTCATTATTGATAGTGGATTCAGTCCTTTTGAAAAGTGTGTGAATCGTCAAAGATATGGGCAATGAACTCCATGGCAACAGCACACCCCCCAAAGCTTAATGACCCCACCTATTTCTGTCTGTGCCATTCATCTCCTCCTTTTTACATTCATTCGTTTTTATTAACTGGACAGCCTGAGGATACTGGTACTTTAACTATACATCTGAGTGCCCTCTGATATTGTTGGGCACCTTAAAACTGTAACATCCTTCATGGAAAGGACTGTTTGGAAGGCCCCTTAGTGCTGCAAAATATGTTGGCATTATGTAAATACATAGATAAATTACAGTCTCTTATTTAAACTTTAAATTATGTCTCTAGTGATCTATTTACTCCTCACAAATAAACTTGCATTTCAATCTAGCCACCCTGATTGGGGTGTTAATTTTCCTCTCTGCACTATAAATACCATAGCCTAGTTGTAAAAGGAAACCTGCTTTAGAATATGACTCAACGAAAAGTATCAATAAAAAGGCTAAATCTTCATATATGCAAACTTCACAGTATGGACCCTAAACAATATTTAAACATGACACAGCTATTGTTTCATTGTTGTCTTGGGAGGGACCCATAATTGTAACCCAATCATTCCCGACAAGTATACAGCAGGCAATAAAACAGCAGCGTCTAACCTCAGAAATCCACAGTATTAGCATTTCCCTGTTAATTAGAAATTTTCAATGTTCATTGATTTGTTGGAAGGTTATCTCTTTAATAAGAGAGTATATAGTAACGGCAATGAGTAGAATCAATTGTAATAATAGCTATCTGGTTTACAAAAGCTCCCACTAGTGCAATAAAGCAGCAGCTGTCGCTGAATTCTCTGTGTGCTGCCTTTTACTGCAGGAATAAAGTAGCTTTGCAAAGAGTCTTTTAAAGTAACTGTCTGTAGCCTGAAGTCACAACACTTGGGCTAAAGCAAAGTTGTAAATTGTTTTGATGAAACACAAAAATATATTGCTGCTTTTTTTTTATTTGTTATCATGTGTACGATTAATCCAATGATTTTGACACATACGCACATGGGGTAAACTAGATGGATCAGTGAACTTTTTCAACTTCGTTACTATGCAGCAATCAATCATTGTTTTTCTATCCATCAGTTATTAACAATTCCACCATGTTTGTTTGTTTGCAAGTTATATTTCATATTGGCTTCTCTTTTGCTGAAGAAGTTTCCATCAGAAGTTCAAGCTCCTCCCAACTTCTGTAGAACCAGCCAACCTGGAAAATCCAGTTGTGAGAAAGTGATATCATGCATATGAGGGTGGTGACAAAGATTATTAATTTTCACATTTTACCACTGGCATTTTTAAGAACTGTAAAGCTAACAAATCACAGTACAATCTGATTGTACAATTATATTTCAATATTATTTTACAGAAACGGTAATGTGTGTGGGCTTACACAGAATCTCAGTTCTGTAACAGAAATACTAAGCACCATGCCATATACGGTTCCTGTTTAAATATCTTCACATATAAAACTTGATACATTTTATACAGAAAACCATTTTTACAAACTATGGTAAGTACTAAAAAATTTTAATTGTAAAGTCTATTTTGTGTGATCAATTTAATTTAAATTGAATCCAGAACGATTACATTGATGCTGCCAACCATTTTCAAATCTAAACCATTCCAAAGTCTATTCTAGTAGAGTGCAAAAGTCTGCCAGTCTTATAATAGCAAAAGTCCTAAATATTTGACTATAGGATCTTCAAATTCACTTAATAATGTTAGATATGAAATCCCATTTAAAAACCACAGTGACCACAGAATGTCTTTTTATAGGACTATTTCTACTCAAAATGATTTAAGGACTATATAAGGACAGGGGACACTTGTCATCAAAGGTCTAGTTTAGGATGTTAGTGAAATATGTGGCCTCCAGCACCTATTTGTTTAATGATTTAATTATGTCCTACAATTGGAAATAGCAGAGTGTGTCTAACTTAGCACTCCCTCCTACAGCGGTTATCAGTAGAACTGTTAATAAGCTTTCTTCACGGCCCTTGACATATTACCTAGCCAACTTTTTTCATGGTCCTTGAGTTAAATAAATTCACTTGCATAAAATATCTACAAAAGCAGTTAAATTTCTCTTTAAACTCTTTTTTTTTCATGGTGCTTAATGGGTCTGTGCTATAATAAAAATATAAATGTATACATACAAAATAAATACCTAATCTACCTTAACTAGCAATTATATTCTTTATTTATTTTAAAGGAACGCTAATACTTCTAGTGATACCAATACGTGTAATGATACTGATGTTTTAACTGATGATCTTTGTAGCTCATATGGTCTTTAAACATAGTCTTTTTATCTGACATGCCATGACCACAACTCATTAGTATGCAGGGATTGTCTAATGCTGTCCTCTTCTCTTTTGCTAGCCTTTTTTTTTATTTTGTTCATACAGTATGTCACCATTTTGCTGGCTTACACAAATGGGTCGCAATTGCCCCTAAAAAATTTTAATAAGATCTGATCAGCCGAAGTTGATGCTAGAAATCTTACTCCCTGCCTACTCACACTCCCCTTCTTCTCTCACCTACCTGGATACTTTAAAAATTCCCCCTCTCCCCTCTCCCCTCCCCCCTCTTATGGTTGATTAGTGTCCGACTATTATTGAATACCCCCTGTAATGTGTCCATATACTTTCTTAGGGTTAGCTTATGGTTGGCTTATATATCTCAATGATATTCCTTGTAGGTGTTTATATTATATCTACAACTGCATACCTACATGATGTTACAATACATGATGTATCCTACCTGCTGTATCCATGTATAATGTTGCAAATGTCTCAATAAATGTTATCTGTTAAAAAAAATATATATTGACTATTTCCTACAAAAATGTTTGTCTTTCACATATTACAGCATATACCTTGGTACTATGCATTTGTGGTGATAAAGTAATATCACAAGCAGGTTTACAGCTTCTGACTTCCCATGGTGTAGTGGTGTGTGATGTTGCATACAACCATATCCAGGACCAACACACTTTGGCCAGCCTCCAACCAACTTGCCAGCTTACACATCCTCCTATGTTTGGCCCACCTGCCCCTTTACACACACAACCAGGATAACCCTTTGTAAGTTATTATATAAAGATGATTTAGTAAAGGCAAGTAATCTGTTCACTTTTTTGAATTTTCTCCAGAGCTTAGTGAAAGAAGTAAAGCTCTGCTGACTTTTATCATCCAATCATGTGCAAACAAAAGTACTTTTTTATTTACCTTGCAAATGAGTATTCTTTATGAAACTTCACCACATTCACTTAGTTTTTGAGAAAATGTCCAAGCAAAATGCAACTTTCTTTGCAACTTTCTTTGCAAAAACAGCCTATTTGCCTTTTGTAAATTAACCCCATGGTTTCTATTGGAGCTTGTGCTGCACTAAAAATAACATTTTTTATACTGTATACACAATAGGTGCTTCACTTGCCTGGTAGATAGATAGATATAGTCATAATAAATCATATTATAGTCTTTGTTGAAAATTTTAATTTGTTTCTGAATATTCAGAACTCTTTTTTATCCAACATGCCTATCCATACTATACATAGTTCCCTGGCCTAATCAGATGTATATCACTCAATTTTCATCACCAATAATATGGAATCTTATATGTTGTGTCAAAATTTTTGTCTTTCATGGACATTGTGTGGGATGGAAAAGGATGACAGTAGATTATGTGTTCAACAACAGCTGGGATTGAAGATGTAACCAAACTGGGCTGTCTAATTCCTTTGATGCATTTTTTATACAGCTATTTCCATCGTCTCCTGCATGTAACTGGTGCCAATATCAATTAGATTTTGCCATCATTGCAGATTGCAAAGTTTTTTACAGATCAATGTCAGTTGGCCTAGTCTACCAATGACTACCAGTAAATTTAATGTAGAAAATAGGTGGGTATAGTACTGGATAGAGTTGAATACCTCTATGCAGTTTATAAATCAGGCTCTGCAATGCAAGTTTGTTCATAGTGTGTTCTCCTTAGCAATAATAGTATAACTGTCACAAACTGAAAATACAGCTATAATTATTGTAATGGAGTGACCTAAGCAACAGTCATAGTTAATTGCCCATTAATTCTGTGCTTCTAATTTGGCTCTAGTAAACAGGATAAATAAAACATACTTTTTCAAGTTGAACTTTCAAGTTCATGCTTGCATAGAATGCAAGATTTCAAAATATAATTGTAAAACAGAAACAAGTGAAGGATAAAAAAGGTCATGCAGAGGAATGTAGAAACTGGAAAGACAAGTGCTGATGCAGCGTTACCAAAACAGGCCATGTTTGAACTATGTAGCCGCAGAAGTACACATTCTGTCAAACACATGTCATTGGTGTCAGTTCATTTTTTTGCTGCATATGAACAAATGAACTGGAATTACCACACTTTTTCCAGGTAACTCATCAAGTCCATCTAAATCATTTTTTTTTTTTTTATACATTGTAGTCATAAGAAAAGGGAGTGTGCATTCCAGGAAAGAAAGCATCAAGTAAAGCAAATCACCTCAGGACAAAAGTTCTTAACTTTTCAGTACCTGAAATAAGGGAAAGTCATGGAGTAGGCTTAATAGCTGATTGTCTAATTATTTAAACCTTATTGCACTACCTTTATGAGTGAAAGGCATTTCGGGATTCTTGTAATCCTGTATCAAAACCCCTTCTGAAACTTAAAAACAAGACCTACACAGGAATGCAAACCCTACAAAGGAACCAATTAACTACTGTATGCTCTGGGATGATTGTGAATATCAACCACAGAATTGGTTCAGCTGAGTTGATGTGCCCAGGTTGACCCAGTCACCAGACCATTCATTTCAACAATAATCTTCCAATAACATTATGCGTGCATTTAAATTATGAAACATGTTTTTTTTTCACCTGGAAACACCTCTCTTGTCTAGACAACTAAAAGCCCTGGGACGGCTACTGAGAGTTACTACCTACAATATGATGTCAGCAGCTCAAGTAGACTCATAACTGTCACTCAAGTGAGACTACATACAGTAGTATTTCTCTTCTCCCCTTCCCCAGCAGCTACATTAAACACAAGAGAAGGGGTGGAGGAGCTAGGCCAGCACAGAGAGTAATTAGACACTCCCAGAAGAGGAGAGAGCTATTACATACAAGGAAGGAGGGGGGTGTGCTAGGGAATTGACTCTTATGGAGTAGTGAAATTTTCCAGTAATTTCCAAGGCACATTGTAAAAAATAATTTATGGAAAATAAAAAAACACAGCAAATATGTCTTTAAAATACTTGATTTCCCTGTGCTTTTACCTTCAGTCTTTCAAGTTTGTCACAGGGTCCCTTTATACTGAGCGTTATTGATTTACAAAGAATGCACGTTCCTTCCTCTGTTCATCTGATCTTAGAAAACTCCTGTGCTCAGTCCATTCACATCGCATAATGGGACCCATGTTTTTTTTCTGGGTGGCTCCTGAATAGGCAATTGGTCAAAATCTCATTACTATACAAATTACTAGTCTTACTTAGGTTAAGATTATGTCACCACCCTGTCCAGAACCACTTGGGATACTCACGTTACACATCCTAGTAGGCTTCAAAGCAATCTCTAGCACAGTGCCCAAGCACAGCTGTGCATCTTTAGGGGGCTCACTGCAAGAACCTGTAAACAATAGCTGGCCCCCTTATGATGTAAGAAGAGCAGATGGCAGCACAGAACCCAGCATAAAGTGGCAGAGCAGCATTTTACACAAGATAATACTGGATTCACTGGGAGTGTATGTTTTTTGAGAACAATCCAGTGACCAATGTAAGAAAGAAAGAAAAAAATGCATGGGTAATTTTTTTCACAGAGCTCAGCTTCAATTATTAAGAGATCAAACAAATAATGGATCAGTGGTATTGCGTCCATAAGGGTGCACGGACACCGCCCCCTCTCTCCAGCCACCCCCTCTATCACCAATAGATAGATTCATGCATTGCGGGTGGGGGTCACACTGGGTGCATTCAAGGGCACACTGGCAGCATTTGATGGGCACACTGGCAGGATTTGATGGGCACACTGGCAGCATTTGATGGGCACACTGGCAGCATTTGATGGGCACACTTGTAGCATTTGATTGGCACAGTGGCAACGTTTGATGGGCACAGCGGCAGCCTCTGCCTTCAGCATATCAGCTGTAGTAAAAGTGCTGGCCATTTGGGTACTGCTGGTATAGTAAAACACATGACTATGCACCAAAGAGCTCTTTCAAAGCAACACCTCAATGAGACAAGTATCCTGCAAAAGCACACACTTCTCCTTCTCATGGGCACATAGTAGCCACTTTATTTTATAGTGCCTAATGTTCCCTTTTCCTCCTCCATTACAAGGGTGCATAGCAGTCATTATTTTGGGACTGCTAATGTGCCCTTTTCCTCCTTTTTCTAATCAAGGTTGCACAGCAGCCATTTTTTTGTGCCCACGTACACTGACACATGTGGGAAAATTATTTTAAACAATGCTTTCAAACCCGCAAGACAGGGAATCATGACTGCATTTTATTACTTCTAATGTTGTATCACTTGCCCCACAGAATCCAGCTTTGAGGTCTCTGTGGTGACAGCTGGATTTACCGCTGCTATGATGAAGGCAGCCAGACTATGTATGTGTAAGCGGTGAGCGGCTGACTTGTTTGATGAATCCACCACTGCATGCACAGTTACCTACATACAGGATGCTTTTCCTTTTGTAGGTATTTGTGACTTTCTCTTAGTAAGAACATATGTACCCAATTGGATTTATTTTTATAATTTCTGTTGAGAAAATTGATGATTGTAATGTAGCACCTCTAGTGCTCAGTGTTATCAACTGTCATCATATTAGTGAGCCAAGCTAAAGGGATTGTGGGACAAGTAGTTCTACAAACTGATAATTGCTTTGCATGACCCTTTGCCTGGACTACACATGCCAGGGATCTTTGCTGCCATCTGAAAGATCGCTGGGAGGAACTATATAAGAAGCCAAAGCCCTGCCCTGCACTCTCTTCCTCTTGGGCCTGACACGAGATGGACCTCTCTGTGCATGGAGAGAGAGGTCACGGCCTACCACGCAGTGTAAACATTCCAACCCGGATGAAAGCGGCCTAGCACTGCTTGCTCTGTTGTCGGACATCAATCCAGCACCACTTTGGTCATCTGCCAACCTGTGTGCTATGCTTCGCATCGGGAGGTCGGAACGGCGGACCCGCTGCACGTGTGTCGCTTCAGGGGCTGCAGTCTGGAAGGCATGGCCTGGTCATTGGTGAGAGAGCAATCGACCACTTTTACAAATACTTTCTTACGGTTTCACTGGGACACTTTGCACAGACATCTTTACCTTGGGAACACTTTACTGAACACTGTTCTCAGACATCTTTTGCCTCTACTATTGCAGGAAATCTTATTGTTAACTATTACAATTTATTGAATACAATTTATGATCTCCTACGTGTCGGTGAAGACCATCAGATCTGCTATGGGGACATTGCTGTCAATATTGCTTCAAGGGCCCTTATACCATTACCATTAGGTCTGACCTCTTAATAGAGTTTAAGGTTTATAGACTGGGCGAGGTTTTCCCCTACTAGAAGTGTTCAGTATAACCATTCAACCTTGTTCATCCTTTCAGGTGCAAGCAGTACTCCACTGTACATATGTATATAATAGACTGTTTGCCTGCAAATATCTTGGCTTGTGTTATTGGGAGGAATTCCTTTGCTGAGTTAGCGCTGTTGCCTAAAACTCAGCAGATCTATTACCTCCATTCTGTGACAACATCTTTTTTGAACTGTCCTAGTAAACATTATCAGAATATAAACGCACAGAGTTGTCTGACCTATTGCTTTGAAGTGGTGCAAAGATGTCTGAACCCAGAGTGTCAGGTGAGTTGGAATGTTCATCAGGTCATGGCAGTGCAGATGCAGATGAGCAGGTAAATCCAAGCAGCCTCTTAGGGGGCCGTGCAATCTAATGCAATGTAATGTGCATCTGCTGAAAACAAAATTTGATTATGTAGATTTGGTGGGTTTATGATATCATTATGAAGTCAGGGTTGAAGAAGGGGCATTATTTTTGATGTTCTCTGCTTTCTGATTGGTGGAGGTCTATCTGAATACCTGCCTATTACAATTTGCTCATGTCACTTTTTTGACAGAGTTCCTGTGAGACTCTGAAATGTTGCACTTTAATTTGATGTGAACGCTTGAATACATTTTTTAACTTTAAAATGGATCCATGGTGTGCTGACAACATATGCTTCCTTGTACATTATTATTCGATCAGCCAGTTGGTTGTTGCTGCAGCCCCCCTATAATCCAGGCTTTATCCAGGAAGCAGTGCAATGGGTATATACCTTTGATTGACAATGCAACCTGGGTACTCCCTTAACAAAACAAAAAGTCCTAGGCCTAAACAAGCCTTGTCCATACTCGAAACAAAAAAGTCTACCTAACTCTTCTGGAACACACAGCAAACAGAGAGAGGACGTTTTATGGTCAGGGGCAAGGCTGGGCAGCAGCTAAAAGTCAAACATTGAATGCCAAGGCCATACATGCCCGCCCTTCTCCAAATCTTACTTTTTTGGTCACACATATCAGTGGGCAGATGATCTGGGAAGTTTTACAGGAGATAGTAAAGTGACTCCAAAAAATATCAAAATCATAAACCACGCTGTGTTATATAGTAATATTAAAGCAGCCAGTACAGCCAAAGACAAACAGCACAAATGGCAAAAGGAAAAAATGCAGCGCTTAAATATATTGAACTGTGAAAAATGTAGAACAGTGAAATTTAATAGTATGTGTCAACGATACTAAAAATAGTGTATAATAAAATCCACCACGTGAATTGTGAAAAGGCTTAAAAAGGGCCTGGCACCAAATGTCAATGGAACAACCTTTCTAAGACATCTTCAGGGCAAATAACACCAATGAAGACATGTTGAGAAGGAATGTTGAAAGAGGAAATACCTCTTAAGTCAACCAGGCTTGTAGTGATAAACACTATATACGATATGGAACCTTCAACGATCCAGATAACCACGATCCCAATAGGGACTCTAAACAGTACTGGTCAGCAGAATGTTCTCATTAGCAGCCAAATATGGTCCAGATGGAGAGAGGGATGGCCAGAGGAGATTCACATACCCACACATTGAAACCAAGAAATTAAACAAAGTTCCACATAGTAGACTAAAGGTAAAAAATTACTTTTTAAAGGAGCGTTGGCAGTACAAAAATGGTAATCAAGTCAAAAGCTCCTAGTTATAGAAAACGCCAATGATTGTTAAAATAAAAAGGCCAATCCTTAGTAAAACCCTGCCTTGATTTGGCAAATGCCATCTCCAACCATGGATCGTGGAGGTCATGTATAACCAGACCTCACTCTGAAGTGAGGCTGTGCACCGTTACTTCCGGTTGGTACCTGGAAGTGGGCGTGTGTCCTACCTCACTAAGTTTTTTATAAGAGATCATGCCCTCACCGCCCCACAGGCTGATTATATAAACTACTTGAGTTTGCTGCTCAGCATACTTATTTTTCGTTCGATAATTGGTTTTATTTGTAATAGAAGGGTGTGGCTATGGGGGCAAAATTTGCCCCCAGCCTCGCCAACCTGTTTATGGTCGAATGGGAGGAGGATGTCATCTATACTGAACACAGACCCGAGCTCATTCTGTGGGCTAGGTACATTGACTACATCCTCCTCCTATGGGATGACACCCCTGAACCTTTGTCCCAATTTTTTGCGTCTCTAAATGAGAATGACAGAAACGTTGTTCTATTCTACGAATATAGCTAGACCAAAATTAATTTTTTGGATCTTGAAATAGAGCTATGTGCACGTCAGTTCAGGTTTTGTACTTAGTTTAACCACTTGCCGTTCTCCATATAGCAAAATGATGGAGGCAAAGTGGTTGTGTTATCCTGACCAGATGTCATATGTCATATGGGGGCACGCAACACAGCGATCGTGGTTGCGGTGTGTCAGTCTGACACACCGCAACTCTGATCTAGGTAAAGAGTCTCTGATGGAGACTCTTTACCACGTGATCAGCCGTGTCCAATCATGGATGATCACAGTGTAAACAGGAAAAGCCATTGATTGGCTTTTCCTCACTCGCGTCTGTCAGACACGAGTAGAGGAGAGCCGATCGGCTGCTCCTCTGACATGGGGGTCTGTGCTGATTTATTATCAGTGCAGCCCCCCCAAGGATGCCCACACTGGCAGGCAAATATGGTTCAGATGGAGAGAGCGACGGCCAGAGGAGATACACATACCCACATGTTGAAACCAAGAAATGAAACAAAGTTCCACATAGTGTGATTTCGCTTTGAGAATGTTTTAATAAAAGAAAGGTAAAGATTGAACACTCACATTTCAGAAGCAGTCAAAGGCTTATCGGACATAAAAAGGCGCAGTAGTGATGGCAGCACTCGATCCGATGCATTTCGTCTGAATAGACATCATCTGGGGTAAAGTGGCCCCAAAGTAGATCACATGGCGACCAGAAGTTCCAGTCTGAACAATTGCATCACTTCCGGTCAGGCTAAAGGTAAAAAAATGACCTTTTAAAAGGAGCGTTGGCAGTACGAAAATGGTAATCAAGTCAAAAGCTCCTAGTTATAGAAAACGCCAATGATTGTTAAAATAAAAAGGCCAATCCTTAGTGAAGAGGCAGGTGCAATCCACACCTCGATGTGGCAAATGCCATCTCCAACCATGGATCGCAGAAGTCATGTATAACCAAGAACATATTTGGGGGGCACACCATACAATGCGTTTAAATTCAAGATGGTGCCGCTATAAGACCTACAAACAGTACAAAATATTTTGCAGCGCACACATACAAGAATGACATTTCCTGCAGGGCTAGTTAAAAACACCCGAACATATTCAAAAAATACGGGGGTTCGGTCACACTATATGGTCATATAGTGCTAAGCCCACTTACTGCGACAAAGTACCCCGAATTAGTGGGTCCTACTCTAGTAACAGAATGGAAGATCCTTTGTCTCAACCATGGGAGCTGAACTCCTCTATGTGGGAGAACTGAAGGGGATACATCCTAACACTGGTGGCCACTAATTAAGTGTTAGAATGTATCCCCTTCAGTTCTCCCACATAGAGGAGTTCAGCTCCCATGGTTGAGACAAAGGATCTTCCATTCTATTACTAGAGTAGGACCCATTAATTCGGGGTACTTTGTCGCAGTAAGTGGGCTTAGCACTATATGACCATATAGTGTGACCAAACCCCCGTATTTTTTGAATATGTTCAAGTGTTTTTAACTAGTCCTGCAGGAAATGTCATTCTTGTATGTGTGCGCTGTAAAATATTTTGTCATGTATAACCAGGCCTCACTCTGAAGTGAGGCCGTGTGCCGTCACTTCTGGTTGGTACCCGAAAGTGGGTGCGTGTCAAGCCTCACTAGGAAAGGCGGGAAAACATCCGCCAACACGTGAGCAAAGATCACGCGGTAGACGTAATTATGTAATATGCAACCAACGTGAAGGACGGCATAAGGGTGACACTTACATGAAAATTACTCCCGGAAGTTCGCTATAAATTATCGTTATGGAATAAATCAAACCGATCGTAAGTGAATGGCCGGATCAAGTTGGAGCCACACAAAATGAACAGCCTAATAATTATTATACCAATAATAATGATATAAAAGAGAACAAAGCACAATTGTAAAGATAAAAATATAAAGAGAATGTTCATAACTGAATAAACATTTAAGCTATTAAATGTTCATAACAAAAATCTCGAAGAGATACTCTGTACTCAAGATGTTAACAGAATGTTAAGAACGACATGATATGAAATATATATATATATATATATATATATAATATATATCTCATGCACTATTGATAAAAGCATTTATATCCCACTCCACATTCATACTTCTTTATTTTGGCAATATGCTCACCCACCCTGATGGCAAACGAATGTATGGTACGGCCAACGTACTGTTTGCCACAAGGGCAGGTTATAAGATACACAACATTGGTGTTAGCACATGTACAGAATTGCTTTTGGTAACAGTGGAAAAAAACTGTTTAGTCGCACGTCTTCCACAGATGTTATACTGACATACTGTACATTTCTTACATGGATGATAACCAGTTAAGTCATGGAAAAAAGATGTACATACAGGTGTGTTAATAACATTGGGAGCAATCTTACTCCTCAAAGAGGGAGCTCCTCTACATAACTTTTGCTCTCTCGGGAAACAATGTACCCAGAATGCGATCATTTCGTAACACACTCCAATGGCGTTCAACAATGGATTTAATCTGTTTATGTTGTACCGAAAATTATGTCAACAGAGACCATTTAAAAGATTCATCAGGATCTTGCCGGAGTTTATCAAAAAGCAAAGACCCACGTTCAATTGACACAATGAAAATCTAAATCAACTTCTCCCTGATTATAGCCCTTATCAAGAAACCTCTGTCTCAAAACATTAGCTTTGTTTTTGAACGTGTCTAAGTCAGAACAATTCCTGCGTAAACGCAGAAACTGACTCTTAGGGACTGAACGCAACCAAGATTTATGATGGCAGCTATCAGATGAAATAAATCCATTACGATCTGTAGGTTTACCACTTCAATACAGGGCACTTATACACCTTCCTCCCCAGACCAATTTTCAGCTTTCAGCGCTGTCGCACTTTGAATGACAGCGCTCATGCTACACTGTACCCAAACTAAATTTTTATCATTTTGTTCCCACAAATAGAGCTTTCTTTTGGTGGCATTTGATCACCTCTGGAATTTTTATTTTCTGCTAAACAAACAAAAAAAAGACTGAAAATTTTGAAAAAAAAATGTTTTTTTTTAATTCTGTTACAAAACGTTGTAAATAAGTAAGTTTTCTCCTTTACTGATGGGCAATGATTTGGCTGCACTGACGGGTACTGATAAGGCGGCACTGATGGGTACCAATGAGGTGGCACTAATGAGGTGGCACTGATGGGCACTGATGATGGACACTAATATACGGCACTGATGGGGCACTGATAGGCGGCACTGATAGGTGCCACTGATATGCAGCACTGATGGGTACACATAGGTGGCACTGAATGGCACTGAAAGGTGGCACTGATGGGCACTGAAGGGCAGCACTGATGGGCACTGATAGGTGTCATGGATGGGCACTGATAGGCATCACGGATGGGCACTGATAGGCGGCACGGATGGGCACTGATAGGTTGCATGGATGGGCATGGATGGGCACTGATAGGTGGCACTGATGTATACTAATGGATGGTACTGATGGGCATCACTGATTGGCAGGCATTATTGTGGGCACTGACTGGCATCCATTGTGGGCACTGATTGGCATCCCTGGTGGCCATGGGTGGCATACCTTGTGGTGACTAGTGGTGGGCATCCCTGGTGGTCCTGGTGGCATCCCTGGTGATCCAGTGTGGGCATCCTCAGGGGGGGCTGCGCTGATAATCAACCAGCACAGACCCCCCTGTCAGAGGAGCAGCCGAACGGCTCTCCTCTACTCGTGTCTGACAGATGCGAGTGAGGAAAAGCCGATCAGTGGCTCTTCTTGTTTACACTGTGATCAGCCGTGATTGGACACGGCTGATCATGTGGTAAAGAGTCTCCATCAGAGACTCTTTACCTAGATCGGAGTTGCAGTGTGTCAGACTGACACACCGCAACAACGATCGCCATGATGCGCGCCCCCATATGACATATGGCGTCTGGTCAGGATAACACAACCACTTTGCCGCCGTCATTTTGCTATATGGCGGGCATAAAGTGGTTAAAGTAAGTACAAAACCTGAATTGACGTGCACATAGCTCTATTTCAAGATCCAAAAAATGAATTTTGGTCTGGCTACATTCGTAGGATAGAACAATGTTTCTGTCATTCTCATTTAGAGACGCAAAAAATTGGGACAAAGATTCAGGGGTGTCATCCCATAGGAGGAGGATGTAGTCAATGTACCTAGCCCACAGAATGAGCTCGGGTCTGTGTTCACCATAGACGACATCCACCTCCCATTTGGCCATAAACAGGTTGGCGAGGCTGGGGGCAAATTTTGCCCCCATAGCCACGCCCTTCTGTTGCAAATAAAACCGATTATCGAACCAAAAATAATTATGCTGAGTAGCAAACTCAAGTAGTTTGATTATATAATCAGCCTGTGGGATGGTGAGGGTATGATCTCTTCTAAGAAACTTAGTGAGGCTTGACACGCGCCCACTTCCGAGCGAAGCCTGGTTATACATGACTTCCGCGATCCATGGTTGGAGATGCCATTTGCCACATCGAGGCGTGGATTGCACCTGCCTCTTTACTAAGGATTAGTCTTTTTATTTTAACAATCATTGGCATTTTCTATAACTAGGAGCTTTTAACTTGATTACCATTTTCGTACTGCCAACGCTCCTTTAAAAGGTAATTTTTTACCTTTAGTCTACTATGTGGAACTTAGTTTCATTTCTTGGTTTCAGCGTGTGGGTATGTGAATCTCCTCTGGCCATCCCTCTCTCCATCTGAACCATATTTGCCTGCTTATGAGAACATTCTGCTGACCAGTACCGTTTAGAGTCCCTATTGTGATCGTGGTTATCTGGATCGTTGAAGGTTTCATATCGTATATGTATAGTGTTTATCACTACAAGCCTGGTTGACTTAAGAGGTATATGTATAAGTCCACTACCTCTGGTAAGCCTTCATGCAATTGGTGGTGGTCTCTTCACAAGATTTCCTCTTTCAACATTCCTTCTCAACATGTCTTCATTGGTGTAATTTGCCCTAAAGATGTTCTAGAAATGTTGTTCCATTGACATTTGGTGCCAGGTCCTTTTTAAGCCTTATCACAATTCACGTGGTGGATTTTTTTATACACTATTTTTAGTATAGTTGACACATACTATTATATTTCACTGTTCTACATTTTTCACAGTTCAATATATTTAAGCGCTGCATTTTTTCCTTTTGATAGTAAAGTGGGTGAGAATACCATTTCTTTTTATAATTCTTCCAGGTGCAAACAGCCACTTACTGTTGTTATTGTACCATTTCTGTTCCCCTTCCTCTTAATGGTGCAATTCAGAAAAAAAATTGTAATGCTAATGTGCTCTTTTCTTCTACCTCATCCTCCTCTCAAGGCCACATATTAGGCAATTTTATTTTGACTCCTAGTGTGTCCTTTTCCTCTGCCTCCTTCTCCTCCTTTAGGCCATATAGCAGCCATTTTTTTTATTGGACTTCAACTGCACCCTTTTTGTGACCTCTGCTACACTACAGTGGAAGGAACCCATCTGCCATTATTTTGACCCGAGGTTCTAAGACAAACATCATTATTTTGCCCAGATGGCTATCTCTACTTTCCACCAACAACACCTTCCCACTAAAAGGTGAAAAATCAGGGGGAATCTACCGCCACAATCCAGGAGTGGGCCCAAAATGACACTGAGGATGCACTGAAAGAAAACTGCACATTTCCTGATGGTAGCTAAATCCTTTGCACATACAGCCATGGCCAAAAGTTTTCAGAATGACACAAATATTAATTTTTACAAAGTCTGCTGCTTCAGTGTTTTTAGATCTTTTTGTCAGATGTTACTATGGTATACTGAAGTATAATTACAAACATTTCATAAGTGTCAGAGGCTTTTATTGACAATGACATTAAGTTTATGCAAAGAGTCAATATTTGCAGTGTTGACCCTTCTTTTTCAAGACCTCTACAATTCGCCCTGCCATGCTGTCAATCAACTTCTGGGTCACATCTGACTCCTGACTAATGGCAGCCCATTCTTTCATAATTAATGCGTGGAGTTTGTCAGAATTTGTCGTTTTTTTTTTTTCGCTCGTCTCTTGAGGATTGACCACAAGTTCTCAGTGGGATTAAGGTTTGGGGAGTTTCTTGGCCATGGATCCAAAATGTCGATGTTTTGTTCCCCAAGCCACTTAGTTATCACTTTTGCCTTATGTCAAGGTGCTCCATCATGCTCCATCATGCCAACGCTCCTTTAAAAGGTCATTTTTTACCTTTAGTCTACTATGTTGAACTTTGATTCATTTCTTAAATAAATAAAGAATGGGGTGAATGGTGCTACCCTGTAAGGTATGGGGATAGTTAACTATAAGCCCACCCTATAGAAAGAAGGGGAGAGCCTATCCCAGTAAAGCTATATATATATATGTAAGTGTACACATCAAATAGTGGAAGGAAAAAAAATGTGTGCTGGTGCATATATGTCTACAGTAAGTCCATATATGTACAGTAAGTTTCAAAACAATGTAGTGGAGTGTCAGCCTAAACACATAATGCAAATTCCAATAGTAGTGTGAGCTACAAAGGCCAAAATAACAATAATAAAAAGGATGAAAAATGACCAAACTGAAGTATAGGTGACGTGAAAAAATAATCTTACATAATAAAGTCCCATATATAAGCGTATAACTTAGAAATATATATAAAGGGTCCCACACACACTGTGTGTATATAAATACAGCATAAAATGTCCAAAAAACTGGTGCATGTGAAACGTGGGTAAAATTTTGATTGCAGGGTGACTAATTTCAGCTCTTAAAAGTGACTTCAGTGCTCAGCAAACCAACTGACTTGTAGTGCTCCCCCTGATGGGTCCCCACTTACCAGAAGTTGTTACTACTGCAGGGGTATTAGGCATATGTGGGTACCATGGATGGACTACCTCCTCAGCTCTCCCAGCTTTCCCAATAGTGGACCAATAGGTTGCTGTAGCTGTTTCCACACACTGGGGGTGTTATGAACCAATCAGCTTCTCCTGGGGGTCATTCCACAGTTTTATCAGGCATGGGTCCCACAGAATGAATTTATGCACACTCCCACAGATAATACAGCTCTTCTCCGGAAAAGTCAATGACAGTAGACAGGCCCCATCAATCTCTGGTGACATGTGAGTACAGAGGAGAACAGGCTGAGACCTCTCCAGAGTCACACTATTTAGTGATCTGGAAAAATGGCAGCGAGATGCATCAAAGCTTAAATGCTGTCATTTTATCATGGTGTGAGAAGTATAATCCAAGACAGGAATCCTTATTATCCACTCACAGAGGTATGCAGGCTGAAGATGACACTTGTCTAATTCTTGAAGCTGAAAAACGTATGAGTTTTCTCCCCTGATGTGTGCTCTTCTGCAGGACTTGTTCTGCTGACAGCGGAGTGTGGTCGGTGTCTCCTGTGACACACGTGTAATAAGACATCTCTTGATGTTGTTCACATGTTCAGCTATGCGGACTCCCATAGGTCTGGATGTCCTACCTATATATTGGTGTCCGCAGTCGCATTCCAACATGTAAATGACCCCAACTGTATTACACGTTATGAAATGTTTGATCTGATAATTTTTATTGGTAACTGATGCTGTGAAATACTTCCTTCTCTTGAGATTCCATCTGCATTGCTTGCAAGCAGGACATCTCCCACAGGCATAGAAGCCTGTCAAGAAGTTAAAAATCCGATTTTCTTTTTTGGTCATAGGGGGATCTACAACGCTAGGTGCTAGAATATCTCTTAACGTGGGGGGGGTTTCAATACACAAATTTAGGACGGGGGGCAATACTGTGCCCAAAATACTATCTCTTTTGAGAATATCCCAGTGTTTCAAAACTATCCTCTCAATTTTTTTATGATGGATGTTATAATTGAGGATGATTTTGTATTCAAAGTCACCCTTAGGTTTCTGATTGCTATCTGAATTAGCAACTAGAGAGGCACGCTCAAGGCTGCCAACAGTGGTTATGTCACTCATTATGTGCTCCTCCTCATAACCCTTTTGTAGAAAGCAGTTGGCCAATACTTTAGCTTGGGAGAAGTAGTCCGAATCCAGGGCACAATTTCTCCTTAACCGGATAAACTGTCCCTTAGGGACATTATATAGCCAGGAGTGATGATGGCAGCTATCTAATGGTATGAATCCGTTCCTATCAGTAGGCTTAAAGTAATTTTTGGTCATATACTTATCACCCTGTTTGAATATCTCCAAATCCAGGAAAGCGACACGTGTGGTGTCTGCGTTCCAAGATAAGTGCCCTTTACTGTTGCCATTAAGTTTAGACATAAAGAGCTGAAGGCCAATCAGATCACCCTCCCAGATCATAAATAGATCGTCTGTATATCTTTGGTAGCAGACCAGCTGGATCGGTCTACTACCAAAGACAAATTCCTCTTCCCATAATGCCATGAAGATGCTGGCGACACTAGGCGCAAAACGAGCACCCATGGCAACTCCAAGTGTTTGGAGGAAAAATCTCCCGCCGTACCAGAAATAATTTCTAGACAGGCAAAAATCCAAAGCTTTCAAAAGAAAGGTCTTTAGGAGGGGAGGGAGAGAGGATCCATTAAGGGCCCACTGCACAGAAGTAAGGGCATCCTTGTGGCCTATGATAGTGTATAAGGAACTAACGTAAGCAGTGACTAAAAAGCTGTTTTCTTTACATGTTGTATGTTCCAAAATTTGAATGATGTGTTTAGTGTCTTTAAGGTACACCTTAGTCGTAGACACTAACGGTTTCAAGAAGTGATCTAAGTATTGACCTAGACGGGCTGTGACGGAGTCGATGCCATTGACTATAGGTCAACCTGGAGGAGAACTAGCGTACTTATGCATTTTGGGCAAAAAATATATTATCGGTCTCCTGCATGCGCTGGGATTCAGATATGATGCCTCTTTTTTGTTTAATACTCCCTGGGTCTTTACTAGTGTAATAAGTGTTTGTAATTCATTTTTTAATTTAAACACTGGATCACTACCCAATAGTTGATATGTATTTCTATCTGATAGAAGTCGCTCCATTTCCAGATTTCCAGTTTGTAGTATGATTTGCTCATAACAACCACTCCTCCCCCTTTATCCGCAGGGTGGATCAGCACATCCTTATTTTTCTCTAGTGTACTAATTCCTTTTTTAAGATATGAGGGATCTCCTATTTTCTTAATCTTCATCTCATGTAAGTCACTAGTTACCATGTTTTTGAAAACTTCGATATGTCGATGGTCATTTTTGGGCGGATTAAAAACAGATTTGTTGGCCAAGTCGGAGTGGCCCCCAATGGGGGCAGTCACACCAGTATGGCCAGACCTCTTCCCTGCCTTAGACAAAAAATACCTTTTTATATTCAAGGTTCTAATGAACTTTTGTAGACTAATATAGGTCTGAAACTTATTGAAATTCTTCACTGGGGCAAATTTGAAACCTTTGTCCAAAACTTTAAGTTCATCTTCTGATAAATCTGTGCCACTGATGTTATAAATCCCTGTATCTAGTGGGACTTTTGTCTTTTGTAATTTTCGTCCGGCTCTTCTCCCTCTCTTTCCCTTCCCCCCCCCCAGTTGCTTCCACCTGGTGTGCACTCCCATGGTGTTGCCCCTTTTTTTTATATTTTATATTGTGAAAGATAATGTTACACCGAGTAAATTGATACCCAACATGTCACGCTTCAAAATTGCGCCCGCTCGTGGAATGGCGACAAACTTTTACCCTTAAAAATCTCCACAGGCAACATTAAAAAATTCTACCGGTTGCATGTTTTGCGTTACAGAGGAGGTCTAGGGCTAGAATTATTGCTCTCACTCTACCAATCGCGGCAATACCTCACATGTGTGGTTTAAACACTGTTTTCATATGTGGGCGCTACTGACGTATGCATTCGATTCTGCACGCGAGCTCGGCGGGAGGGGGCATGTTTAAGTTTTTTAATTCTTTTTTTTCTTATTTATTTTTTTATTTTACCCTTTATTTTTTTATTCTTACACTGTTTAAAAAAAATTGTGTCACTTTTATTCCTATTACAAGGAATGTAAACATCCCTTGTAATAAAAAAAAAAGCATGACAGGACCTCTTAAATATGAGATCTGGGATCAAAAAGACCTCAGATCTCATATTTACACTAAAATGCAATAAAAAAATTTAAAAAATAAAATGGCCCTTTAAGAGCTATGGGTGGAAGTGACGTTTTGACATCGCTTCCGCCCTGCAGTGTCATGGAGACGGGCGGGGGCCATCTTCCCCTCACTCGTCTCCATGCACAGCTAGGGAACAGACCTGATCGCCTCCGCCGCAGCCGACAGCTCCGGTAGCTAGCTGCTGCCATAACAACGATATCCTCCTTCAAAATAGGGACGTACATCAGCGTGCGGCGGTCTGGAAGTGGTTAAGAGGTATATGCCCCTTTAAGTTCACTACCTCCGGTACGCCTTCATGCAATTGGTGGTGGTCTCTTCACAAGATTTCCTGTTTCAACATTCCTTCTCAACATGTCTTCATTGGTGTTATTTGCCCTAAAGATGTTCTAGAAATGTTGTTCCATTGACATTTGATGCCAGGCCCTTTTTAAGCCCTATCACAATTCACATGGTGCATTTGTTATACACTATTTTTAGTATTGTTAACACATACTCTTATATTTCACTGTCACATAGTAAAGTGATTGACAAACCATTTCTTTTTATAAATGTGCTCTTTTCTTCTTCCTCATTTTCCTCTCAAGGCCACACATTAGGCAATTTTATTTTGACTCCTAGTGTGACCTTTTCCTCTGTCTCCTTCTCCTCCTTTAGGCCGTATAGCAGCCATTTTTTTTATTGGACTTCAACTGCACCCTTTTTTTGTGGCCTCTGCTACAGCACAGTGGAAGGAACCCATCTGCCATTATTTTGAGTAGAGGTTCTAAGCCAAATATCATTATTTTGCCCAGATGGCTATCTCTGCTTTCCACCAACAGCACCTTCCCAATAAAAGGTGAAAAATCAGGGGAAATCTACCGCCACAATCCAGGAGTGGGCCCAAAATGACACTGAGGATGCACTGAAAGAAAAATGCGCATTTCCTGATGGTAGCTAAATCCTTTGCACATACAACCATGGGCAAAAGTTTTCAGAATGACGCAAATATTAATTTTTACAAAGTCTGCTGCTTCAGTGTTTTTAGATCTTTTTGTCAGATGTTACTATGGTATACTGAAGTATAATTACTAACATTTCATAAGTGTCAAAGGCTATTATTGACAATGACATTAAGTTTATGCAGAGTCAATATTTGCAGTGTTGACCCTTCTTTTTCAAGACCTCTACAATTCACCCTGCCATTCAGTCAATCAACTTCTGGGTCACATCCTGACTAATGGCAGCCCATTCTTTCATAATCAATTAATGGAGTTTGTCAGAATTTGTAGTTTTTTTTGTTCACTCGTCTCTTGAGGATTGACCGCAAGTTCTCAGTGGGATTAAGGTCTGAGGAGTTTCTTGGCCATGGATCCAAAATGTCGATGTTTTGTTCCCCAAGCCACTTAGTTATCACTTTTGTCTTATGTCAAGGTGTTCCATCATGCCGAAAAATACATTGTTCATCACCAAACTGTTCTTGGATGGTTGAGAGAAGTTGCTCTCGGAGGATATTTTTGTACCATTCTTTGTTCATGGCTGTGTTCTTAGGCAGAATTGTGAGTGAACCCACTCCCTTGGCTGAGAAGCAACTCCACACATGAATGGTCTCAGGATGCTTTACTGTTGGCATGACACAGGATGGATGGTAGCGCTCACCTTTTTTTCTCCAAACAAGTTTTTTTCCGGATGTCCCAAACAATCGGAAATGGAATTTATCAGAGAAAATGACTTTACCCCAATCCTCAGAAGTCCAATCCCTGTACCTTTTCCAGAATATCAGTCAGTCCCTGATGTCTTTCCTGGAGAGAAGTGGCTTCTTTGCTGCCCTTCTTGACCAGACCACCCTACAAAAGTCTGCACCTCATGGTGCGTGCAGATGCACTCACACCTGCCTGCTGCCATTCCTGTGCAAGTTCTGCCCTGTTGGTGCCCCAATCCCGCAGCTAAATCAACTGTAGGAGACGCTCCTGGCGCTTGCTGGACTTTCTTTGGCGCCCTAAAGGTTTCTTCACAAATGCAGCGAAAATGTTTTTTTTTTATGAGATTAAGTTCATTTTCATGACAAAGAGGGACTTTGCAAATAATTGTAATTCATCTGATCACTCTTCATAACATTCTGAAGTATATGCAAATTTCCATCATAAAAACGGAGGCAGCAGAGTTTGTGAAAATTAATATTTGTTTCATTCTTAAAACTTTTGGCCATGGCTGTAGCTGCAGGCATAGGTGTAGCTCCTGGGGGAAAACCTATGTCCTTGAGGGTATCACTTTCACAACGAGGATTTGGCTTGATTCTTGTGGCTGACAATTAATGAGCCAAATACATCTGGGTTTGGTTCAAGAAGGGCTCATAAGTTCACATAAGGGGAGCCTAATGTAAAAAATCAGTTATGGCCATTTTCTAGGGTAATAAGCATGGGATTATCAAACAAATGTCACAGGGGCTTGACACTGCCCAGGGGTAAAAATTTCCAAAACAGAATAAAAAAAAAAAATAATAATATTTTTGGTAGGGAGCAGCAATTTTAGTATGTTAGTAATACCTAAAGTGAAACTTTAATAATGCAAAACTCCATGATATAAATAATGCTGGGGATGCTCGGACTCTGCCTGTGATTTGGTATATTTGTACAATGTATATAACCTACTACAGCAACAATGATATTTAAAAAGAAAAAAGTGTGTTTAAATAGCTGGTAAAATGGTAGCTCACAGCCTCCTTGTTCTGTTTGTAAACAAGGCAGCTGGAGATTCCATTCCTCTATACCAGACCCTTATCCTAGATAAGGGTCTCTAATCAACGTTAATGGGAGAGACACAAAAAAAATGGTGTGAGGGTTCCCATCTAAATCATACCAGGCCCTTCAGGTCTGGTATAGATTTTGAGGGGGTCTCCATGCAAAAATCAAGAAAAATAGCTTGAGGTTACCCCCAAAAATCCATACCAGAACATGCAGCCTGGCTGGCCAGGAAAGGGCAATAATGAGCGCGCAGCCTTCCCCCTCCTAAACCACGCCATGCCACATGATTCAACATGAAGGAGTAGCTTGCTGATGAGGACAAATGCCTCTTCCCCATAACCCCTGTCTTTTTGTTGTGGGGGCAGTCACATTGTCCAGAAATGTAGATGTACATCAATCATTATACCTGGTGCCTGTCCATCTGCCAACATAAACTTATCCCTATGACTGCTCACCTGCTTCTGATGGATGACAGCTAATATAAAAAAGGGGGTAGGGTCTCCCAATGACCATATTTGTACATGACCATATTTGATCAATGACATCACTGGCTTCCTCCATTTTATTTTTATTTTTTCTTACAATTTTTTTTTGCAGCCCTGTTGGGGGAGCTTTCAAAAAGTATCAGGGATCTATAGACCCTAGATGTTGCACTTTCGAGACAGAGAAAGCTATAGAAGACACAGTAGTCCTCAATCTCCTTCTTTGCAGCCTGCATGCTTTGAATGAATGAACAGGAAGCACTCTGTACAGACACTTACTATTCATTCACAAACTGAAAATATAGTAAACATAGGAGTAATCGATACAGATCACTCACTGTGTTCATTTAGTAAAGAAAGGGGCTGGTACACATCCCCCTGCATGCCCACAGCTGCTGCCAATTGGCAGGAGGGAGAGGAGGAGAAGCCTGGAGCATTGTAGGGATAGTCACAGGGATATCGGTGTATCAGAGAGAGGCTAAGGGGGTTCAGTGTGGTATAGGGAGTCCCGGTGAGATTGGAGAACACAGGGAGGTGGAAGAGAGAAGGGGACACACCTGTGAAGGAGGCAGCAGTAACACAGGGCACTTTGTGGGCAAAAGCATCAGTGGGTGGGAGGTCACATTTCTGATGAATGGCTGTGATCAGTGGCTTGTCAGCCATTGGAAACAAATATCCTTTTATTTAGTATTGTCTGGGGGACAGTTCTGGTAAGAGTTCATGGTTACTGAAGTGATGTTATACCAGTGGAAAAATCTAGCTATGGCTCTGCATCAGTAACAAAGATATACTTTTGAAATCAAATGTCACTCCAGATCTAAAGAGGATTGATGTGGATGCCAAACTAAAAGGTCTTCTATCCAGCTTACTTTGTTGTGGTGATCACATGCAGGCCAAGAAAGTCAAAGCTCATGAATAATTTTTACAGTTTATTTACATTTCAATATTTTTATTTAATTTTCTGAGAAAAACAAGGAGCAAAAGGTACAGAGCGCAGGAGAAGACATTTTCTTATACATGCATTGTGTAAGAGCACAGATCACAGTCTGTGTAGCCATGCCAAAGTCATAATGGGTCAGTTGCAAATTCAACAATCAATAATACTCTTGTATTGTGTGTTGTATAATACAAGTAATAGAAACATTGAAGGTCCAATCATGATTATAAACCTATTATTAATATTCCTATATTACAAATGACCATGTGATCTAATTGAGCCCTAAGCATATCCAGGTAAAGCAGCAGGCCAGGTATGGTCTAACTGCACAATGACCATGCATAACAAGGTAATTTTAACTAAATATGGAGAACAGCAGAAAGAGACTAGAAAAGAGGAGCAGAAAAGCAAAGAGTGTATCTGAATTGGCGGGCAGGGCGTTCCTGCAGCCTCATTAATACAATGACATGTATTGAATCCAAGGATTCCACATTCTGTCATACTTAGCTTCATTGCTTTGGAGGGTGCATGGGAGTTCGTAATCGATCATAACCCAATTCAGCTTTTGTTTACCAATCAATTGCCACTACGGTCTGGTTCCAACATCTGGCTGTAGGTATATTCTTGCAGTAATATATAGAAGATTAACTGTTTGGCATTTTTTCGAAATTTCAGAGTTCAGTTTCTGGAAGAGGGCAGTTTCTGAAGATCTGGGGATAATTATTCCTGTTACTGATCAGATGAGATGTAAAATTTAAATCCAGAACCTGGATACTTTGGGGCATTGCCACCATATTTAGTACATGGTGCCTATTTGGCCTCACCGTCTAAAACAATTAGAGGATGCTTTTGGGTGCATGTTTGCCACTCTAGTAAGCAACCAGGTACCATCTTAACAACGTCTTGTAGCTTGACTTTATTAAGGTGGTATTAATGGATGTTTTCATCAAATCATTAGTGATTTCTTGCCAGGCAGAAATCTTGAACAAGGTGCCAATATCCTGTTGCCACTGTTGCATATTCAGTAACTTGTGATTCGGGTCCATTAGTATGTTGTATAGGATGGAGATGTGACTTGAGTGGAATCTCTGGATTTGCAGGACGACTCAAATAACAGCAGCATTAAACGACCCGCCAAATGTCACAGTTTAGTTTTGATATAAGATGTAATTTGGTTATATCTAAATAGTTCAGTAGGGGGTAAATGTAAATTGTCACGGTAATGTTCTAGAAAATATAAATTAGTACAGTTTAAAAAGTCCCCTTTCTGTAAGAGACCTTTATGTTCCAACCAGTAGAACTGGTGTAGTAATAAGCCTGGGACTTGGTAGTTAGGCCTTAGCAGTAAATAGTAAATTAGACAAATCAAAGCATCAGACAACTCAGCTCTGCATATGCACCGTGATAAATAATACATTTTCTGTTGAGTTATATGTTAATACAGGTGTCTATTGAGTTTCCCAACTGAATAGAGCTAGGCATTGATTTGAGCTTCAGCTGCAGCACACATCCAGTGGTGAAAGTAATGGCCTGCCCATCTTTCCTGAGCAAACAGACAACAAGCCACTAGTAAGGTGGCTGAACAGTGGTCACCAGGCTTTGATTAGGCTCCAAACACTGCCTGTCAGGCTTGAAAAGACTTGCCTGGTAAACCTATATATCTGGCAGAATAGTACTTTAAAGTGTAAGTAAACCCTCCTATCGTTTTCAGCCAGGAAAGCTGCCATCTTAGCCTCTGTTTAATCTACAACTGCCATGATGCTGCACATGTGATCAGTTATGACACCAGCCATTGGATGGTTTGACAGTTTGGTTGAGAGCACAACCAATGGGACTGTTTTATGGATGGGTTTACTTCCGCTTTAAGTGACATATCCTTCAAAGCTGCTTTCATTGTTTGAAGGCTAACATTGCTGGAGTCTTGGTCTACTTTAAGTATTCTTCTACAGATAACCTGAGGCATGTTACATGGCAAAAAAGAGCACTTAAACACAAAAGATATATTATTATTATTATTATAAAGGATTTATAAAGCTCGAACAGTTTACGCAGCGCTTTACAATATAAAAGGGAGACAGTAGAGTTTCAATTCAATAAAATACAAGAGGGTTAAGAGGGCCCTGCTCATAAGAGCTTACAATCTAAGAGATGGATAAAGGCATTCATAAAATACATTTAACACTGAATTGTATGTTTGTATGGCATCTGTCTTTAATTAGCTCTGGAATTTATAAGTACAGCAGGTTTCACACATCAGAATTTTCCATAACTTTCACAGGTTTCACACTTACTATAAAACCAGTTATTACTCCCCCTCACCCTCTCTAATCACTGGAGACAGGACAGATTTATAATGTAAGTATGTAACAGGTAGCAACTAGAATTGGCCTATATCACAAGTAAATTTGCATGCCCATTCAAAGTGCACAAATCAGCATTATTTGAGCATGTTTTGAAGATACTTTTCAGTGTTCACATCATTACCAAGATGCTACCTATCCTCAAAACCACAACGTATTAGTTCCAGCAGCTTTTCACGTCTGGGCCTTGCCACAACTTCCTGCATATATTCTAAACAAACTACCTGCAATTAGCTGGAGTCATGCAAGAAACATTGCTGTTTTATCGTGGGTTTACCATCCCCAAACTGCTTTCTTCAGTTAGAAAAAGTTCCAGTAAAAGTGAATCTTACGCAAATGATGATCATTTTCTTGTCAAGCAACGTCCTTTAATGAAATACATACAGTAGCTTTTTGTTATGTGATAGGTACTGTTCATAAGATAAATGCTGTTTGAAGGCTCTAATTGACATCCAGGCAATGTATAAGCCAAGAATGACAACAAAATATATTATTAGGACACTTTTAGGGAAAGTTCCATGATATATCTCTGAAAGGGACAGTGGGAGGTAAGAGTAATATGTTGATTGCTTTTACTTCCATGCTGTCCTTTAGAAGATCTATTTCTCCTAAAACTGTATAAAAGATGGTATTTGCAGCAACAAATTCTATGCAGAAACTAGCAAGGACTGAAAGAAGTAAGAGCAAGGTCTGTAAGCTAGTAGATACACAGCACTCATGTCACCATTATAAGAGAACTGGATCTTGGAATGGACAACTCAAGATGAAAGTATAATTAACAAAGTACACTTACCTCCTGCTGCAAAGCTCCCAACTGTCCCTGATTCTGAAAAACTGTCCCTGATTTGGAACAGAGTCCCTCTGTCCCTCTTTCCACCTCATTTGTCCCTCATGTTGGTCAGATCTACATACTGTAGTTATATATAAAATGCACTTTTTATCTTTCAAAAAGTTTCACTGTGTTAAACCTTTCATCCGAAAACTAAATTGCTGCATTTGTTAACTTCAAAAGCCAGTATAATGGAGTAGTAGTGGTAAAAAAAAACACAATTTTTTTTTGTGCAATTCTCCTTTAAGGGGGTGTGGCAAAGGGTGCACCCTATGCCTACTTCATTTTACTAATAGGCGTTCCTCATTCCCGTCTCACAAACGGGCAGGTATGTGCTGTCCAGATATAGTATAGTGTATATTTAGAACTTGTTCTGTCATACTTTTGCTGCTGTATTAAATTTAAAGATTAATGAGTGATTTATAGATTAGCCACTCTGTTAATAACTCCATCTCTCACTTAGAAAACCATGGAGATAAAGGAAGGAAGAAAGGAAGCAAAGGTGTGTGCACAGGGTGTGCCAGGTGTGCCTGGGCACACCCTAATCACCCTTTGTGGTGCAGATTCCCCTGTTTAGACCCCTGATATTTTACCAAAGCCCCCTAACAAAACTCCTAAAAAAATTGCTAAATAAATAAATAATTAATTAATTAAGATAAGAACTACTGACACTGTCCACTGCCCTACTGACACCATCCATTGCTCTGCTGACACCATCAGTGTACTGTATATACTGTACACATGCACGCACATGCAAATATATCTGAGCTTTGGGGTGCAAAGCCTAATGCAATAGGCTGTGCACATCTATGCACAGAAATACATTATTTTCAATGAGTTGACTGGCTCATAGACTTGCATTGTGAGAAACATAGCAGAGATTGTATATTGTATGTTACAAGCAAATATTAATCTCTCCATGTACTTATTTAAAGCAGAACTAAACTATATCTAAGCACCATAAATTGAAAACACTATTTAATTCATGTTTAATATTTAAGGCAAACCTATCCATCAATCCATGTCTCCATGCCTAATTTTGTTGAGAAATCACTTTTAACCACTTACGGACCGCCGCACGCCTATATACGTCCTAACTTTGGAGAGGGATATCTTTGTTATGGCAGCAGTTAGCTGCCATAACCCCGATATCCTCTTCTTCGGCCGGCGGTCCGCTTTCCGATAACAGTGGTCTCTTTTTTTATTGCATTTTAGTGTAAATATGAGATCTGAGGTCTTCTTGATCCCAGATCTCATATTTAAGAGGTCCTGTCATGCTTTTTTTCTATTACAAGGGATGTTTACATTCCTTGTAATAGGAATAAAAGTGGCACATTTTTTTTTTTTAACAAGTGACACATTTTTTTTTTAAGAACAGTGTAAAAATAAAAAAATAAAAGGTAAAATAAATAATAATAAAAACATTTTTTTAAACGCGCCCCATCCCGCCGAGCTCGCGTGCAGAAGCGAACACATACGTGAGTAGCACCCGCTAAACCACACACGTGAGGTATCGCCGCGATCGGTAGAGCGAGAGCAATAACTATAGCACTAGACCTCCTCTGTAACTCAAAACATACAACCTGTAGAATTTTTTAAACGTTGCCTATGGAGATTTTTAAGCGTTTGTCGCCATTCCACGAGCGGGCGCAATTTTAAAGCGTGACATGTTGGGTATCAATTTACACAGCATAACATTATCTTTCACAATATAAAAAAAAATTGGCTAACTTTACTGTTGTCTTATTTTTAATTAAAAAAAGTGTATATTTTCCAAAAAAAATGCGCTTGTAACACCGCTGCACAAATACGGTGTGACAGAAAGTATTGCAATGACCGCCATTTTATTCCCTAGGGTGTTAGAAAAAAATTGTATAATGTTTGGGAGTTCTAAGTAATTTTCTAGCAAAAAAAAACAGTTTTTAACTTGTAAGCAACAAATCTCAAAAAGAGGCTCAGTCCTTAAGTGGTTAAGTCTTGGCCATCTTGAGTAAGGGCAGATGATACATGGAGCATTTACGTCCTAGAATTCATCTTCCCTTAGTTTAGGCATGCAGGCAGGAGAATGCGCTTAGCTAAGAAATACTCTTCTCCCCTCCTCCATATGAAATAAAAAAAATGCCCATGAAGACTGGCGAATGTACATATTGGCCAGCACACCATGGATCTTCACATGCAGGCCAAACCTTTTATTGCAGAGAGATCACATCACAAAAAAACAAGTGCAATGTTTCGGAGCTGCACAGGACCCCTTTGTCAGGCATGTGATCATCAGTTTGGCCTGATAAAGAAACCAGGAAGGATCTGAAGAAATGTAAAAAAAAAAAAAAAAGTAAAACAAGATCATATAATATGCCTCTCTATCTATTTACTAATGCTAGCAGCATAATGATTAAAAATATGTGATGTTCATTGAGAGAGTTTAGTTCCACTTTATTTACTAGATATATAGAGAAACAAGGTTTTTAAAACAATAGCACATATTGATAATAGTAGTATCATTAGGATTAAAGTGGTTGTAAACCCTCACATATACCCAGTGAAGGCTCCTTTCAGATGGAGGGTATCCATCCAAGCTGATCCTCCTGCTCAGCGGGGAATCTGTCCGCTGATCCCTGCTGAGCAGGCGGATGACAGGTCCGTGTCTGCTTCACTATGCAGAATGGACATGGACACAGCCTGCTCTCCTCTATGGGGCGGTCAGGTGGAAATAAACTGCATGTTTGTTTCCATCTGATTGTCATCCGATCTGATCCGCTAGATGAAAGGCAAATGTATCGCCATCAGTCTGAGTTTTAGCAGATCAGATTGGATGCCACTGACATCTGCCGCCCCATAAAGATCAATGGATGGTCTGATCAGGTCCATCTGAAAAATGGACAGGCAGACCTGATTGGTCTGCTGGTGTGGAAGGGGCCGCAGTGACTGGGCTCAGGTGATACACAGAGATGAAACAATTCCTCCTACATCGATTGTACCTGTTTACTTCCGTCTTTGAAAGTGCACAATTTACACAGGATCCCTCACCTCTAAAAAGTAGGGGTGGAGAGCTAAATGTATGTCAGTAAGGAGAGCTCTGAGAGCTGATTGGGGGGTAAGGAACACACCCCCCTTCATACAGCACATAGGAATAGAGTTAAGGCTGTCAATCACCTCTCCTGTCACCTTTTTTCTCTTGGTGTCAGGAAAACTTGTAATAAGTGACTCATGCTTATAGCAGAGGAACGAGGCAGGAGACAGAAATGACTATAGAGGGATATGCTTTGTTCATATTTCATGCCAGGGGTTTACAGCCACTTTAACACTTTTAAATTATTTATATATAAAAAAAAAAAAAAAATTCTCTTTAACCAACTAATCTGAACACATCTTTGAGGCAAGTTATGTTTTCTTGAGTAGAGGGTCCATCTCCTACCTATTGGGGTTGATTTACTAAAACTAGAGAGTGCAAAATCTGGTGCAGTTGTGCATGGTAGCCAATCAGCTTCTAACTTCAGCTTGTTCAATTAAGCTTTGACAAAAATCTGGAAGCTGATTGGTTTCTATGCAGAGTTACACCAGATTTTGCACTCTCCAGTTTTAATAAATCAACACCATTGCGAATTACTAGCTTACACTATATTGTCAAAAGTATTGGGGTGCCTGCCTTTACACGCACATGAACGTTAACCACTTAAGGACCAGAAGGATTTACCCCCTTAACCACTTCAATGCAGGCATAGGTGTGCGCAGCCTATTGCATTAGGGTGTGCACCCCAAAGCTCAAACATACATGCCTTTCTCTACAGCCTCAGTTGCAGGGGACAGTAAGTGAATGAGTGCCCTGTGCTGAGCGGCTTTCTGTTTATTCACAAACTGAAGCACAGTAAACACAGTTTACTATGCTTCAGTTATGAATGAACAAGGAAGGTACTGGTAAATGACAAATTTACTACCCTCTTCCCCCACCCTCTGTCCTGAAACATCTCCGTATCAGCTGGGGAGAGAGGAGGGAAGCCATCAGCACTGCGGGGCAGGGGGGCCTACACAGCGGAAGTCCTGTTAGTAGGGGGAATCAGGAAGCAGGTGATTAGGGTGTGCCCAGGCACACCTTGCACACCCCCTGCGCATGCCTATGAATACAGGGCACTTATACACCTTCCTAACCAGACCAATTTTCAGCTTTCAGTGCTGTCGCAGTTTGAATGACAATTGCGGGTCATCCATCACTGAAAATAAAAAAAGACCGAAAATTTTGAAAAAAATAAAAGCTTTGCTTTTGTTTCTGTTATACAATTTTGTAAATAAGTAAGTTTTCTCTTTCACTGATGGGCACTGATAAGGCGGAACTGACAGGCAATGATAAGGCGGCACCGATGAGGTGGCACCAATGAGCGGGCACTGACGGGCACTGACCATGGGCACTGATATGCGGCACTGATGGGCACTGGTAGGCTGCACTGATGAGTGGCACTGATATGCAGCACTGATGTGCATTGATAGTTGGCACTGATGGGCACTCATGGGTGACACTGGTGGGCACTGATGGGCACTGATAGGCGACACTGATGGGCACTGAAAGGCTGCAAAGATGGGTTCTTATGGGTGGCACTGATAGGCAGCACTGCTGGGCACTGATAGGCGGCACTGCTGGGCACTGATGGGCACTGATAGGCGGCACTGATGGGCATTGATATGTGGCACTGATGGGCACTGATACGCAGCACTGATAAGAGGCACTGATAGGCATCCCTGGTGGCACTGGCAGTGGTAGGCATTGTGAGTTGGCACTGATTGGTAGCTGCCTGGACATTGATTGGCAGCTGCCTGGGCACAAATTAGTATTTCCCTGGGGGTCTAGGGGGGCATACCTGGTGGTCCAGTGTGGATGGCCATCCTGGTGGTCCTGGGCGGCATGATGGTGGTCCTGGGCGCGATCCCAGGGGGGGCCGTGCTGATAAACAATCAGCACAGACCCCCCCTGTCAGGAGAGCAGCCGATTGGCTCTCCTCTACTCGCGTCTGTCAGACACGAGTGAGGAAAAGCCAACCACTCGCTTTTCCTTTTTACATCGTGATCAGCAGCTGTCCATCAGAGACTCTTTACCTAGATCGGTGTTGCGGTGTGTCAGACTGACACACCGCAACAACGATCACCGCGATGTGCGCCCCCGAGGGCGCACAGCAGCTTAATATCCTGAGGACGTCATATGATGTCCGGTCAGGACATGGAAACCACTTTGCAGCCGTCATTCTGCTATATGGCGGGCGGCAAGTGGTTAATGACCGGGCCATTTTTTGCGATACGGCACTGCGTCACTTTAACTGACAATTGTGTGGTCGTGCAACGCTGTACCCAAACTAAATTGATGTCCTTTTTTTCCCACAAATAGAGCTTTCTTTTGGTGGTATTTGATCACCTCTGTGGTTTTTATTTTTTGCGCTATAAACAAAAAAAAGCAACAATTTTGGAAAAAAAACTATATTTTTTACTTTTTGCTATAATAAATATCCCTCCCAAAAATGTAAAAAAAATGAATTTCTTCATAAGTTTAGGCCAATATGTATTCTTCTACATATTTTTGGTAAAATTTGCAATAAGCGTATATTGATTGGTTTGCGCAAAAGTTATAGGGTCTACAAAATAGGGCAGGGATCTGCAATTAGCAGACCTCCAGCTGTTTCAAAACTACAAGTCTCATCATGCCTCTGCCTCTGGGTGTCATGCTTGTGGCTGTCAGAGTCTTGCTATGCCTCATGGGATTTGTAGTTCTGCAACAGCTGGAGGTCCGCTAATTGCATATCCCTGAAATAGGGGATAGATTTATGTAATTTTTTTTCTTACTAGTAATGGCGGTGATCTGCGATATTTAGCGGGACTGTGACATTGTGGCGGACAGATCGGACACTTTTGACACATTTTTTTGGGACCGTTGACATTTATACAGCGATCAGTGCTATAAAAATGCACTGATTACTGTGTAAATGTCACTGGCAGGGAAGGGGTTAACACTAGGGGGCGATCAAGGGATTAAATATGTTCCCTGCAAGGTGTTTCTAACTGTGGTGGGATGGCACTGACTGGAGGAGGAGAGAGATCGCTGTTCCTAATCACTAAGACCAGCAGATCTGTCTCTCCTTCCCTGTCAGATTCCTGTTCTGGCTCTCTGTGTAGCGATCGCGGGTGACTGGGGGACATTGCGGCCGCCAGCCATGCGCATCGGCTCCGGGGGCACGTGCATGCCCCCTAGAGCTCTTAAAGTGGCCGACGTACAATGACAGCGATTCACCCAGGAGAGCCAACCTGCCACAGTACAACTGCAGCGGCTGGTCCTTAAGTGGTTAATATTGAGTTGGACCACCCTTTGCAGCTATCACAGCTTCAACTCTTCTGGGAAAACTTTCCACAAGATTTAGGAGTGCATCTATTGTAATTTTTGACCATTCTTCCAGAAGCGTATTTGTGAGGTCAGGCACTGATGTGGACGAGAAGGCACACAGTCTCCACTCTAATTCATCCCAAAGGTGTTCTATCAGGTTGAGGTCAGGATTCTGTGCAGGCCAGTCAAGTTTCTCCACCCCAAACTCGCTCATCCATACCTTTATGGACCTTGCTTTGTGCACTGGTGCGCAGTCATGTTGGAACAGGAAGGGGCCATCCCTAAACTGTTCTCACAAAGTTGGGAGCCTGAAATTGTCCAAAATGTCTTGGTATGCTGATGCCTCAAGAGTTCCCTTCACTGGAACTAAGCCCAACCCCTGAAAAACAACCCCGCCTCATAATCCCCCCTCCACAACATGATTTGGACCAGTGCACAAAGCAAGGTCCATAAAGACATGGATGAGTGAGTTTGGGGTGGAGGAAATTGTCTGGCCTGCACAGAGTCCTGGCCTTAACCCGATAGAACACCTTTGGGATAATTTGAGTGGAGACTGCGAGCCAGGCCTTCTCATCCACATCAGTGCCTGACCTCACAAATGCGCTTTTGGAAGAAAGGTCAAACATTCCCATAGACACACTCCTAAACCTTGTAGACAGCCTTCCCAGAAGAGTTGAAGCTGTTATAGCTGCAAACGGTGAGCCAACTCAACATTGAACCCTATGGACTAAGACTGGGATGCCATTAAAGTTCATGTGCGTGTAAAGGCAGGCGTCTAATTTTGAGGGTATGTTGTTCTAACCATCATTGGAAAGTGTGATGAAGAAAGCATAATTATAAATTTTATCCAACTATTACATACTAGTAGCTGTTATTAAAGTGATTGTAAAGAATTTTTTTTTAATAAATATCTCTATACTTACCTGCTCTGTACAATGGAATTTCACAGAGTGGCCCTGAACCTCCTTTTTTCAGGTCCCCCCGCTTTCTTTAATTAAGGTATGATAAATAAACCCGGAAGCTGATTGGTTTCTATGCAGAGATGAACTCGATATTTCTCTCTCCAGTTTTAGTAGATCAACCCCATAGTATGAGTTCCACTCCATAGAGGACTTGACCTATTGTGTTGTGGGTACTTGCAATGAGAACGGATGGTACCATGTTATATACAGCACTCCAATAATTCTGTTTTTAATTTTTAATTGTAGAAAAAAACCCATATGCATTGATATAACCTACATGTAGGGGCTTTGTAGGGTTGCCCTCCTCACGGCAATGTAGTTACATAGATATTACCTCAAGAAAGGGAAGCCTGCAAGGTCCCAAAACATTGGGCGTATCAATTCATGTGAATATTTTCTTATAAAGATCTAATTAGCATGCCTGCAGTACAACTGCAGCTTTATGAATCAGGGCCTGGACGTCCTACTGTAAGGTCAACTTTATTGTAGATTGTATCACAACCTGCCACAGACACCATACTTCTACCAGTTACTAATCTGTTTCCTTTAATGGAGCATGTGTTACTGTTTACTTCACCTGAAAATGAGGGTCTCTGAGGTTACAGCTAAGTCATCATTTTTTTTCTTTCACATATTCATTTTGCTTTTGTCAGTTATAACTACAAAGTGAACCCACCAAAAGGAGGTCTCATCTCTTTTACCTGTTCCCATCTGAAGCTCAACATATGTGGCAGTTTCCTTCACCACATTCTATATATAGAAGCCTGTATCTGTGGCTTACTGCTTTTTATGCGAAAACAACACACCTTTGACTCTAATTCCTCTTACCACCCACAGCAACGGTCACATGTCATAACAGCAGTACATTTTCCACAGGATAACTATGCCATGTCTTAACTGTGTTATTTATTTCTCAGCTTTATTATCAAAGGAGCATAATTTAGCATTGTATATATAGAGACAGTGCAACAGCTACATTAAAGATGAGTAACTCATCATCAGATAATCGCACCTAATCTTGAAGGTTTATTCTATCATTTTACATAATTTATTATAAACAACTGTGGCATTGTAATATTTTACAGCTTTGGTCTAGATAAAATTCTATTTTTGCTTAACACTATTTTATGAAGAGAGGTTCAGACAATCTGTAGCAATAAGCTACACTATATTACTAAAAGTATTGGGACACCCGCCTTTACACACACATGAACTTTAATGGCATCCCCAGTCTCAGTCTGTAGGGTTCAATGTTGAGTTGGCCCACCCTTTGCAGCTATAACAGCTTCAACTCTTCTGGAAAGGCTGTCCATAAGGTTTAGGAGTGTATCTATGGGAATGTTTGACCATTCTACCAGAAGCACATTTGTGAGGTCAGTCACTGACGTGGATCTGACTCACAGTCTAATTCATCCCAAAGTTGTTCCATTGAGTTGAGGTCAGGACTCTGTGTAAGCCAGTCAAGTTCTTTCACCCCAAACTTGCTCATCCATGTCTTTATGGACCTTGTGGTGAAGGAAAAAGTGTCCCGAGATGTCCATTCATCTTTGATCACAGCGTCCGACAACCCGTCGGAAAAAAAAAAAAAAAAACTGCCTTCATGGGAGGCTTTCGCTGACTGCAGGCTTTCTGCATTTTTACCATTTTGATACTTTTTTGGGTGAATGTCTAGGGGTACAATGCACGTGATACCCATTCACATAGGGGGGCCGGGATCTGGGGGTCCCCTTGTTAAAGGGGGCTTCCAAAATCCGATAAGCCCCCCGCCTGCAGACCCCCCACAACCACCGGGCTAGGGTTGTGGGGATGAGGCACTTGTTTTTTTTCGGGGGACCTCAAAACACCCTCCCCATGTTGAGGGCATGTGGCCTGGTACGGTTCAGGAGGGGGGGTGCTCTCTCTTGGCCCCCCCTTTTCCTGCAGCCTGCCAGGTTGCGTGCTCGGATAAGGGCCTGGTATGGATTTTGGGGGGACCCCTATGCCATTTTTTTTAATATTTTGGCTGCGGGGTTCCCCTTAATATTCATACCAGACCCAAATGGCCTGGTAATAGACTGGGGGGAACCCATGCTGTTTTTTTCAATGATTTTTATCTATATTGCCAGGATCCGTCAATTTATTACAGCCACGAGCAGTTGTAAATTACTTTTTTTCCTTTAGAAATGTAATTTTGCTGTGGTTTTGTTCTAAATACGGGAAAGATGTGCTACTTTAGAGGCATACTGAGGACAACCCCCAGGCATGATATGTAGCCTCCCTGGCGGTTTTCCCGAGTGTAGCTCGGGGTTAAAATTCAGTACCATTAGCGGTAACCCAGAGCCACACTCGGGATCGCATTGCAGGATCCTGGGGCGGCGTTACTTACCTTGTCCCCGGGATCCTGCGATGTCACCCGCAGTGTCCGAGGGCTCCGTCCTCCTCCGAAGCCTCTCCGTGCCAGGCTCCATTCCCTGCGAGCGGCGCGACCCACGGGGGCGGAGCCTGGCGGCAAATTAAAAAAAAAGTAAAAATCATAACACATACAGTACTGTAATCTTACAGATTACAGTACTGTATGAAATGATTTCACATCCCTTTTGTCCCCAGTGCTTTGGCCCATGCCCTGCATGCAGTTTTATATGATATATACTGTTCTTTCTGCCTGGAAACTGGAGATTGTCCATAGCAACCAAAAAGTGTCCCTTTACGTCAAAAGTGGCTTTAGACCAGCTAGAAAACAGCGATAGTAAATTAGAACACTTGCAGAATTGAGCGATAGTGAATTGTGGGGAAATTTATTTTATTACTATTTTTTTTTTTTTTAATTATTTATTTTTATTTATTATATTATAATTTATGTTTTTGTGTTTCAAACTTTATCATACCCGGGATATCTACTAGACTCTGGTTTGGACAGATTTAAGTGTGTTATTGTTAAGATTTACAGACCTACAATATAAAACGCCAAATTTCCATGCAAAATAATGGTACCGCTTTCAGCACCTAAAATCCGAAATAATCATACCGCCAGGGAGGTTAAAGGAATATGTCATTTTTATTGTTTAACTTTAAGCATTATTAAAATCACTGCTCCTAAAAAAACTGCAGTTTTTAAAACTTCTTTTTGCATTGATGTCCCCTGGGGCAGGACCCAGGTCCCCAAACACTTTTTATGACAATAACTTGCATATAAGCCTTTAAAATTAGCACATTTGATTTTTCATGTTCGTGTCCCATAGACTTTAACGATGTTTGCGTGTTCACACCAATTTTTTGCCTGCTTGCAAGTTCTGGTGTGAACCGAACCAGGCAGTGTTCGGCTCATCCCTACCAGCCAGCAAGGATTTTCTTTTTTACAGCACAAGCTCTCTAGCAGAATATATCAGTTTACATGGATGAGACAAACCACTTAACACTTGCAGGGTTGATTAAAATGATCAGCTTTTATTTATTCATGCAAAACCTTTATTCCAAAATGAAAAAACTGCTGGAACAGATTATAAAATGTGAGCTGGAGTTTGGCTTCCATTGGTTAGTGGTTTTACATCTGCTAATACATTTAACACTCCCCTCCCTCCAGACTGACAGTGGTCTGCTGTGCCTCCTATGCTCATTCCTCCAGAGTTGTGTCTCACTAATATAGGAGGCGTGTTACTGGGCAGCTCACCAGATGAAGGATTGGTAAGCTGCAATATAATACATTTCTGGTTTTTGGTTTAATACCCCTATAAAATATAGCAATGGACTGTAGTAGTAGTTCCTGGCAACTACTTTCAGCTAAGGATACCTAACTGTATATTGTGGGGAATTACCTTTTTGTTTGGAAGATATACTGTATAAGAACATGCTATATTTGCAGTTAGTGCTCATGAAATGTTTGATGAAGGTACATTTCCCATCAGCTTCTAGCTACCATTACTACACTTATGATTTGAAAATAAACCAAGGAATATTGTTGGATGGTGTGGACAATAAGGGATTCCATCTTTGGCATACAACAGGCCCATAGATAAAGGGGTTCATTACAAATTGGCTGTTAACATTGTAAGGGAAGTTGCACTTTACAAAGGAATTTGCCCTGGAGCTTAGTGAATAAGATGAAGCTCTGCTGTCTTCCACCATCCAATCACCTGTAACCAAAAATGTTTTTTTTTTTTTTTTTTTTTTTTTATTGTCATTGAACAGGGTATTCTTTGCAAAGTGAAACATAACTACATTCATTAAGATCTGAAGTAAACTCCCTTGCAAAGTGCCTAGTGCAACAGCTTTTTGTCTTTAATAAATCAAACCCAAAGCATGTGCATTGAGCTAAATAATTATCAGAATAAACTTTTCCACATTAGATAGCTGGCATGATAATGCAAGCTGAGCTTTATTGCTTGTCAATTGTACCAAACTATTAAATGGTTCTTTCTGCTAGATATGTGCATTTGTTTTGTTCCGAATTATTTTTTTTACGAATTTCGACAAATACATTCATTTGGAAATACCTGAATTAACGAAAACCCTTTTAACTAATTTTCCAGAATATTTGTAAATTTGAATATTTAAAAATTCCCAAATTCGAAAATTCGGAAATTCGAAAATTTGAAATTTGAAATTCAAAAATCCGAAAACCGAAAACCCGAAAAGCTGAAATACTAACTAACTAATAATAACTTAACTATTACTGTCTCCCGCTGTCCTCTACTTGCTCTCTCATGTCCCTTTCCTTCCAGGATCTCATCACTTCTCCTGGATGCACCCGAGCCCCAGCCCAGGGTCACCCCCCCAGACTGGGGGGCTCCCCGTGGGCCCCGAAAGCCTCCACACTCTCTCACTCCAGCTCTTCCACCTGACAACTCCTCCCCAGCTGGGCTGACCCCAGGTATTTAAGGAGGCCTGCCAACTGCTAAGTTGGGGATTGGTCAAGGCTCCTTAAGATACCCCAGGCAGCTCCACCTCTCTTCCCCTCCTCTCCTTTTAGCACTTTTCTAGAAGGAAGAGGGAGGTGACAGTGAAATGAAGCTACCTGTGAGTCACCAGTTGCTATCCTGAGCTACTCCCAGCCCAGAATGAAAACAAACAGGCCTCGACATCAGCTAAGCCTGCCTAAATTGTCCTACTCTCCAGAAAAATCCTCACTCTAGCACCTACCTATCTAGAGGGTGATACAATTGTAAACACCCCTGTCAGCGGTAAATGGTTTGTCTCAACCCTTTTACCACTACATCTGCAAGACAGCTTATGCTGTTGAAAAAAAAAAAAAACGGATTCACTGGCTGGATCGCCAGGTGAAAATAAGAAAAAAAAATCCTAAAAAAGAAAATGTATGCAGCTATCACATCTAAGAATTGGGAAGCTGCAGTATAATACATGTTTGCTTTTGGGTTTAATAGCACTTTAAGTTGTCCTAATTGTCAGGTAGAGATACTCTTATACATTATTTGAATAATGTGTTTTGAGGCCATTTTAATCTCCTGAGTGCTGTTTACAGATCAGACAACCTAATTACTTTAGATATGCTTTCCTTCAGGAAGTACAAGAGAAGAAAATGCTTTCTCCATCAGTGGTGTAGGAAGCATGACTCACAAAGCAAATATGTTTCACCAAACTTATATTCACGTTTACTGCACATGCAATTACTAAGAAGTAAAATGTATACAGCACAAAGCACAATGTTTTTTTCTGATATGACAGGTTTGCTTATTCATTGTTACGCTGGCCCTGCATAAGCCGATCTGGCTGCTCATGATTCTCGTTCTTAGATACTATCAGCCAGATTTGAAGCAGGTGAGAGAAAAAATATACTGTGAATGTCCCTTTAGGCCTGTTTAGACCTCATGCCCATGGGCATTTTAAAAAATGAGCTGCAAAGCTAGTACTGATGCCAGAAAAAAATGCGGTGTTAAAAACGCAAATTTTTTTTGCATTTTGCATTGGCGTCAATGCGAGTTTAGCCACGCTAGCTTTCAGCCGCGTTTCTCTGTCTCTATTCAAAATCAATGGTTCCCTTTGGGAGCCCATTAATTTGAATCGAAGTCTCACCAGAAGTCGGATCCAGATGATCCGACTGATGATCCAACTTGCGGTGCGACTTGTGTGCTGAGAATCTTGAAGGGGAACCCCGACAAAATTTTGTGTGAGCTTCCCCCCAAGGTCCATACCAGACCCTTATCCGAGCATGCAGCCTGGCAGATCAGGAAAGGGGGGGATGAGCGAGCACCCCACTCCTGGACCATACCAGGCCACATGCCCTCAACATGGGGGGTTGGTGCTTTGGGGCAGAGGGGGCCCCTGCGCCCCCCACCCCAAATTACCTTGTCCCCATGTTGATGAGGACAAGGGCCTCTTCCCGATAACCCTTGCCCGATGGTTGTCGGGGTCTGTGGGCAGGGACTTATCGTGATCTAGAAGCCCCCGTTAACAATGGGCCCCCCAGATCACGGCCCCCACCCTAGGTAAATGAGTATGGGGTACATCGTACCCCTACCCATTCACCTAAATAAAAAAGTGTCAAAAATAAACACACTACACAGGTTTTTAAAGTATTTTATTAAGGCAGCTCTGGCTCTTCTCCCTTTTCTGGCGATGTGTTCTCTCCTCTCTGCTCCTTCTCCCCTCTCCAGTTCTTCTCCTCTCTCTCCGCTGTCTTCTGCTCTTTTGCTGGGTCTTCTCCCTCTGTTCTTCTTCCGATGTTGACTCAACGCAAACTCCCTGTGTAATGCTGGGTCCGACGTGTGCACTGACTTATATTGGCATGGAGCAGGACCACCCGATGACGTAAGTTAGAAGCCACGCCCCTTGTGACATCATACCCGGCTGAACACATGCAGCAGCCATGATGTATTGCTTCACAGCCATTGGAAGGATTAATAGTGAATGAGCCACACCACAATCGCTTGCAATGCACATGGTTGTGGTGAGGAGGATATGTTGTCTCCCAACTGCCTCTCAACCTCCCAAGAAATCCATGACAATGACTTCAGTCAGCATCACTGGCCACTTTGTTGACATTCAGCATATTGAGTGCATGTAGGCTGGCATTGCTGGTATGGATTTTGAAGGGGACCCGTGGTTTTTTTGGAATTTTTTTTTTTTTTGGCTGTGGTGCCCTAAACCATATCAGGCCACATATTCTCAATATGGGGAAGGTACCTTGCCTGGAGAGGTGGCTAAGGCCTGGCAACCTCAAACAAGCTCATTAACCCTGGCAAGGCAGCCTCAATTGGCAACCATAAAAATACAGAAGGAAGTGCCAGAGCAAAATCTGATAAGTGTTCAAGATAATTTTTAATTGTTGATAAAAAGTACTATAAAAACAACCAATTTGTTCATTATGTGATGTTCTAGAATTAGTTTTATATATTCATATGCATATCTATGTTTTTGCTTATTCTTCTAGCCCTGAAGGGGGGGGGGGGGGGGGGGGGTGCTGCCCCGAAAAGTGTTGGCTGTTTATATATAACTTGTTATCAACAATTAAAATGATCTTGGACTCTTTTATCTGATTTTGGTCTGATGCTTCTTTTTGTATTTTTAATGTTAACTTATTGGTCAGAGAGTCATCAAAGCTAATATTGATTTTGCATTAGTTAGAGCAGGTGGGGCAGAGCTTTATCCACCTTTCATTTATGGTGAGAGATCTGCACCTCTATGGCCACCCTATGAAAGCTATCATACCAGATGAATGGAACATCATAGAAAATATCTTCAGGTCCAATAGGTTCTCAAAACTTTAACTTTTATTCTTCATTATTTTAAAATGTGCTAGCCCTTTAGCTTTACTAAATTATGTTTCAAATTTCACAATTTACATTAATTCAGTACACAAAACTCACTCCACTCCCACACTTTTGGGAATGAGAAGAAAAGCTTAAATACTAAATGTAATAGACTGAGCAAGTACACATAGCTTAACAGCTACATATAGAATTACAAAATGTCAAGTGTCAGTAACAACCTACTTTCTTTTGCATTGTAAAACAACTGGAGTCTGTGTTACATTCATCCTTCGAGGACCAGTAAACCTTAAATACAAGTTATCTAGCATGACAGAACTATATAACATTCACACAGTATGACCAAGCTTCCACCGACATATATTTTATTGTCAGACAGAACCTAAAGTATTTGACTTTCATAAAAAGATTATAAACAGCATAAAACTATGCTGTGTGCAGAAACTAAACTCCAATTATAGCTTTATCCTAAATGTCTAAAGTTAACATTGCTTGTTAAGATATTTATTTAAACATTACAAAAAAAAAACTGTCATGAGAGAAACATGAAAGTTGACACTGCTGAATTCTTCTACAAATGCTAGTTACCTGGCTGTTATGTTGATCCCATGGTTTCCGTACTGTAAACCACAGACTAAAAAATGTAGATAATGATATGGGACATTTCTCTGACATTCCTGACCTGCATTCTTGTTCTATATTATTATTATTATTATTATACAGGATTTATATAGCGCCGACAGTTTACGCAGCGCTTTACAACATTAGGGCAGACAGTACAAGTACAATACAATTCAATACAGAAGGAATCGGAGGGCCCTGCTCATTAGAGCTTACAATCTAGGAGGGAGGGTCAAGTGATACAAAAGGGTAATAGCTGTGGGGGATGAGCTAATGGAGAAAATAGTGCAGTTGTTAGATGGAGGCAGGATAGGCTTCTCTGAAGAGGAAAGTTTTCAGGGATCGCCTAAAAGTGGATAAAGTTGGAGACAGTCTGACAGATTGGGGTAGGGAATTCCAGAGGATGGGCGAGGCTCGGGAGAAGTCCTGGAGGCGGATATGGGAGGAGGTGATGAGGGAGCTAGAGAGCAGGAGGTCTTGGGAGGAACGGAGATGGCGATTAGGTTGGTATTTTGAGACTAGGTTAGTGATGTAGCTGGGGGCGGAGTTGTGGATGGCTTTGTAACTTATTGTTAATATTTTGAATTTAATTCGTTGGGCGAGTGGTAGCCAATGGAGGGATTGGCAGAGAGGGGTAGCAGACACTGAGCGGTTTGTAAGGTGGATGAGTCTGGCAGCGGCATTCATGATGGACTGAAGGGGGGATAGTCTATTTAAAGGTAAGCCAATGAGGAGGGAGTTGCAGTAGTCAAGGCGAGAGATAACCAGGGAGTGAATCAGGAGCTTTGTGGTTTCATTGGTTAGAAAGGGACGTAGTTTAGAGATGTTGCGGAGGTTGAGGCAGCAAGCTTTGGAAAGTGATTGGATGTGGGGCTGAAAGGAGAGTTCAGAATCCAGGATAACACCTAGTACCCTGACATGTGGGGACGGGTGGATGGTTTTGCCATTGCTCTTGACAGAGAAGTCGGGGGAAGAGGAACGTGGGGGAGGAAATATTATAAGCTCGGTTTTGGACAAGTTGAGTTTGAGGAAGTGGTGTGACATCCATACAGATATGTCGGTTAGTAAGTTAGTGATGCGTGAGGAGACTGATGGAGTGAGTTGAGGGGTGGAGAGATAGATTTGTGTGTCATCAGCATAGAAATGATATTGAAAGCCGTGAGAGGCTATCAGCTGACCCAGGGAAGAGGTGTAGATTGAAAATAAAAGAGGTCCAAGAACAGAACCTTGGGGGACCCCGACAGAGAAGGGAAGAGGAGTGGAGGAAGTAGAATTGTAAGTGACACTGAAGGTGCGTTGGGATAGGTAGGATGAGAGCCACTGAAGAGCACAGTCACGGAGACCGAGGGAGTAAAGTTTTTTGAGGAGGAGGGGGTGGTCAACCATATCAAAGGCAGCTGAAAGATCCAGAAGTATGAGTACAGAATAGTGTCCAATGGTTTTTGCAGTTAGTATGTCATTTGTGAGTTTTAAAAGAGCAGTTTCTGTGGAGTGTTGAGGGCGAAATCCAGATTGAAGGGGATCAAGAAGGTTGTTTTTGATGAGGTGGTCACTCAGTTGGTTGTAAACCAGGCGTTCAAGGAGTTTAGAGGAAAAGGGGAGCAAGGAGATTGGGCGTAGGTTGTTAAGATTGGTAGGGTCCAAGGATGGCTTTTTGAGTATGGGGGTAACCAGTGCATGTTTTAGAGCATCGGGGAAGATGCCAGAGGTGAGGGAGAGAATGAAGATGTGGGTTAGAGAGTGTAGGATGGGGTCAGAGGGTGACCGTAGCATTTGAGAGGGAATAGGGTCCAGGGTACAGGTGGTTAGGTGGGCGATAGAAAGGAGTTTAGCAACTTCATCTGTAGTAGTAGATTTGAATAGGGGGATTGTCATTTGTATCTGTTGACATGGGGTCTTAGCTGGGGGAGATACCTGTAGAATGGAGATTTCATCACGGATTGTATCAATCTTGTTTTTGAAGTGATTAGCGATTTCCTGGGCAGTGAGTAAGTCAGTGGGTGGAGGCGGTGGAGGACAAAGTAGAGAGTTGAAGGTAGAGAAGAGTTTACGGGGATTGGATGAGAAAGTGTTAATAAGAGTTGTAAAATAGGTTTGCTTGGCAGTGTGGAGGAAAGAATAGTATATTTGGAGGGCAGATTTGTATTGGTTGAAGTCTTTGAGAGACTTAGTCTTGTGCCACAGACGCTCAAGAGCGCGACTACGTTTTTTGAGAATTTTAGTGTTATCTGTTTGCCAGGGTTGTAGGGGTCGAGGCCTGATTCTGCCTGTAGTGAGGGGAGCGAGCTTATCCAGGGTGGAGGACAGAGATTTATTGTAGATGGACATGGCTTGGTTGGGGCAGGACAGGGGAGAGATTTTGTCATAGAGGTGGTCAGTAGCAGAATATATATATATATATATATATATATATATATATATATATATATATATATATATATATACACAACACTATATTACCAAAAGTATTTTGATGCCTGCCTTTACATGCACATGAACTTTAATGGCGTCCGTTGAGTTCAATATTGAGTTGTCCCACCCTTTGCAGTTATAACAGCTTCATCTCTTCTGGGAAGGCTGTCCACAAGGTTTAGGAGTGTGTCTATGGGAATGTTTGACCATTCTTCCAGAAGCGCATTTGTGAGGTCAGGCACTGATGCAGACAAGAAGGCCTGGTTCACAGTCTTCGCTCTAATTCATCCCAAAAGTGTTCTATCGAGTTGAGGTCAGGACTCTGTGCAGGCCAGTCAAGTTCTTCCACCCCAAACTGGCTCATCCATGTCTTTATGAACCTTGCTTTGTGCACTGATCCAAATCATTTGGTGGAGGGGGATTTATGGCGTAAGGTTGTTTTTCAGGGGTTGGGCTTGGCTCCTTAGTTTCAGTCAAGGGACTTCTTAAGGCATCAGTATACTAAGACATTTTGGACAATATTATGCTCCCAACTTTGTGGGAACAGTTTGAGGATGGCCCCTTCCTGTTCCAACATGACTGCACACCAGTGCACAAAGCAACCTCACAAATGCGCTCCTGTAAGAAACAAGGAACAACTTTGGGATGAATTAGACTGTGAGTCAGGTCCACGTCAGTGACTGACCTCACAAATGTGCTTCTGGTAGAATGGTCAAACATTCCCATAGACACACTCCTAAACCTTGTGGACAGCCTTCCCAGAAGAGTTGAAGCTGTTATAGCTGCAAATGGTGGATCAACCCAATATTGAACCCTACGGACTAAGACTGGGATGCCATTAAAGTTCATGTGCGTGTAAAGGCAGGTGTCCCAATACTTTTGGTATAGTGGCATTCAACGTGAAACATCAACTTCAAGTGAAGTCTGATGAAATTTCACACGCATCCCTATTGTGTGGAGTTCCACTCTTATCAAGCATGGGTAGCTAATTATTTCCAGTATTACAAGTTGCCCACACGTTACACAGCACATAGCACATACTGTAGATTTATTGTCACCAAGACAGCAATGCAAAATCCTAAATTTTAGAGTTTGAAGAAGAATGATAGACAATCCTCTAATCTGGACACCCATTCCTATGGCAACTCTCTAAAAATGAAAATTCTGTTCACTTGGGTCTCAAGAACAAGAAGTGAAGGGAAATCTCCCCAGTAAGAGTAAGTAAGTAGTAAGTAAGCAGGCAACAAAAAATATTTTGACAGATATTTTAAAATGACACTAAACTGTGAATGAAAGAAAGAAATTATATTCAAATATGTATTATTAACGAAAAAAAATGCCTAGAGTTACTCTTAGCAGCTCTAAATTTGCACTGTTTATTCCAAATAAACTGAAGTAAGAGGCAAAAGGAGAGGTTAGGGATCTCACAGAGGACATTATCAGGTGGCAGGAAAACACAATAGTGAAGAATTTCAAGAAAAATAGTACAGGGCCATTAAGTAGTGCATGTGTATGGATTATTTTTGGACAGTATCACTTTAATGCCCCGTACACACGGTCAGATTTTCCAATGGAAAATGTGTGATAGGACCTTGTTGTCAGAAATTCCGACTGTGTGTAGGCACCATCACACATTTTCCATCGGATTTTCCAACACACAAAGTTTGAGAGCAGGATATAAAATTTTCCGACAACAAAATCCGTTGTCGGAAATTCCGATCGTGTGTACACAAATCCGACGGATAAAGTGCCACGCATGCTCAGAATAAATAAAGAGATGAAAGCTATTGGCCACTGCCCCGTTTATAGTCCCGACGTACGTGTTTTACGTCACCGCGTTTAGAACGTTCGGATTTTCCAACAACTTTCTGTGAACGTGTGTATGCAAGACAAGTTTGAGCCAACATCCGTCGGAAAAAATCCTAGGATTTTGTTGTCGGAATGTCCGAACGAAGTCCGACCGTGTGTACGGGGCATTATTCTTTGTTAGTTTATCACAAATTTAAAAATAGGCTCAAAATGCATTTTAAATGGATTCATTAAATTCACATATTAGCACATTATGACAGATTTACCTTTCAAATGGAGCTCTCCAGGGCTGAGTGGTCACTTCTCCCAGTGCATCCATCTTCGCTGGTCTTCCTTCTAGGTCTTCAGCTTTTTTAATGGCCAGGCCAGAACAACATCACTCTGTGCATGTGCACAGGAGTCACTATCATGGCATGGCACTATATGCATTCACAGCACACTCAGTGGGCCTTGAATGCAGAGTGCACTGTGCATGCACATTGACATCATCGGCTGGAACCACTATGAATATCTCCCCAAAGGTGCAAGTTTAGGAGATATTCACAGTACCTACAGGTAAGATTTCTTATAAGCTTACCTGTAGGACAAAATTAAAAATAGGAGTTTACTACCACTTTAAGTAGAAAGAGCTTTGTGGCACACCATGGATTTTATATCATCTTGAAGTATAACCAAAGGCAAAAGTTTTTTTTGTTGATAGAGTGGAGAGGTATTAGAACACCTTCCATTGCTAATTTTTATTGCTGTCTGTGTACCCATTAGAAATATTCACCCTCTCTGTTTGTTCTTTTTACAATTATTACTGAGATGAAAGTGAAAGAAGATCCCACATTTTAATTCTTCTAAAGGATACACTAGTTCTCTTGAACTAGTTCTCTTCCTGGTGATTTTCTTTTCACGTTCTATTTTGACTATAAGACAGGAAGTGAAGGGAAATCTCCCCAAATGGGACACCCTTTACCAGAAATGAAAATAGTTTTGCCTCTAGTTCTACTTTAACCCCTAACTTTAAAGTGTTTGTAAAGCTTCATGTAAACCAGACACATTTTATGGGGGCACTTGTGTGGACTTGCTCCTGAGTCTTGCTGTCTGTATCTATTGTCCCTGCCCTCTGTTCACTCATCACTAGCTTTGATTGACAGCAGCAGAAGCCAATTACCCCCCTGCAAAGTCAGTCAGACCAGGAAGTGAGGGAACAGGGCTTCCATCTTCACCCAGTCTTCCTTCCGGGTTCGCGTCACTCCTGCTCATGCGCACAGGAAACGGTCGGGGCACAGCACTCTGAAGGGACGTATACCACATGCCCCCGGTATATTCAGCCCCCCTTCTCCTACCACCGCTATGTTCAGATATTTTCTTAGTTGTCTCTTTTATTTGTTACACCCTTAGGGTATATGAACATTATATATGAACATTGTAATCCTTTGTCTCCTTCCTAGCATTTAGGTAAATAAGCTAAAGGTCAGTTCACAGTAACGTTTTAATAGAGAACTTTTATTGCACTTTTTTAGTGCTTTATAAATTACAAAAAGAAACTGCGTTACCAACCAATTTTGTGCGATAAACAAATTGAATAAAAGCAGCAACCCTGCCATGAGATACTATGCAAAGTCACTACACAATTACATCAAAACAGAGTCGCAATGCAATGCAATAATAATTTAGTAAAGCAACCAATATGAAAAATAAAAAAGATTTCTTATGATAATCCTCCGGCTCCTCCACTGGCTGATGGTTATGACTGATTATTACTTGGGTATCACCCCACACATATTTAATTAAAATAGTGTAAAATGAGAGGCTCATCATCCCACATATACGTGGAGGTAGGTCTCCTGTCAGGGCTCTCCTGGAACTTCACTAGCTGACCAGCAGCAGAGGGAAAGACAGATGCCAGAAGCAACATGAACGACAGACTTCCAGGACCAGCTTGGAGCACATGCACTAGTGTTTTATGGTAAAATACATTTCTCCTACCCCCACTGCTATCTAAATAGAAAATAGAAAATCTAAATCTAAATAGAAAATGCTGTTGCATCAGAAAAAGGTACATTATGCACCCCCTTCTCCCCATTCTCATACACAGCAATTGAATCTTTGTTTTTCAACTATTTAAGCATCAAAACAGATCAAGTTGGTCCATTTTGATATATATATGTATTAGTAAGACTTTTCAACTTTGGTGCAAAAGTATAGTATATATATTTTTATATATATATATATATATATATATATATATATATATATATATATATATATGTACAGTATAACAGAAGTTCATCTTTAATTACAAACATACTCCAGTCAAAGTCAGTAATGTAGAATGGCAGAAAAGGTATTTTTCTCTACTTATTTTATGCCCCTATGCACAACCACAGTAGAAGGTTAGCGGTATCTGGAAGCTTCACGCCTCTGGTAAAGGTTTAGACACATGTTCATGCAACCTGGAAGCACTTTGACCAAAACTCACATGAGTTCTAGCACCTGAGCACAAACTTCTTGGCTTCTCTAGGGGGATATATATATATATATATATATATATATATTGTATAAAAGAAACATGTTCCCAACATGGCATGGCCAGTTAACTGCCAAGCTTGGTGACATGAACTTTTGTTTTGCCACAGCTGTTGGAGCTTTACATACAAATAAAAAGAGAGTATTCTTAGGTACTCTATAAAGAGACTAGAACAAGATGTTAACATTAGCAACTAATGTGAGTGAGAGAGCTACAGTAGAAATGAGTGGAATAGTTTTGTTGTGGATAAGTAAATTGCCAAGGACTATATTCGAACAGTGGTGGCTGCTGTCAGCCTGTCATTTTCTTAAAGGAGAAGTCCAGCCTGAGCTTTTTAGGCTGGGCTTCTCATAAGGGTCACAGGAGTGCAATTCGTTTTGTCAGCAGCTCTCCTCTCGGGGATCTGTGAGAACGGAGTCATCGGCAATGTTTGTGGCTTGATTGTCAATGAAGAGATGCCGGGGACAAATGCAGAATCAGTTTGATGCTGCATCCACCTAGGTAAGTATAAATATCCCCCCCAAAAAAAGCAAATATACTTCTCTTTTAAATAGGATTAGCAACCGCTGCGATTTGCATGCCCTGGTCTTTCCAGCAGCAAGAATATGCTGATTCTTGCTGCTGGAATCTGCTGGCTGCATGTAAACGGCCATGTGGTCTTACACTTTCCATTCCTTATCAGACACAGTCTACCCTCCAATGCTTTTCTTTTTTAATGTGACAATGTATTATTTAAGAGACCACCTTGTTAAGCAAAATACACTAGTTACCAGCAGCCTACATATTCTGCTAAACAGCTAATCCCCAGTCTGCAGTTCCATAAACCATGGATCTTTAGCCATTCTGCACTCTACCTATCACACTTTTGATCATTTAGGAAGAAAGCATTTTACAGATATGTCTGTCTGAAAGCCCTGCACAATTTTGCAATGGGAAGATAATTAAAAAATAAATACATTGAGGTAAATTAAGCATATTTTTTTACCTAAAGATATTGGTGTAATAAAAGGTTCCTACATGACAGCAGGACACACACCTCCTCCTGGACCCTCTGCAATCAGGCTTCCGCCCAGGCCATGGCACAGAAACAGCACTTCTCAAAATATGGGACGATGCCCTTGAAGCAGCAGATGACGGAGAACAGAGCCTCCTGGTACTGTTAGACCTCAGCGCAGCATTCGACACAGTGAACCACAATACTTTACTTGTCCGCCTCGCTGAAGTAGCAGGAGCTACAGGTTCTACTCTAAAATGGTTTACATCCTTCCTAGAGAATCGCTCCCAGACAGTGAAACTAGGAACATTCACCTCGGAAACCCGGGCAGTCTCCTGCGGAGTCCCTCAAGGATCACCCTTGTCACCAGTACTATTCAACATATACATCCGCCCACTTCTCAATATCATCAGGAAAACCGATCTTTGCTTCCACTCATACGCTGACGACACCCAACTCTACCTTCGTATCAACGGACAAAAAGACCTTCATCAGCAATTACAGAAATGCCTCTCCTTAATAGACGACTGGATGACCACTAGCTCCCTCAAACTCAACGGATCAAAAACAGAACTTCTTCTCCTACAAGCTAACAAAAATTCCAAAATAAAGACTACATGGACACCTCCCACCATCCTTGGACAGACCATCTCCCCAAGCACCAAAGCCAAGAGTCTCGGAGTCATTTTTGACTCAGGAATGACAATGGATGCACAAATAGGATCAGTGGTGAGCGGATCCCACCATCTCCTCCGCCAACTACGTAGACTCATCCCCTTCATCCCAGAAGAGGACAGAGCGGCAGTTGTAGGAACAATCATCAATTCCCGACTCGACTACGCAAATTCGCTCTACGTAGGACTACCCCAATATCAGCTTGCGCGCTTACAACTCATCCAAAACACGGCGGCAAGACTGTTAACAGGAAAAAAACCCTGGGAATCCATCTCCCCCTCCCTAAAGAGCCTACACTGGCTAACCGTGAGGAATCGGATCACATTCAAGACCCTCTAACTCACCCACAAATGCGTACAAGGAAACGCCCCACCATATCTCCGCGAGAAAATAAAACACTACACACCGAATCGCAGTCTTCGATCAGCTAACCAAAACCTCCTTACCATTCCCAAATACCGCTACAAAGCAAAGGGAGAACAAAGATTCGCAGTCCAAGGACCTCGACTATGGAACGCTCTTCCTACCAACATCCGCATGGAAGAAAACCACCAGGCCTTCAGAAAAAAACTAAAGACCTTCCTTTTCTGAGAAACTGACATCAGAGAATGCATCCAGCGCCTTGAGGCGATTCAGTTCGCATTTGCAGCGCTTTATAAATCATTCATTCATTCATTCATTCAGTAGCTGGTTGCAATAGAAGACCTGGTTGATAAATATATTAAATATGATGTTTGCAGCTACATAAGTTTATTGTATTTAAATAGATGTCCAGCTTGATTTGCAAAGAGAAGTGGAACATTGAATATAGATGACAAAAAGTATTTTGTTAAATGTTGGCTATCATTCATATAAATGTAGAAGTAAACTGGTGAGCAAGGTGTTTCCAGGATGCAGGCAATTATTCTCAATAATGCAAGTCTTAGGCAGCATGGCATTCAGCTTACTGAGCACCACCACCCTACTTGTTGCTGAGGTTTGAAGAGAATTGTCCATCTACTATCAACTGCCTTGAAGGTCCACACTGTGATAATCTGGCGTTTGAAGTCTGGTATCCTGCACACTCATCTATCATAGCTGCACAAGCAAAGGCCCTGTATTTCATGTCCATACTGAAAAAGTTTGTACTTCTTTTCAAAGATAGGCAAAGATAGTTGCCTAGCAACTGGGACACCACCCACTGAAAGAAAGTAAAGTGGAAATAGCAGAGTGGTGTGTGTGTGGGAGCTGGTGGAAGATAAATGCTGGTTGCATTATCATTTCATCAAATGATTTTATTTATTAATGGGAAATTTGGGTTAAAATGATTTTTACTTACGAGGGAGGTTTTTACTGGAGTTTGTTTTTCATACTAGCTGTAACATGTCTTTGGATTTTCAATATGCAATCTTAACAAACCAATGCATGCTTTATTAACCAGGAAAGTTGTCATACTATTGGTTCCTACTCATCCTAGGAGAGAGTTGTCACAAGGACGTCCAAGGGATTTTAATAAAACCTGGTTCTTACACTACAGCATCAGCTTTGAAGCATGGGTCAGAAATGTTCTCCTTTTGTCTAATGCTTTGCATAGCTAGGTTAATTGCTCTTGAAATAAATTGTGAGTTACTGAATGCAGATTCCCTTAATACTAATTGATAGTCATTACTCAGTCTGTTTGAAATGAATTGGTATTCCCACATCAGCTGCAAGCAAGCAGGTGTCCAAGCCACAAAATGAACACTCTCAATTGACACTAATTGGCAAGTTAGGAAACAGTCTCAGAGGAAATTCGAAAAATTGCTTTGCAGTTATCCCCAGTGGAAGTATTTGCCAAGTCAAAATCAGCAGCACAGAAAAACCATCATATATAAGGACTCTCCACGTCCATCATTTATACAGAATAATCACTTCTATCAGAATGAGCTAATTACACAAACAAGTCTCCCAGCACCTTGTAATGTTTTATATTATCCTAGATATTATTGGACCAGAGACACTTTGTGCTTAATAAATGCAAAGCGGCCCTAAGTCCTCTCAGAACCTTAATGCTGTTTAACAAGGTTCTACAACCAACTATTCGACAAAGGTCCAGCAATGACAGAAAAACCTAAGTTTACTCTTCCCTCTTTGGGACTTTTTTAGCATAGCATACACATGTCTGTTGTTTGGGGAAATACATGGTTAAAATGGTTCTAAAGGTTCAAGGCTTTTTACCTTAGTGCATTCTATGTATTAATGTAAAAAAAACCTTCTCTTTGCAGCTCCCCCCGAAGCCCCCCTAAATATCTACATGAGCTTGATCTCAATCCAGTGATGTGCACGAGAACAGTGCTTCTTTCAGCCCTCTCCCTCCTCATTGGACAAAGAAGCAGCAGTGGGAACCTACTGCTGTCAATCATAGCCAGTGAGGAGAGAGTGGGGAATGGGGCTGGGCTGTGCTCTGTGTGTCAAAGCAGCTTGCTATGGGAGCACTCAGCATGGGGGGGGGGTGCAGGGGAGACGCCAGAAGTAGAGGATCAGGGCTGCTCTGTGCAAAACTATTGCATAAAGCAGATAAGTATGTCGTGTGTTATTTGAGAAAAAATGTGGCCTTTAGAATCACTTTAAAGCTGAGGTCGACTGAGTACCACTAGTGAGTGTCACACACAGTGAGCGCCTCTTAATTAGTATGCATTTCATGATCATTAATTTATCCACTATTACTTTATTACAGAGCATATTTGCCTAAAAAAAGGGCACTGGTTTTAATTGAACATCAGAGAGGTTACATACTGGAATTTATTTAAAAGCATTGTGGAATCATAACAGAGAACATGTTCCTCCTGAAAACACTTTTCTCCCTTTGTTAATGAAAACATTTTAGTCATTTCTTAGTAAATCAGCCATTAATATTCTTTATATACACTCAGTATATATATATATATATATATATATATATATATATATATATATATATATACACATTCTCCCTTTTCCCTAAAGGCACGCTGTGTATACATTGACTTTTCTATTTTGCTGCCAGGCTGGCATCATTATTTTTTTTTTATATATACTACATATAGCAGGTATTGTCTACAAACATGCCTAGATTGCAAAAGAATTTATACAAAGTCCATGCCACATATTTTTTCTGCATATCAATGTGTAGTTTGTGCTTTTGTTCTATTGACCCTAAAGCAGATGTCCAGAGTTAAGGTACTTCTGGGAAGTAGTGTCACAATGTACAGTCCCACCATTAAAAGCTGGTTAGATAAAGGAGAGAACAGATGGCACAGAGAAATAGTGATCTCAGTTCCATGGTGAGGGCACATGGCAGTGGAAAGAACGCTGAGTGTTCTTTTTCTGTATTTCCTGTAATCCTGTTCAAGGAATGTTCATTTTTTTGACATAGTAAGTGTGCATGCACATTAACTATGCATGAAAAATCATTGTCAGACTATATGTTCATATCCAGCTGACATCTTGGTCCTGATGTGTGAAGCTTCAACACCATATAGAAAATGTTAAAAGTGTAATTTACTATGCATGATAACTTATAGTTCATCAAGGGGAGAAAAATTTCAGGTGTTTAACCACATCTCGCTCAGCGTATAGACAAAAGTAAGCCGAGTGGGTGCTTTCTAGTTCTGGGCGGGTGTGCTGCAGCATGATTTGTCACCCGCTGTGTCTATGGGACACAGCGGATGACAGATTGGTGTACCGGGCCAGTCCCAGTACCATCTAATCAATGTGACCAATAATAGTGATTATATGACATTTGTATACAACCAATGGCTTTTATTCATAGCCATTCATTGTGTACTATTGTGATGATCTCTGTGATTGGTCATAGTGATCACATGATACAGACAGGGCCAATCACAGTACATGTGAACCATGTGATAGGTGTGGTCAGTCACAGATATCACAATATTATATACTGGATACGAATGGATGCCATTCATAAAAATGAATGCTTATAATAGTGGTCATCATTGTTATAAGCAATCATAGTGTAAAAAAAGAAAATCCTGATCACCTTCCCAGAGTACAGTGTCCCTATGGAAACACTGCACTGCTCTGGTTACAGTATGTAAAAAAAGAAAGAAAAAAATATTGTAAAAAAAGAAAAAAGTAAAAAAAAAAAAAGGTTTTTAATTATTATTTAATTTTTTTACATACTGTCACCAGTCATTTTCCCTGACCACCCCAGTCATATGATGATGCTGTACTGCTCTGGTGACAATATGTAAAAAAAAGGAGTCAATTGGGGGTATTTGTATTGTCCTGGCATTTTAGGTGTCAAGAAATGAGATAGCAGAATATATTTTGGCCTACATGTATGAAGATTATTTATTTTCAAAATTTTGTCACAGAATTGAAGAAAAATGTTTTTTTTTTGTTTGTTTTAACTTTCAGTATTTCTTCATTAGTATGGCAAAAAAAAAAAAAAAAAAAAAAACAGTGGTGATTAAATCCCACCATAAGAAAGTTCTATACTGTATGTCTAAAAAAAAAAGATAAAACCTTCATATGGGTACAGTGTTGCATGCCTAAGCAATTGTCATGTAAATTGTGACAGCGCTGAAAGCTGAAAATTGGCCTGGGCAGGAAGGGGGCGAAAGTGTCCTTTATAGAAGTGGTTAAAGACCAACTCCTTTCAGTCACTCTGACTATAAATAGCCTTCCCCTGGCTGCATTTTACGTTTTTCATTTTTATACTTTATGCTTACCTTTTTCACAAGTTTCCACAAGTCAAGCTGGTTACATGATGTGGGTCTTTGTCGTCTTTCACTCTTCTCCAGCACTGATTGGTCCCTAGGAATGAAGAGAGCTGGGCCACTCTCTTAATCATTACAATAGGAGTACAGTCTGCTGTTTTGAAATCTTCTCATGGCATAATTCAATCCAGGAACACTGTACGCATCTTCTGGAAAAAGGAATGACGGTGGGAGGCAGAACTGGAGGGGTTGAGAGTATTGCAGTGAAAGATGCACCTCCTAGGAGACTATTAACAATAACAAAAGTTTGAACAATGTTTGGCCTAAATGTTTTGATTTTTTTTTAGGACAAAGTTTAATTTAATATAAAGATTTATCAAATGTGAAACACTTTTTTAGTTTAGGATAGAATAATGAACGATTAGAACCCCTGTAAAGTTTTAATTGCTGTCCCTGGTAATGGACATTCACTGTCTATATATGTTCTAGTGACCATTGTCACCAATACCGAAAGTGGGAAAAATCCCAAAATATTGAGTTAGCACCATAACGAGGGTAGAAGAGATATCTTCATGTGGGGGCACGTGTTCTGGTTGCAACTGTTTAAGAGAGGGTTTCCATCAATTTGGAGAGGTTTCTTCTCACTTCCTGTTGTGTCAACACAACAGGAAGTGAAGAGAAATCCTTTATAAAAAGAACAGATGGCAGAAAAATGGCTGAGAGGGATGTTTACCATGTCCCACCCTCCCAAAACGAAAAACAGTTTAGCCTTTAGATGTACTTTAGGACATTATGTTGTTACCTTTGTGCTTAACCATCTGATTCTCAGGATTTCTTTAATATATAGAAAAGCTAATTTTGAATGTTAAAGTAGAACTAGAGGCAAAACATTTTTTTTTTGCATTTTGGATAGAGTAAGGAAGGGTTATAACCCCTGTCAGATTTGTTTCCTATTGCAGAGATTTCCCTTCACTTCCTGTCACATTGCCAAACAGGAAGTGAAAGGAAATCCCTGCAAATTAAGGGAATCCTTTGGGGACCCCTAGGTCACCAGAACTGGTGTCCCCATTGGAAGATTTCACCTCTAATACTTTTATGGGGATAACCCAAAATTTGGGATTTTCTTTTACTTTCACTTTCAATGATAATGGTAACCATGACAAATTGAGAGGGTGAATATCCCTAACAGAGGCACAGACAGCAATAAAAACTGACAAGCATTCAAAACCCTCTCCACTCTATCCAAAACTTTAAAAAAAAGTTTTGCCTTAAGCTATACTTTAACATCACTTTGGCTTTTCAACTGTCTAAAGGTTATACAGTCTGTAGTAGTACCGTCACATACAGAGACTCAAATATAGATAACAATAAACTAAAAGATAAAGTCAAATTAAAAAATTTAAAAACTATTTAATGTAATAAAGTATTTCAAATTTTATATCTGACTGGCTACCATCCCAAGCAAAGTATATTAGCTGTATGTGCATTTATTTATTTTTTCATGTGTAATTATTTACCTTTGAAATATTAATTATTTTGGTTCGCTGTTGCCAACGATGTAGAAACACTGCATGTAGAGTGTGCCGTTTTATCTTCCAGAACTGCTAGCTGCTAGGATTTATGGGCCAAAGCTATAGTCTTCACCAACCAAGACGCTATGAGTCTTGAACCTTTTTTAAACCTTATGTACTCTAGTATCAGAAACCAGTGATATATACCACAATCAGTATTATAAAACATGTTTTACATGTTCTAGTAGATATTTTCAAGAAGACATACAACCATATTCAATAAAAAGTAATTTTCTTAAGTGCTCATTCATGAGAGCTGTACCCTATTACAACCAGTATTTATTATGCTGAGGCCACAAAAGGACAAAATGGATTGAGGTTGTTTGCTACGGGTAACAGCACTCAAGAAGGAGTACATAAAAACATAAACTCTTTTTATTTAATAAGGACAAATGTCCCTGCTGAATAGTAGCAGTGCAAGTGGGTAGGGCTTGTGGCAACTTGTAAATAACCTGAAAATTTTATGTTGGAGATACAGAATTGTGTGAAGTTTGTGAAATATTGTAAAGGAATCTGGGATCTAAATAGTTTCTGTGGTTACCTCATATTGTAAACTATCATTGCTCTTGGTCCTTCCTTACTGAAATAGGCCATAGGTCTTGTGCTGCATAGTATGGCAAAATATCACTGGCTTCTATTTAAAATTTAAATAGAATTTAACCTAATCGTTTTTTTTCTGTCTTTTTTTTGCACTGTATTAGTTTAGAAAAAGAAGAATCTTGTTGGTTACTATGGGCAAGAAAGCCTATTTGACACCACTCTTCCTTCAGATATGTTGAGAAGTTGTGTGGCAGTTATGGCATCAACCTTGCTGTAAGCATTTAGCCCAATGCTCCTAGTGTTCTCATACCTAATACTGACTATGTATATAAAGTGTCCAAAGCATCAAACAGCAATTGAAAATATGCATACACATATGAAATTATAACAATCATAATCTACAATAACTAAATATAAATGCAAATAAAACTGTGCATATCATAAAAAGAGCTCACTTTGAAACAATTCCTTATCTGCCAAGTCTATGTCCTTGGAAATAATTTGCTCAGTAGAATATGTGTTTAAACAAGTACTTCTCTGTGTCTTCCACCAATTCTGTGAATTGCTCACCACAATGGACACCTAAGTTTTCACCAGATGGCATTGACCACTTATCTCTAAGTTGGTCAAAACTGCATTTTAGATGGATCCACCCTCTCTTCACTCCTTTTTGTTTCTGCAATATGCAGGCTCTCCTTTCAATAGTAAATAACATCCAACAAATAAGCGCTTATGGCCAACTACCATCCACCTGGTCCTAATTGACCAGAGATTAATACAGGGCAAAGACAATGTCTTATAAAAGTAAGATGACTTCGGCTTAAAATTCATTAGAACCAACTTTAATAAGATCCACAAATCAGTTGTTAATTCCAGTAATACAAATTCCATATGCTGGTTATAGATATGAGGGTATATATTCCATAGAAATGCATATGTCTCAGGCAAAGCACTCACTTCATCAATATGTGGCAGCAACCCTAAAAAGTCTCCCATGCCAGCTATTAGAATACTGGAAATGGTGTAACTGCACACGTAGGGAGAGATGTAGTCATCGGGGCCGAGACCGAGTGCACCGGAAGTGGTGTCAGTAAGCCACTGGAGGATACCAGGGAGGAGCCGCTAAGGATCAGAGCTGAAAGGCTTGAACTGCAAGCAACAGAGTAACCGTGACAATGCGTTTCATTCTAGGAGCTCTTTCTCAAGTCACCTCCAAAGTCAGTCTCCTTTCAGTAGCAACTCAGGAAAAATAAAGGGGAGAGGGGGGCTTGCATAGCATAAAACCTTTTAAAACTCAAATCATTATAAAAAAAAAAACCCTTGCATTTCCATGTGTTATACAGCAGTGTTTAACAAACGCCTTCTTGGACACCGCTACCTCCATGCATCAAGATTGGGGTCAACAATATTATCTTGTTAGAGGTAAGGAGACATCACAGACTAATCCAATTCAACATGTTTCATCAAAAACTTACTTCCTCAGGAATAGCATCTGTGTTGTCACTTGTCAACCTTATCTTCTATCATCTTCTTTAAACAATAATACACCTTCAACTATATTGTGGATAAAAAAATATAAAAAACATTTACCCCTACAGCAATCCTGCTGCAACATAAATCATAGGAATACAGTTGCACAACGATACAATATTACAATATTGTTAAGATAAATATGAGGTGTACATATAAGGTCACTTGCTATCTGTATGGAAAATAAGCTGATTACACAAATCCTGATTTGAAAAAAAAGTACTTTTATGCCTTGGGTGGCATTAACGTCTTTCACAGGATAACTATTCTATCAGGTACATTACATTAAAAGCATTAGGAAAAAAGACTTTAATCCCAGGTACTTGCCAGCAGACATGTGAGAGACGTCACAGGAGACATTCTACTGTTTTAAGATTTCCAGTCACAACAAAACATTGCAGTACTATGTACCATATAAACATGCTGCATCACAAAGCAGCATCAAAAAGAAGACAAGAATAACATGATAGATATATTGATGTGTGTTTATTGCTTAAAGTTTTTTCCTAAAATAACTGTTTGCAATATATTAGTTGCACTCTTGCTATAGCCCTAAAAGAATAGAAATGAAGAGAGTGTGTAAATACTTTGTAAGCAAAATGCATATTTCGCCTATAGAAACAAAATTCCATCATTTTTCTGTAGTGAGCTATTTGACATTTAACTTCTGCTATGGGCAATAGCACTGCTTACTACTACATCTGAGAATAAGCAATACAGTTACAGTTTGTCAACCTTGACATAATTAAAAGGCAAAAAAAGACTTTTGGCAGTTTAATAGAACATTTATTTATACAGATGCTGTGTTTTTTAATTTTCCTTGTATGTGATTGGGTATTCTTTGCAAAGTGTACCTTATTTACTAAGCTCTGGAGCAACTGCATTTGCCGAGTGCAACTGCACTTTGCAAAGTGCACAGTCCTTTTGCCTTTAGTAAATCAACCCCTGTACCCTTACTGTTGGAGGTTTGGGGCACAGACCATCCTCATCCTGTTTGGATCCAGGCATCTATTGTAATGTCACTGTTTGCAGTGTGTGCACATTTTGGTTCATGATTTGTTCTTCACATGTGAGTGGGCACTTTTGTGATTTCACTTAATCATGTTATAATATGTATTATATCATACCTCCCAACTTTCTGAGATGGGAATGAGGGACCTTTAGGGATAGTTTACACTTGCTTCAAAACAAGGCTTCGGACATGCTTTGTTAAAGCTTTCTGAGCACCAGTCAAAGCCCCTGTCACAAAAAAAAATGATTAGCTTACAGTCCTGTTTACACCTTGCTTTTGCTTAGTGCTTCAATGAGGCTTCGGTGGAGCTTCGATGGGGCTTTGGTGGGGCCTCAGTGAGGCTTCAGTGAGGCTTCAGTGGGGCTACAAGCGAGCTTTGCCTTAGACTTCTATGGAGGCTTTGAAGACGCTTTGAAGCACCACTAAAGCTACATGGGGTATAATTTTTGAAGTGAAGCTGAAGCAAAGCAAAACAAAAGCAGGTGTAAACAGGACTGTAAGCTAACCATTTTATTTAGTGACTTAGGGGCTTTGACTGGTATTCAGAGAGCTTTAACAAAGCCTGTCCAAAGTCTTGTTTTGAAGCAAGTGTAAACTAGCCGTTAATGTGTGTTGAAGCCGAAGCAAGTGTAAATGAGCCCTTAGGGACAATGAGGCACTATTAGCAAAAGTATGCAGGCAAAGGATGCACCCCCTGCCACACCCCCTTAAAGGAGAATTGTACAAAAAAAGATTGGTTAAACCCACAAGTACTTTTTTAACCACTACTATTCCTTTATATTGGATTTTGGAATTTACAAAGGCAGCAATTTAGAATTTGGATGAAAGGTTTAGCACTGTAAAACACTTTTTGATAGCTAAATAGTGCATTTTATATACAACTATATCGATCAGACCAAAATGAGGGACAAATGAGGTGGAAAGAGGGACAGAGGGGCTTTGTTCTAAATGAGGGATAGTCTCTCGAAATCAGGGAGAGTTGTGAGCTATGGACTTTGTGTGTTCTTTCTTTCATTTACAATATTTCTCATAACATAGCTCCTAACATGCTGATTGACTTACTATGTTTCAGTGCTTCCGCTATGATAGAGGGTCATACAGTTCCTGTAAGCGGTGCAGCTTGTCACTGTGGGGTTGATTTACTGAAGGCAAACAGACTGTGCACTTTGCAACATGCAGTTGCACTTGGCAAGTGCAGTTGCTCCAGAGCTTAGGAAACGGAGTAAAGCTTCACTTCGCAAAGAATACCCAATCACATGCAAGGAAAATAAAAAAACAGCATTTTTGCTTACACATGATTGGATGATGGAAGTCAGCAGAGCTTCTGCTCATTTACTGAGCTCTGGAGCAACTGCTCTTTACAAATTGCACAGTCTATGTGTCTTTAGTAAATCAACCCCTGTATGATTTAAAAAAGGTTTCTGATCATTCATCAAAAAATATATATGAAATAAGAAGTATAAAAAAAACAATTAAACATAACTGAAATTTCACACAAAAAGTAGCCATAGGAAGGAATGCTGGGATTATGCACTGTAGGCACAGAGGTGGGTACATAATAATATATAGACCACCTGTAATTCACAGTAATCCAGCACAATACAGCACAGTAGCCCGCCACACTGCAATTCACTATAATATAGCATAATACAGCACTGTGTAGCACTGTATTGCAGCACCTACCTCTCCCTGAAAACACAGTCACCTCTCCCTATCTACTCCAAGTCCCCAGAATACACTGACTAAAGGCTGCTGTGAAACCTGAGGGGGCTGGCACATAATAAAATCCCCATTATTAGAATTTTGAAACCACTTGACCACAGATCAAAGGCCAGGAAGTACAGATTATTGTTTTCTATAGCGGTGAAAGGCCATATTAGTTTGTAGCTATAAAAAGCTGCAAACTCATATTTAACTCGAGCCCAAAGCTTATCCCTAGTCATCCTTAAAGGTTTCAGAGTTTTGATTTTACCTGATGCAATAGCTGTAAAAAAAACAGGTCTGTGTACATCTATAAACTCTATTTGAATGAAAGAATGCTAATGAAGTGTGCACTTTCATTCTCAACATTTTCATTTTAATCATAGATCAATGTGTGTGTGTTATAATTGGTTTCATTCTCTGACCACAAAGGTCTTGGCCTCAGGCAACTATTATACACAGAGCCATGCCTTCATAGCTGTACATAGCTGTTCAAAAAGAAGTAAGCTGCTTGTCTGAACTAGCTCAATGGAACCCATGTGAAAATATGCAAGCTGAACATACCCTGAAAACCTTGCAGTAACTCTGAGCATTCTCCAAGAACTGTATACCAATGCATTAAGAAAAGGGAACTGTCCCTGGTGGCTAATGTAGCTCTTACTTAGCAGCATTCCTAATTTTGGTCTAACAACATGCCTTTAAAATGCCAGAGGGGACAGTTTTAAGCTGGCATTAATTAAAGACTGATGAGCACTTACAATAAGTAAAATAATACTTATTGGCATAATAGAAAAATGCTTAGGATTGCTCAGGTACTCATAGATATAAGTTGACAACTTTTTTTTCTCTAGATAGGGAAATCTTCTCTTGTATAACAATGAATACAGACTTTGCCAGCAACTCCGTGTTTGGGAATTAAGTAATTAAACAAGTTAGATAAGCTGGCTACAGGGGTATCTGCATGTGTCTCCCTTAATGTTGGTGTCACATGTTTTTGTTTATACATGGCCAACTGATGCTTTGCTTGAGGGTGGTCAGATCATGCAAGATAAAATGGGCATTTTATGGGCAAATTAAATGCAGTCCATCACAAATACTAACTATCATATAGTAAATAAATAGATAAACTGACAGGCCAACATATTAACATCAATTACACTTGTATCGTTGTAGGACACTTAGATTAACCACTTGACCTCTGGAAGAATTATCCCCCTTCATTACCAGGTCATTTTTAGCAATACGGCACTGGTTTATTTTAACTGACAACTGCACGGTCATGCAACGCTGTACACAAATAAAATTGATGTAATTTCTTTTCCCACAAATAGAAGTTTCTTTTGGTGGTACTTGATCAACACTGCACTTTTTTTTTTTTTTGCGCTATAGACAATTTTGAAAAAAATATATATATTTTATACTTTCTGCTATAAAACACATCCAGTAAAAAAAATTTAAAAAAATCTAATTTCTTCATAAATTTTAGCCAATTTGTATTCTGTTACAAATGTTTGGTTAAAAAAAAAAAAAAAAAGCAATAAGTGTATATTGATTGGTTTGAGCAAAAGTTATAGTGTCTACAAACTATGGCATATATACTGGAATTTTTATTTATTTATTTATTTTTCATACTAGTAATGGCAGTGATCGGGACTGCAATATTGCAGTGGACAATCGGACACTAACTGATAGGGGTGCAACGGATCGTCACCGATCCGTGATCCGAACGGGCCAGGCTGTTCGGATCGGTACACCCGCGATCCGCGGAGCGCTCCGCGGCCTCGGGTTTTAGGAAAGGCCGCGGCTTCGGCCTAGCTCCGGAGCCGCGGCCATCTTGGTACACCCGGCGGCGCTCAGCTGCGTGCTGACGTCATCACCCCGCCCTCAACTCGTGGGTCCGGCGGCTGGCTTGGCGGCGCCGGCTTCTCTTAACAGGTCAGACTAACAGCACTGTAATGTATACAGTGCGGGGGGGGCGTGTGGCTGTATTACAGTGGAGGGGGGGCATGTGGCTTTAGTACAGTGGAGGGGGGGCGTGTGGCTTTATTACAGTGGAGGGGGGGCGTGTGGCTTTATTACAGTGGAGGGGGGGCGTGTGGCTTTATTACAGTGGAGGGGGGGCGTGTGGCTTTATTACAGTGGAGGGGGGGCGTGTGGCTGTATTACAGTGGAGGGGGGGCGTGTGGCTTTATTACAGTGGAGGGGGGGCGTGTGGCTGTATTACAGTGGAGGGGGGGGGCGTGTGGCTTTATTACAGTGGAGGGGGGGCGTGTGGCTGTATTACAGTGGAGGGGGGGGGCGTGTGGCTGTATTACAGTGGAGGGGGGGCGTGTGGCTTTATTACAGTGGAGGGGGGGCGTGTGGCTGTATTACAGTGGAGGGGGGGGCGTGTGGCTGTATTACAGTGGAGGGGGGGGCGTGTGGCTGTATTACAGTGGGGGGGGGGGGCGTGTGGATGTATTACAGTGGGGGGGGGGGCGTGTGGATGTATTACAGTGGGGGGACATGTGGATGTATTACAGTGGGGGGACATATGGATGTATTACAGTGGGGGGACATGTGGATGTATTACAGTGGGGGGACATGTGGATGTATTACAGTGGGGGGGACATGTGGATGTATTACAGTGGGGGGGACATGTGGATGTATTACAGTGGGGGGGGCATGTGGATGTATTACAGTGGGGGGGACATGTGGATGTATTACAGTGGGGGGGGCATGTGGATGTATTACAGTGGGGGGGACATGTGGATGTATTACAGTGGGGGGGACATGTGGATGTATTACAGTGGGGGGGACATGTGGATGTATTACAGTGGGGGGGACATGTGGATGTATTACAGTGGGGGGGACATGTGGATATATTACAGTGGGGGGAGATGTGGATATATTACAGTGGGGAACATGTGGATATATTACAGTGGGGGAGATGTGGATATATATTTTTTTTGTTGATCCGAAAATGATCCGAAAATGATCCGATCCGTGACTCTGATCCGAGGAACGATCCGAACCGTGATTTTTTTGATCCGTTGCACCCCTACTAACTGACACGTTTGACACTCTGTGGGTACCAGTGACACTAATACAGCGATCAGTGCTAAAAATATGCACGGTCACTGTACTAATGACACTAGCTGGGAAGGGGTTAAACATCTAGGGCCATCAAAGGGTTAACTGTGTGCCTAGCCAGTGTTTTTGTGTAAACTGTGTGCTGCTTTTTCTAAAGGAAATGATGAATTTTGTTCCCTTTGCAGGGACACAAAATCCACCACATCTCCCCTGTCAGAACGGAGGTTTGCCTTATTTAAATAGGCAGAGCTACGTTCTGTGTCTCTGCCTGACGATCAGTGGGTTCTGGCGGACATCCATTGCCTGGCACCCACAGAGCTGCTTCTGCTGTTAGTAATCACAGCAAAAGTGGCCAGCCAGTGGGAGGCAGAAGTGCAGAATCGCATATATATATATATATATGTAGGAAGGCCAGTATGGTGGCCTGAATTTATGGGAGGAGCCCGGGGGGTACTTAAGCAGCCCGCTCACCTGTGGTGCTTGTCGGTTTCCTGTGCGCGATATACGTCACTAGGCCGACTATTCGATATACCAGCGTCCGCAAGTTCTTGCCTCGCAAGTTCCCGTATTCGATATTTCGTACTCAAAACTTTCGAAGTCCGCGTTTTTCGTTCGTAGTTTGTACCACGCGTCTGGCTTGGCTGTCGCAGGTAAGGTCCCGTCGGACTTTTCGTTTTTCATATCATGTCACTAAACCGTGATTTCAAATTTTCGTTTCACTCGCATTTCACAAACTGCAATGTATATCGCTCGTACTTTCGATATGTTACCATTTCGACAGCACTGCGACGCAGACGTCGCTTCATTTCTAGCATGTCGGTATCGGTAGACAGCCATAGCCAGTCGCAATTTGCATTTTATCAAATCAAGTTCGATACCAATCATTTCTCATTTCTGAAACATTTCGAAACTCATTTCTGACATTTCAAATCATTTCTCATTTCAGTCACCTACCGCGCTCCGATTCGAATCCAGTCGCACCAAAAGATGCGCCGATTCGTTCCGGTGTGCCCCAGTTATTACGGCCTCATTTCTATACATGCTCCAGAGTTACGTTATTGTCAGTCAATTGTACCTCTGTCATGGTTATCATTTCATTTCCATGTATCACGTTCCGACATGAATTCAGTCGCATGAAAATGCACCGATTCGTCTCGGCGTGCCCCAGGATTGGCCTCATTTCTATACATGCTCCAGAGTTACGTTTTATCAGTCATTCGTACCTCTGTCATGGTTATCATTTCATTTCCACGTATCACGTTCCGACATGAATTCAGTCGCATGAAAATGCACCGATTCGCCTCGGCGTGCCCCAGGATTGGCCTCATTTCTATACGTGCTCCAGAGTTACGTTTTATCAGTCATTCGTACCTCTGTCATGGTTATCATTTCATTTCCACGTATCACGTTCCGACATGAATTCAGTCGCATGGAAATGCACCGATTCGTCTCGGCGTGCCCAGGATTGGCCACATTTCAGTACATGCTCCGGAGTCCGATTCGCAGTCAGTCGCTACAACAGCACGACCGATTCGAGCCTCCGTCATGGTAAACGATATGTTACATCCTCACTTACCGCGCTCCGTTTCGAATCCAGTCGCATCTTCGATGCACCGATTCATTACGGCGTGCCCCAGGGCTCGGCCTCATTTCTGATACATGCTCCAGAGTCCGGATCATAGCTAGTCGCAGACATCGGGGGATTGATCCATATCTCTGTCATGCAATTACTACCATTTCACTCCCACAACGCATCACCGTTTCGAAACCAGTCGCATCTGAGGTGCACCGATTCGTCACGGAATGCATCGCTGGTTACGATCGCATTTCATACCTATACCAGAGCTCGGTTGGTTGCCAGTCGCAAACACGGCACAACCAATTCGAGCCTCGGTCAAAATAATCATTTCTCTCATTTCATTTCATACTGCGCTCCGATTCGAATCCAGATGCATCAAACAGGCACCGATTCGTCCCGGGAGCACCAATGTTTTCAGTTGCCTCATTTCAATACATGCTCCAGAGCCCGGTTCACGGTCGAATAAATCATGACACGACCAGGCCGGACCTCTGTCATGGAGTTCATTCATTTCATAATCAAGGCAAACATTTCGAATCATTTCATTGTCACAAGATTGCAAGCACCATACAAATCGTTGCTTCAAGTTAATTAGCAATCCCTTCACGAATTATCACCTTTTCATTTTCCTCAGGTCAGTCAAAGTTCAGTAGGTCCACCCTGCACCAGGTTGGACGATATCCCCCCAGGTAATTAAAAAAAAAAAAAAAAAGGAATGGGAGAATAAGTCGGGTAAGTATGACTCAGCGGATCAAAGAAAAAACTTGAAATTCATGTCACCCCCAATAGGTTACAGTCAACCAGGAAATAAAGCTCGAGAGATCCTCACCAGAGCAACCATGTCCCAGGCCGGCAGCGAAGACTTCACGGCCCCTCTGTCACCTTCTCCGGTCTCAGAAAGCGGCAGCGTGCAATCCCTCAGGGGATGGACTATCCCCAAACTGACGGCAGAGCTCAGACGCAGAGGTGTCCCCCTCCCCGCCACAGCGAGGAAAGGCGAGCTCTTCAAACTCCTCTTTCCCCCACCAGCAGCAGGACCCAGTACCCAACAGGCATCCCTCCAGTCCATATCATCGGCCATCTCGCAATTACACACGATGGTGTCATCTCTATCCACCTCAGTTGCAGACGTCCAAACCAGGGTTGCACTTCTGGAGGCCCGACCGGCCACGGCTGTCCCCGACCCAACTGCAACTCAAACCTTGACACCTCTTCCTGCAGGTACCTCAGGCTCGAGCCCCATTGTCTACCCCTCCCATCTGGTCCCAACCAGTATCAGGAAGGACATTTTGGACGGCAAGGACGTCAACCTGGCCTCTCTCCTTATTTCCGTGCATGATTTGGCAGAAAATAAGGCCTACTCCTGGGGCGACATATCGGTGGTCCTTAAAGCCAAAGACCCCAGATTGAACCGCAAGCTATCAGTCCCAGAATTTACCCTGGCCTTTGGCATGCTCAGAGATGTCCTGTGCTCAGCCACCCCTAGCAGGCGGGAAGAGCTGGACTTGTATCTCCATACCGTGGTAGACTTGGGCCACAAGTATGGAGGTTTTGCCTTTTACGATTATCATCGTTCCTTTTCAGCCAAGGCCGCCGCCAGATTCATACAATTCCAGACTACGACAGATTGGAGTCTCATGGACACAGAGCTCTTCTGCCGCCACTTTGCCGGATTACGCTCACCTCTGTGTGCGATTTGCCAGTCTTCCACCCACACTGCCACCTGGTGCGCCAATACGGCGATCAGACGGCCCTTCGAGTTCCCTTCTACCTCAGGTACAGTACAGGGCCAGTCGATCCCTGAACCAACGCCTCAGGTGGACAAACTCGGACGCCCAGTCCGGACCGTGGGAGGGGCAGCCATCTGTAACAACTTCAACTATGGGTCCTGCAACTTCAGCCAGTGCCGTCTACTTCACATCTGCACCTTATGCCAAAGAGCACACCCTAGGAATTTGTGTGAAGTCAAGCAACACAAGAGGGCATGACTAAGCCGGATCAACCTCTTATGGTTAGGACTGTATCTCACTTCACATCCCACCCCTTCCCTGGCCACCTACCTTATCCAAGGCTTCACAGCAGGCTTTCATACCGGCCTCATTTCACTACCCCACAGTACTCACGAATGTGCCAATCTTCGTTCGGCAGCCATTGACGAACAAGCCATAGATCAGCTCTTACAGGCAGAGGTAGATCGGGACTACGTGATAGGCCCTTTCACTTGCCCCCCTTTCAGCACATGGAGAGTCAGCCCTATTGGGCTTGTCAAGGGCAAGTTCTCAAATAAATTGTGTTTGGTGTACGACCTGTCTGCGCCTCATTCTTCCCACATACCCAGTCTCAATTCCCTGATCCCCTCCGAAGAGTTTTCCCTAAAATATTCCTCTGTTGACATGGCAATACAAGCGATCATCAAAGCAGGCACAGGTGCCTGGCTCTCCAAAGCCGACATCTCGGATGCTTTCAAGCTCCTGCCCATCCACCCATCCCTTTGGTGCTGGCATGGCATCAAATGGAAGGAAGCATATTATTTTGCTACGCAACTCACCTTCGGTTCGAAGAGTAGCCCGTGGCTCTTCGACACGTTCGCTCAGTCCCTCGTTTGGATAGTATTACACAAGGGTCAATGCCATGAAGTCCGTCATCCATTATCTGGATGACTTCCTACTGATAGAACCACCCAGCAAGCCCCCAGGAGATCTCGACAAACTTAGAGTAATTTTTGGAAACCTCAATGTTCCTATCGCCGAGCACAAAGTCGATGGCCCAGCAAACATCATCACCTTTCTCGGGGTCAGCTTGGATACCTGCGCAATGCAAGCCAGTCTCCCCCCCGACAAACTAACACGCATTAGGGCAGTCCTTCACGAGTTTACACACACCAAGGGCTGTACCAAAAAACAGTTGCAGTCTCTCCTGGGTATGCTCAACTTCGCTATGCGAATTATCCCACAAGGCCGCACATTTGTATCACGCCTGCTTAGATTTCTGTCAGAAACTCAAGACCCTGATCAGATTTTGAAATTAGACTCCGCAGCTATAGCGGACCTATCTATGTGGGAGGAATTCTTGTCCGCCTGGAATGGCATATCTCTATTTATACCTATGGTTTCGGTCCATTCACCCCAGGTGGTGACGGACGCTGCAGCCTCCACAGGTTTCGCGGCAATTTTTGGCCATCATTGGTTTTCAGGACCCTGGCCTCAACAGATACTGTTGATACCCGGCTTTTCCCAAACATCTGCCCTCTTTGAGCTTTATCCCATAGTGGCAGCCGCACAACTCTGGGGCCACCACTGGACAGGACAAACCGTAGTCTTCACCACCGACAACCAGGCCACGGCAGACATCATCAACAGAGGCAGGTCCAAGTCCCTAGCAGTCATGTCCTTCCTGCGCAGGTTGGTACAACTGTCTTTACAGCATCAGTTCAATATACACTGTGCATTTATTCCCGGCAGATACAACTCAGCAGCTGACGCACTGTCACGTTTCAATTATCCCTCCTTTTTCAAACAGGTTCCCGATGCCGATCCAATGTCGGCCCCTATCCCTGTCTGGTCACAACTGACCCTGGACTAGTTCAACATCTACACGGAGCTACGCAACTCATAAATCATTCCCTCTCCCACAACACACTCAAAGCCTACCAGACAGCTTGGAAGGCCTTTAATAAATTCCTCACGTCCTGCCGCAAAGGACCAACAGATATCAAACAGGTACTGGCCTTCACTGCACACTGCCACACGCAGCTGGCCTTATCCTACAACACCATCCGGCTATACCTAGCCGGCATTCAACATTTCATGGCGCTTGAAGACCCCACGAAATCTTCACTGTTCTCATCTCACGCTATACGAGCCATTCTAAGAGGAATTCAGAAACAACAACCAGTCATCAGCACTAAGCGCTTGCCCATTACGGGGCCCATCTTTAGGGACATGTCAACTATTCTGGCTACTTCGCCATTCGGTCTGCTCCCCAGCACGGTCTTACAAGCAGCCATATATTTAGCTTACTATGGGTTCTTGCGGCCTGGCGAATTCACCTCTAACAAACCCACAGACCAAGTACTGTGCAGACGACACTTGCTTCGATACCAAGACCACTTCATCCTGCACCTCGAGGTCTCTAAAACCCAGCAAACGGGCTCGGGAGTGAACATTCACCTCTACAAAACCAACAACAGCTGGTGTCCAGTCGCTGTACTCAACCGACTCCTGTCACTCCTGCCTGAGCAACCAGACAGCAGTCCCCTTCTACCATTCCCAGTCAAACCCTTAAACGCCTCTCAATTTGTGAATCACATAAGAATACTTCTCCGCAATCTTCACCTTAACCCTAGTCAGTATTCCGGACACTCTTTCCGCATCGGAGCAGCCTCCGCGGCGTCCCACCACGGGGTGCCAGACCACATCATCAAAAGACTAGGCAGGTGGAAATCAGCCTGCTTCGCCCGGTATATCCCCAATCCACAAACAGAGATGGCACAGGCATTCTCCAAATTGGCTCAATAAATAACTGAAAACCAATAAAATTATAACCCTACCTGAATGTTTTTGCCCCCTTATTTTGGCATACCGGCCATTAGACCAAGGCACACTTTCAGGTCCATTTCATATGGTAAGTCCACACTTTCAGGTCTATTTCCGATGGTAAGTCTTATCTCCACTATAAGTGTTATCTATGTACATATCGGACATAGGGCTCCAACCATAAGTAGGAAGGCCAGTATGGTGGCCTGAATTTATGGGAGGAGCCCGGGGGGTACTTAAGCAGCCCGCTCACCTGTGGTGCTTGTCGGTTTCCTGTGTGCGATACCCACCCTCCCATCCCCATTTCACAGCATTTCTCTAAATATTCATTTCATTCATTTCTCTTACAGAATAATCATTTCTTAAACCAGGGTATGCCCCCTTATTTTGGCATACCGGCCATTAGACCAAGGCACACTTTCAGGTCCATTTCATATGGTAAGTCCACACTTTCAGGTCTATTTCCGATGGTAAGTCTTATCTTCACTATAAGTGTTATCTATGTACATATCGGACATAGGGCTCCAACCATAAATATATATATATATATATATATATATATATATATATATATATATATATATATACGTGATTCTGCACAGGAGGGCCACCCTGTAGCATTATTTTTTGCTATAGGGCGGTCTTTAAGTGGTTAACAGGGGCATTGCATAATAAACTACACACTCAACATTTTAAACTATATTTTAGCCTATGGAAGTGTGGCTTTTTTGGCCACAGATCTTTTTTTGCAGGGATATTTACAAATTGGGATGCTCAGTAAATTATCATTCAACCAATTGATCTAGTCTTTACTGCCTTAATAGCCCCCATCCCCTGAGAGCACCAGTTGTGCAGTTAAGCTAGCTGGCCATAGATGGATCGAAATTTGTTCAGTTCAGCATGGACTGTCTGAATTTTGACCAGTGTGTGGCTGTCGAGGTCGATCATTAGGCAAACAAACAAAGCTTGTCAAATGGACAAAAAGAAACTCATACGCACCAGATACTCATGTTCCTCCACTTGTAAATACTGCCCAACTACTATATAAAGGGTGCTAGCCTGGCTCACCAGCTGCACATTAGAAATGTAGAAATATTCTGGATGGCTGCACCCAAAAAGCTTTTATTATACAATTGCAGGCTTAAAACACCATATGAAAGTAGGGGAAGGAAGAGTCTTGTCGTGTTTTGCACTTTCTCAATGCTTAGGGCCCTTTCACATGGGCTGTCCGATCAGTCTATCAGTTTTTCAGACAGGCCTGATCAGACCTTGCAGTGTCCCCTATGGAGCGGCAGATGTCAGCGAACGCACATCCGCTGATTCGATCCTGCCTGCAAAATTCAGATGGATGGTGGTGCTATTGTCCATCCAACTGGCGGATCGGATGAAAATGCACAGGCAGTCCGATTACCTATAGAGGAAAGTGGGACTGACTGTGTCTGCGTCTGCTCTGCACAGTGGAGCGGACAGGGCCTGTCATCCACTTGCTCAGCGGGGATCAGTGGAGCGATCCTCCGCTGTGCAAGCAGAATCCGTTGCGCGGAGGCACCCGTTTGAAGGGGCCTTAGTTAAACAGACAAGATGGAAAACTTTTGTCGATCAGCGGCTGCATCTGCTAATCAGTGTATTCTTAGAGTGCTGGATCCAGCTGTCAAAATGTGGTGTTCCAGCAGGGGTGAATTTCTTCATCCACCTTGTTTGTGTGGACGGAGGAATCTGTTTTTTTTTCATCCAGACTGCTGGCTGAAGAAAAAAAAAAATACTTATCTATAGCCAGTTTTAGTCAAACCAGACTAGTAGACTTTTAGTTATACCAGAAACCAGTAAGATACAGCCATTGTGGAGCATTTATTGATAATTACAATACTCTTTGCACAATTATCTAAGACAAAAAACACATAATTAAACTTTCAAAAAGCTCCTGCCTGCACTGACATGTGTTCCCAAATCTATATACACACAAAATATTCTTACTATTTAAGTGCCACGCAGCTGTAGAGAACATTTGTGCACCCGAAACTTACCGGTACTTAATAAATTTACAAAAGAAAAACCCTGCATGTTGGATTTTTTTTGCAATGCTGTATGCATATAATTTCAAAAATAAATGCAAACAAATAAAATAAATCAGCAATCCTATAATAGAAGTCTCACGTTTTTGTCCATCATCGTTTTTAAAAATTGACCTGCGTGCTGGAAATTTTATACAGAATAGAACTAAATAAAAATAATAAGTGGAATAAATCAACAGAGAAAAAAATTAAGATTAAGTGTAATTCTAGCATGTTTATTGCAAGTACCAGTGAATAAATCTAAAGATGTGCTCCTCCACCTATATAGAAAAATAGGTCCCACTGCGCTTTTCCCTTTAAGGGGTTAAATACCTTCTGGACACCTCCAAAATGGTCACTGTGCCTCCTTCCTGAATGGTTTCTCAGGACCACTTAAGCAACCTCTTCCCAGTGGGTAACTCTCTATTATATATCTCACAAAAAAAAAAAAAGATTGTCATCACACTTTCTTTCATATTAAACAGAAGCTCCAGGCTCCCCCCCAAAAAATTAAAAGTCAGCAGCTACAAATACTGTAGTTGCTGACTTTTAGTATAAGGATACTTGTCCAGGGATCCAGCAACGGAAACAGGAAGTAAACTAGCGGCTTTACAGCTGGTTTCCTACTGCACATGCTGGAGTTGCACAGAGCCTTGTGATTGGTCCCGTAGTCTTCTGGCACCTGTGATGTGTCCCAGAAGACTGCAGGGGAAGGAGGGGGGCCAACCTCCAGCTCAGCTCCCCGCAGCAATCTGAGCTGGAAGTGGGAGCATGTACCTGTAAAACACAAGGTACCCACTCCCCCCCAAGAAAAGTGCCAAATGTGACAGTGGGAGAGGGTGCGAACAAGTAGAACTTCCCTTTCGGGTGGAGCTCTGCTTTAAAACCACTTTTTAGTATAAGATTATAAAATTGCACTTGCATATTAAAGTGCACTTCAAACTGGTGCAGTACAGCATAGACCACCTTAAAAGCAATTGCCCCTCTTTAAAAGAATTTCAGATCAGTAGTCTCCAGTATTCAGCTATTCACCCACTTCCTGGTATACATAATGATGTCCTAGGCTCTGCCTCTACATGTTTCGTCACTAGTCATTTGACTTTTGCAGGGGAAAAAGGGTTTCGATGGTTTCCACACACAGCCCAGCTCGGAATCAAGCCCGCAACATCTGCCCCCATAGCAAATACAAAAGAGGAGGAGCCTAGACCGCTGTTGGGGGACCCCAGAAGAAGAGGGTCAGGGCAGCTCTGTGCACAGAGCAGGTAAGTATAAAATATTTGTTATTTTAATTGAAAAAAAATTGTCTTTAATAATGCTTCAAATCAAAAAGTAGCAGCAATTGTAAACTAATTGAATTTGGCAACACACTCTAAATTGTGATGAAATTATTCACTAATGTAAAAGCAACAGCTGACTCACAATGTAATATTTGATATTATCCTTGCCAAATTTATATGTCTGATAAAAGCATATATATAATTAGTGGTCTTATCTAAATCTTAATAAATAATTATAACAAAGTGTCAAATTTAAAGGTAAATTGTATGCAACATAACAAGAAAGTAAGGGCTGGCAGAACTGTGTCTGAATACAATGCACATAGGCTAATAAACTTGCAGAGCAGCAGATTTCATTACAGATTAGCGAAAGGGACAGACGTATAAAGGTTCCGTGTACAGGCAAGCGGCATACCAAACACTTTTTTGTGTGAGCTTATGCAGCAAATTAAAATATCAAGCCTTCCAACTGATTTTAACAATTTTGTCAGCTTCACTGTCATTCTATCATGTGCCCTCCTTTGCCTGGCAGATAATATGGTGTTTGCAACTTTGTTAATTTACACAGCCTTTAAATCTAATCTCGGAAGCCAGCCCTAAAGGGTTTCTTCAGCCATTCAAATGCCAATATAATTGAAATTGTCTACAACAGACAGCCAGGCAGTAATGAGTATTTCACTGTGCTGATTGCATGTCAGGAGTATGTATAGAGGTGCAAACTGAATTAATCCCAGGGCGCTGCGCTATCACATATTTATAATGTGGGTATGCACTAACCTTTGACATGTGCACAATAACTAATGTGTCCTTTATTCAGTTTGTAACCCAAACAGATTAACACCCACCAAGCTGCTGTTGATGCTTGCTGTTTTGACATTGTTGCTGATAATTCTATGAGTCTCCATAGTTAAGTTTAGGGATTGTAACATATGAAATATTTCCTTCTAAAAAAAAAAAAAAATGGAAAGAAGCATTTAATAAAGGAAAAGAGGCAGTGTGCAAAGTGAGACTTTTGTCTGCATTGAGGTGTGAAATGTTGGTGCTGTGGCTCATCAGTTGTGCTGATAGAGCTGCATTGATAAAGTTGGAGAAGCCATTTAACAAACTAGTTAGATAGGCCACTGGGGACCAATTCTTACTGTTTCAAGTTGTGATTAGGGTAATAAACTGCAGGTCTATTACATTTTTTTTCTGATCAGTGCTTCCTACTAATAAGAAGCAACTGACCTTCTTTTATCTCACATGAGCAAAACATGGTTCTGCTTGAGTAACAACTGTGTTTTTTTTTAACATATTTACCATTAAATGTGAACAAGATTATTGTATCTTTTATGTATTTATTACATGTATTGAAACTATATTGATAGTATAAGCACGAGACTTTTAAGGCTCAGCATTTTTGATAAAAAATAACATTTATTCAAAATTAGATAAAATTAGACAATATTCAGTCCATATTACAACAGACTAAAATAAAATACAATTGTATAAAACCAGTCGGTTCTATATTTGCAATGATTGTGTATAGTAGTCTTTACAGCTCAAAACATGGTTCTGCTTGACTAACAACTGTTTTTTTTTAACAAATTTACCATTAAACATGAACAAGATTAATGTATCTTTTATGTATTTATTACTTGTATTATTGTAATCATGTTATTTAAAGTACCGGTGTCCCTTTATTTTTATTAAAACCTGTGTTCTTTCACTTAGCTATTATAAAACAAAATCAGATCTCCAACTTAATATTGCACTGAGATGGGCAGCGTTTACGTTCAATTTTTTTTGTGATGCCTGTGCTCCAGGAAGAATATTACATCTAGACACTGGGGGTTATTTACAAAAGGCAAATCTACTTTGCACTACAAGTGCACTTGGAAGTGCAGTCGCTATAAATCTGAGGGGTAGATCTGAAATGAGGGGAAGCTCTGCTGATTTTATCATCCAATCATGTGCAAGCTAAAATGCTGTTTTTTATTTTCCTTGCATGTTCCCCTCGGATCTACAGTGACTGCACTTCCAAGTGCACTCGCAGTGTAGTGCAAAGTGGATTTGCCTTTTGTAAATAACACCCACTGTGTTGTGCAGTATAAAGCAAGACAGTTATGAGATCTGATTTCTACTATAGTAAGTGAGCTTGGGGGGGTGTTCTCCAATCTAAGGATTGAAAGTGTGATCTCCGTAACTTACAGTTAGTTGTGTTGAGATGTCGATAACCCCAATCTTATTTGGATAAACAGACAGTGACTCAATCCAGACGACACCTTGTTGATCTTGTGAAGTTTAATCCATAAACTGTGAGGATCTTACAACAATGAACATCGGATAGGTCAAAAGATCATAATGTGATCCAGTCCACATGTGTGCAGAAATGCATTACTGGGAGAAGGGTGGGGCTAACTATACAGAATAAGCTGAGATACAGGAAGGGAGAGGGAACAGGGACAGAATAATACATATAACATTTAAAGGCCTATCACAAGGCATGTGAAACATGACACTCCCCGTCGAAATCTATGATTTCTATTATTAACAAACTTTAGTCCAAGTCCAAATATAAGTAATGAAGATTCTTTCCAAGAACACCTGCAAAACAAGAGAGAAGGGAAGAACAAGGGAAACAATGCAAACATTAACATATACTTGCAGATGTTGGTCTTGAAAGTCCAGGCTGGGACAAGGAAATATCCATCTTCAAAGGGGAAGGCAGCAACATGCATCAATCCTTCGTACCTCCCTTTGAAACAAGTTGATGACTTGTCTTCTTCTTTGGGCAAAAGAAGTACTAGTTCCTTTATAGGCCTGAAGTAAAAGTGTGCAGAACCTTCTTTCATTACTTTAACTTCTACTTTCCGTACCTTTCTGTCAATACTTAGCATAGTCTTTGTAATAAGACCCATAGGCCAATGGTTGCGATGAGCATGAACTTGAGATGAGTTTGTCATTCAAGAGTACTGGTGGAGATAGCCATGATGTGTCCATAAATGCAGTAGTAGGTACTGCACGACTGCCATGATCAGCAGGGTTAAGGTTAGTGGGAACATAGTGCCATTGTTCAGGCTTGGAGAACTTCCTAATGCATTCCACTCTGTTATTTGGTAGTCTCTTTCTTGGGGTACAAAATGGTAGAGGTGCTACCCAACTGTTGGAATCATCTTGGTAGAACTCTTTACTCATGGTTTTCAAGAATTCTTTGTCTTCCATGGTAGCTGCCAACTCATTGTCTTTAGTGGTTACCTCGAACACTGTGTTGCCGATGTCGTCATCCCAGAAATGAAGAGCTTTCTTATCGTCTTGTATGATGTGTATGACGTGCACTTTTTTCAGACAGTCGATCTTTCACATTATATTAATGTGGTCATTGTGCGGAACAAGTAGTCCGTCCGTTTGACAGGACATGTGTTTTAAAGGAAGAGACTGAGTAAGACCCTTTGCCTTTGTCTCCACAGACATTGCTTATGATGACCCAGCCTAGATCCAGGCACTGAGCATATAGTGCATGATGTGGACCATTGATTTGCTGATGAACCTTATGCAGCCTTAAGATGTCTCAGCCGAGTAACAGCAGGATATCAGCTCTTTCGTCGAGGGCTGGTATTTGGTCGGCTATGTCCTTCAAGTGAGAATGGTGAAAGGCAGCTTCAGGAGTAGGGATCTCCTCTTTGTTGGTTGGGATTTGGTTGCACTCAGTGATAGTGGGCAAGAATATTTCCACATTGTCATTCAGGGGAGCAACTACAAGACCGCTGGCTCTCCGACCTAAGACTTCTGTAGTGCCAGCACAAGTGCTCAGGGTATAAGGTAGAGCATCTCCTGTTATGTTCAACAGTTAAAAAAACTGTGTTCTTGCAAGAGATCTGTTGCTCTGCTCATCCAGAATAGTATGCAGTCTTCTGGCCTTTTCAGACTGACCTTTGGGGTATACCTTTGCATAGGATTTGTCACAGAGTCCTTCTCCACAGACCTCTGTACATGTAGAGAACACTGAGGTGGAAGGTGCTATTTGATCTGTGCGCTCCCCGCCTTGCTTTGCCTCAGGAAGATTGTTTGTGACTGTAGTAGATTTGTGCGGATATTGATGAAGAGCTTGCAGATGCTCATCACTGTCCCACTCATACTATACACTATACATTTGATGATAGCTTTACAGACCTTTGCAAAGAGTTCTGTGGAGGCACAGCATTTGTGGCAAACTACAAATTTCTTTAAAGGTTCCTTACCTTCTTTTAGGATTTTCTTTCTAAAGCCGATACATTTCTTAAGTGGATGTGGTTTGTCATGTATCGGACATTGGCGATTTGAGTTCTGAATTTTCTTGTTTTGATCAGTCTTTTCAAGAACTGTAGCAGGTGCAAGTAGAAGATTAGACCGTTTCACTAACATTAGACTTCTATGGTCTCTGTGTGTCATACGTGTGTTCATAGGCCTTGGAGAGGGTGAACTGAGAGGGTTACAGTCACCATAGGAGAAACTTGGGTCATTCTTAGTGTCTGAAATTCTTTTGATGAACTCGCAGAAATAGGAAAAAGGAGGAAAGGCAACTTTATGATTTTCCTTATACTTTGATCCAAGCACTGCCCATTTTTCTTGAATGCCATATGGTAGCTTGAGAACAATAGGGTTGATGCCATGAGCGGTGTCAAGGTAACTGAGACCAGGTAAGTTGATGTCCGCCTTAGCAAGTTGAAGCTCTAATAGAACATCGCTGAGTCCTTGAAACTTTAGACTCTGTCTCTAGAAGAAATATTTGGGAAGCTTTGCAACTGTTTGAATAAGGCATCTTCAATAGACTTTGGGCTGCCAAAGGTACGTTCAAGTCTGTCCCAAACAGCATTAAGGCCTGCAGTGGGGTTGTCAATGTGAACTGCTTTGAGCCTCTTGATGCGTTCAGTTGACTCTGGGCCTAGCCATCTGATGAGCAGATCTAATTCCTCTGTGGCATTGATGTCTAGGTCATTCGTAGTGGCCTTAAAGGTGGATTTCCAGCCTCTGTAATTTTCAGGCTTGACATCAAACTTGGTGAGGACTGTCTTAGTGAGCTCTCTGCGCAGCATGTATTTAGCAAACTGTGACATATCTGTGTTCTCAGACTTTAGATGCATGACTGCAGGTGGAACAGAGCTAGTTGTGATGGCTGGTGTATTGACATTTAGTGACTTGGGAACATATGTTGGTGCAAAGGCATTAAATGCTGGAACTGGCTTAAAGTTCATTGACATGTTGGTTTGTAGCTGTGGATTATTGTGCTTGCCAGGAGGTACTTGGTTAATGCCAAAGTAGGGTGGACAGTCTGTTATACGCATACCAGTGTCTGCTGCTTGCTGAGATGCTGCAGTCTGATGTACTGGAAGATACAAAGGCAAATTGTCTGGAGGTACAGATACGAGACTTTGAGTGCTTTGGTTGCTGTGAAAGGGAGTTGACGTTCTGGAGAGGTATGTGAAGAATCTGAGGCATAAGATACAACTGAGTGTCTGCAACTCTTGTCTCTTTCGCTTTCACTAGCGGCTTGTTCTAAGACCCTTAACCTTGATATGGCTGTGGCATGCTCACATTGTTTTTCCAAAACATCCATTTCTGCTTTCTGGCGTGCAGCTTCAGCTTCATTCTCTGCTTTCTGGTGTGCAGCTTCAGCTTCATTCTCTGCTTTCTGGCGTGCAGCCTCTGCTTTGTGGTGTGCAGCTTCGGTTTCCATTTCTGCTTTCTTTTGGGCAAAAGCTGCCTGAATTTTAGACGCTTCAGCGTCTTCACAGGCCTTTATGAGTTGTTGACTGAGTACAGAAGATCTTGATTGTAGGGATTTGGAAGATCTTGTGAAGCGTATAGTAGATGCAGAGCGATAAGATTTGAATTCATGAAGCCGTGTTATTCTCACTTATGCCTTTGTCTTTGTTTGCATCACTAAATTGTCTCTTTCAAAATTTAGCTCTCAAATCCCTTTAATTCTTCCAATGACCCTTGAGCATTGTACCGCTTTAAGTGATGAGTATATTTAACACACAGTCTTTGATAACTCTCATAAGCAACATTCAATTGCTGGATAGCACCCTCTAGTTGTAATGGCTCATGAGATTGTTGGGAGAGAGCAGACATACATTTAACAGTATTAGACCATAAGTCATTGATATTAAACAGCAGTTATTCTTTGTCAGCTTTAAGATTCTCTTGCACCTCCCAGGTCAGTTTTGTTAAGCATTTTTCCCTTTGGTTTGATTCAGGGTTTAATTCCTCATTTGGAAGGAGTACTAAACCGGGCTGTGCATCCCCAGATTGCATATTGTCTTGCTGAAACATCTTGTTAACAAGGAGGGGGTTTATAGTACAGTTTTCAGCAGCAGAGAAATGTATCAATTTGCTGTGTCTAAGATCAGGTTTCTTAGGCTGCAGTTTAAGAAAGGTTTACTCTGACTTTCTTATAGGATTACACAGACAAAAAAGCCATGTGCTGATGCATACAGAGGCAGTGTATAAGCTGTTTGTATGAACATTCACAGCAGTAATATTGTCCTGTGGCTGATGTGTGCTATGCTGAGACTTGCTTGCAGACACACTGTCAGAGAGCTCACCTTGCTGGTCAAGGGATTGGCTACCAGAGGGCATGCCTGTGAGCAAGCCGGCCTATTTAAGTTTGTCAGGCACTCTGTTCAGTGCTGCCTGATCATCAGCTTCCTGTGCCATAGTTCCTGTTTCCTGTCTTGTCTTCCTGTTTACCTGATCTCCTGACGACCCGGATTGCCCTTGGATTCTCCTGTTTGCTGCTCCTATTGTACCTTGCTGCCAGTCTGTTGCCGAACCCTGCTTGTGTCCCGATCTGCCTGTCTTGCTCCTGCTCAGCACCTGTTACCAGTGTTACGGACTACTGACCTGTTGTCTGAAGATCATCTCTCATCCTGTACCTGGATCTCTTCAGCAGGCTCTCATACCATTCCGCACTCTCGTGCCTCCTGTCTGCTCTACCAGGGGCCGTGAGTCGGATAAGTAAGGGAGTCTACCCTCTGCCCAAGCGGACTCATCAGTCTGGTAAGTAAAAGTCTGACACACACATACAGGCTTGTGTATTAATGGCTGCACTGCTAGCTGCTATTTCCAGTGTACATATAACCTCTCTAGGGATGAGCCAAACACCCCCCTGTTCGGTTCGCACCAGAACATGCAAACAGGCAAAAAATTTGTTCGAACACACGAACACCATTAAAGTCTATGGGACACGAACATGAATAATCAAAAGTGCTAATTTTAAAGGCTTATATGCAAGTTATTGTCATAAAAAGTGTTTGGGGACCTGGGTCCTGCCCCAGGGGACATGGATCAATGCAAAAAAAAGTTTTAAAAATGGCCGTTTTTTTGGGAGCAGTGATTTTAATAATGCTTAAAGTGAAACAATAAAAGTGTAATATCCCTTTAAATGTCATACCTGGGGGGTGTCTATAGTATGCCTGTAAAGGGGCACATGTTTCCTGTGTTTAGAACAGTCTGACAGCAAAATGACATTTCAAAGGAAAAAAAAGTCATTTTAAACTACTCGTGGCTATTAATGCATTGCCGGTCCGACAATACACATAGAAGTTCATTGATAAAAACGGCATGGGAATTCCCCACAGGGGAACCCCGAACCAAAATTTAAAAAAAAAATGACGTGGGGGAACCCCTAAATTCCATACCAGGCCCTTCAGGTCTGGTATGGATATTAAGGGGAACCCCGGTCAAAATTAACAAAAAAAATGAGGTGGGCGGTCCCCCTAAATTCCATACCAGGCCCTTCAGGTCTGGTATGGCTATTAAGGGGAACCCCGGGCAAAATAAAAAAAAAAAATGGCATGGGGTCCCCCTCCAAATCTATACCAGACCCTTCAGGTCTGGTATAGATTTTAAGGGGAACCCCGCACTAAAATTTAAAAAAAAACGGCGTGGGGTCCCCCCAAAAATCCATACCAGACCCTTATCCGAGCATGCTACCTGGCAGGCTGCAGGAAAAGAGGGGGGACGAGAGCGCCCCCCCTCCTGAACCGTACCAGGCCACATGCCCTCAACATTGGGAGGGTGCTTTGAGGTAGCCCCCCAAAACACCTTGTCCCCATGTTGATGAGGACAAGGGCTTCATCCCCACAACCTTGGCCAGTGGTTGTGGGGGTCTGCGGGTGTGGGGCTTATCGGAATCTGGAAGCCCCCTTTAACAAGGGGACCCCCAGATCCCAGCCCTCCCCCCTGTGTGAAATGGTAAGGGCCTACCATTTCACTACAAAACTGTCAAAAATGTTAAAAATTACAAGAGACAGTTTTTGACAATTCCTTTATTTAAATGCTTCTTCTTTCTTCGGTTTCTTCCTCCATCTTCTTCTTCTTCTGGTTCTTCTGGCTCTTCTGGTTCTTCCTCCGGTGTTCTCGTTCAGCATCTCCTCCACGGCGTCGGCGTCTTCTTCCCTTCTTCTCCTCGGGCAGCTCCGCATCCATGATGGCATGGAGGGAGGCTCCCGCTCTTCTCTTCATCTTCTTCTCTTCATCTTCTTCTCTTCATCTTCTTCTCTTCTTCATCTTCTTCTCTTCATCTTCTTCTCGGGCCGCTCCGCATCCATGGTGGCATGGAGGGAGGCTCCCACTGTGTGACGCTTCTCCTCTTCTGATGGTTCTTAAATAACGGGGGGCGGGGCCACCTTGTGACCCCGCCCCCCTCTGTCGCACGGTGACTTGACGGGACTTCCGCAGGGAAGTCCCGTCAAGTCACCGTGCGACAGAGGGGGGCGGGGTCACCGAGTGGCCCCGCCTCCCCCGTTATTTAAGAACCATCAGAAGAGGAGAAGCGTCACACAGCGGGAGCCATCCTCCATGCCACCATGGATGCGGAGCAGTCCGGAGAAGAAGATGAAGAGAAGAAGATGAAGAAGAGAAGAAGATGAAGAGAAGAAGATGAAGAGAAGAGCGGGAGCCTCCCTCCATGCCATCATGGATGCGGAGCGGCCCAAGGAGAAGAAGGGAAGAAGACGCCGACGCCGCGGAGGAGATGCTGGATGAGAACACCAGAGGAAGAACCAGAAGAAGAAGAAGATGGAGGAAGAAACCGAAGGAAGATAGAAGATAGAAGAAAGAAGAAGCATTTAAATAAAGGAATTGTCAAAAACTGTCTCTTGTCATTTTTAACATTTTTGACAGTTTTTTAGTGAAATTGTAGGGGTACTTTTGTACCCCCTTACCATTTCACACAGGGGGAAGTGCCGGGATCTGAAAGTCCCCTTTTTAAAGGGGGCTTCCAGATTCCGATAAGCCCCCCACCCGCAGACCCCCACAACCACCGGCCAGGGTTGTGGGAATGAGGCCCTTGTCCTCATCAACATGGGGACAAGGTGATTTGGGGGGCTACCCCAAAGCACCCTCCCAATTTTGAGGGCATGTGGCCTGGTACGGTTCAGGAGGGGGCGCCCTCTCTTGTCCCCCCTCTTTTCCTGCGGCCTGCCAGGTTGCGTGCTCGAATAAGGGTCTGGTATGGATTTTTGGGGGGACCTCACGCCGTTTTTTTAATTTTGGTGCGGGGTTCCCCTTAAAATCCATTCCAGACCTGAAGGGTCTGGTATAGATTTTGAGGGGGACCCCATGCCATTTTAAAAAAAAAATTTGGCTGGGGTTCCCCTTAATATCCATACCGGACCTGAAGGGCCTGGTATGGAATTTAGGGGACCCCCACCTCATTTTTTTTTTTAATTTTGGCCGGGGTTCCCCTTAATATCCATACCAGACCTGAAGGGCCTGGTATGGAATTTAGGGGGACCCCCCCATGTAATTTTTTTTTAAATTTTGGTTCGGGGTTCCCCTGTGGGGAATTCCCATGCTGTTTTTATCAATGAACTTCTATGTGTATTGTCGGACCAGCAATGCATTAATAGCCGTGAGTAGTTTTAAATGACTTTTTTTCCTTTGAAATGTCATTTTGCTGTCAGACTGTTCTAAACACGGGAAACATGCGCCCTTTACAGGCATACTATAGACACATCCCAGGTACAAAATTTAAAGGGATATTACACTTTTATTGTTTCACTTTAAGCATTATTAAAATCACTGCTCCCGAAAAAACGGCCATTTTTAAAACTTTTTTTTTGCATTGATCCATGTCCCCCGGGGCAGGACCCGGGTCCCCAAACACTTTTTATAACAATACCATGAATATAAGCCTTTAAAATTAGAACTTTTGATTTCTCCCATAGACTTTTAAAGGGTGTTCCCGCAAACACCCAAATTGTTCGCTGTTCGGCGAACTTGCGAACAGCCGATGTTGTTCGACTTGAACTCGAAGCTCATCCCTAAACCTCTCACAGAGGATCCAGAGCTAGCAAGGATCATATCTTTTGCTTGATCTTTCTAAGGATGTATTGACTGATCTTTCTAACGATCTTTTGACTGTTCTGTCTCTCCAATCTAAGCATTGAAAGTGTGATCTCCGTAACTTACAGTTACTTGTGTTGAGATGTCGATAACCCCAATCTTATTTGGATAAACAACAGTGACTTGATCCAGATGACACCTTGCTGATCTTGTGAAGTTTAATCCATAAACTGTGAGGATCTTACAACAATGAACATCGGATAGGTCAAAAGATCATAATGTGATCCAGTCCACATGTGTGCAGAAATGCATTACTGGGAGAAGGGTGGGGCTAACTATACAAAATAAGCTGAGATACAGGAAGGGGAGGGACCAGGGACAGAATAATACATATAACATTTAAAGGCATATCACAAGGCATGTGAAACATGACAGAGGGTAGGTTAATCTGTATAGGTTTTTTTTTATAAAAAAAGGTACATATCTATTTTTTCTTTTTCAATGATATTTATTGAATGCAATAAAGAGATTTTTTTAAACATTTGGCTGATAATTTGTGGTGCAGAGACTCCATCAAAAATACAACAAAGTGCTACTGACATGTACAGCAAAGCATTAGGCCTCATGCACACTGCCTCATGCACACTGGATGTTTTTGCAGCTGCTTCTAGGGGCCAAGTAGCCTGCCTGATACCCAGGTCCCTCCCCTCCTCCTTCAAAGAAAAAGTGGCAGGAAGAGGAGTAACCTGGAGGAGGCTGCCATAGGCCTATTTTGGAAGGCTACTGAGGCCCTCAGAACACCCCACGGTGTTGAAGAGGATTTTGCCTCTTATGTGAGTTTCTCATTTTAAAAGCACTAAATAAGGGGTTGAGGGGCCAACTCACATGCCAAAGCCACATTTGTGAGCTCACCCATGGTCCTCTTCCTCCTCCTCCAGGTCCTCCTCCTCCTCCTCCAGGTCCTACTCCTCCTCCTGCCACACCTCCAACACCAGAGCCACGGCCAGGAAGGAAGCATGAAAGGAAGACCAGAGAGTGATTGCCCTGGGTTCAGTCTGGTCTGACAAAAGATGCAGGCTCTTGTATGACCACAGCCTGGGGACATACATGTCATCTGCTGCTGTTCATGATCTCTTGGACTTCTGGACCAAATTGTACTCCCTTATATATATCCTCAGGCCACCAATTTTGCTGTAAAATAATTGATGTCTGCCCTGGGGGCCAAAGGCTTCGCCAATTTCTGCAGTTTATCCAGTGTTGCCTCCCTCTTTGTTTGGTTATGATCCCTTAATAAAGGAATTTTTTTTCAATTATACTCGCCTATGTGTGTTTTCATTCAAAAAGGACAGTTTGTTTGTGAGGAGGCAGGTACATTTCTAAAATACAATGTCAAATTAACAAGAGACACCAACACCAGGCAACCTCCTTGAGATTAATAAATAATTCAAGATAATAATGGTGTTGTGGTAACTTAACACACAAAACACACCCAAAAATATTCTGGAGTAAAAAAAAAAGAGAAATAAAACACAAGATCAGGCTTTACTAAAATCCAAAAAAAAAATGTAATCTAAAAACATCTAAAAAATATTATTTTTTGGGGAGATGTGACAAATAAAAATATTATATTGATGAAATCACGAGAAATGATAAAGAAAGATTTTTGTGAGAAGTCTGTGTGAATATGAGCAGCAAAACAACTGCCTGACGAAAGTGCTATATCCATTCCGAACGCTAATTTTACCAGACCGAGCAGTTCCGTCTCGGAATTTATTCTGAGCATGTGTGGCACTTTGTACATCGGAATTGTCCACACACACGGTCAGAATTGACGCGATCGCATTTTGTTGTCAGAAAATTTTATAGCCTGCTCTCAAACTCAAAATTTGTATGATTCCCCCATCAACACAGGCAGTGCTGACAGGGGAATCTGCAATTGTCTTCTCCTGGCAGGGGGCTGGTTGGGGAAGCCATCCCCGCCAGGAGAAGACAATGATTGCAGCTATAGTAGCTGCTTGCACAAGTGAATCCAGCAAACTAGTTGTACCCAAGTTGATCAATCGATCGATCAACTTGGTATATTCACCTTGCCCATTAACGCTTCGAATCCTGCTGAACTGGCCGAGATTCGAATCGTGTATGGCCGGCCTTACTTTAGGATTTCTAAAACATAAAGGCTAATCATATTGTATTTCAAGATAAGATCTAGGAGAGCTCTTTTGTTAACACTTAATCCTAGTACACGGTAAGCTTTTTTTTTGTTGAACCTGGTGGGTTGAACAACAAAAAACTGATGAGGTAGCTGCACTTAACTATGTGATGTTAGTACAGCAATCTCCCCCATTGTGCTATTGTGTTCTGACAAGGGTCCTACCCCCCAACAGAACACACAGTTCAGCGCTCACAGCAATTGGCTGCAGGCTCTGATTGGATGCTGATCGGTTGCTGGTCTTCCAGCTGGCTCAATCGACAGAAGCCGGGCATGTTACCGGCTTCTGTTGGACAAGAAACTGTATACACGGGCCAAAAGTCGGCTGTTAACTGCTGAACTGACCATTTTCAAAGCCAACTCTAAATACCTGCCTAAACATGGGCTCTTGATATATTTTTAACCCATTTTTAATTTTTGATGTCTTTTACATTTTGTCACCTGTTTGCATGATACGTAGTATTGGTATTATTCTACTGTTTTTATTTGCTCTTTATTTCCTCTGAAATAAATTTTATATGTTTTGATGTGAGCTTGATCACGCGCCCTTCATCCATCACCCCGGGGTCATTCTCTGGGCAGCGGGACAAGCATTACCATCTCTTCTAGCTTCGTTACAGTTTACAATACTACTCTTCCCAAAATCAAATCAGACCCTCACAAGCGCAGGAGTAATTTTTCCTTGTCCACAATCTATACTGACCATTTTCAGCCTGTGTGTACCTAGCATTAAAGTGTGCAGAGGACAGCTCTGAATTACTCAGAAGAGCAACAGGTCATTTTTGTACCTATCAAATAGATTTGACAAAATGCTTCCAATGGTATATTTAAAGATATAATATTGGTTTTTCTTGAAAAATGAATATGTAGTGGCATTGAAAAAACCATAGAGGTAGAACTATTCCTAGTGGTTGGAGGAAACATGTGTCCGAGTGCAGTGGTTCTCAACCCTGTCCTCAAGTACCCCAACAGGCCATGTTATGGGAAATTCTCTTAAATAAAATAGCTGTCCGAAATACCCAGCCATTGACTCTGATTTAAAGCACCTGTGCAAGATAAAGGAAAAACCTGCAAACATGGCCTGTTGGGGGTGCTTGAGGACAGGGTTGAGAACCACCGTCCTAGTGGACACCAGAGAGCTTATATTGATAATAACTGGAGAAGGATTAAACAATAACAACGACAGTATTACTATTAAACAGTCACCACATAAGGATAACTAAGGTATGTGACCATATAGATTAATAACTTAATTAACTGTTGTCTCTCTGAAATTTAAGCCACACATCCAGGAGTAGGGATGAGCCGAACACCCCCCTGTTCGGTTCGCACCAGACCATGCGAACAGGAAAAAAGTTTGTTCGAACACGCAAACACCGTTAAAGTCTATGGGACACGAACATGAATAATCAAAAGTGCTAATTTTAAAGGTTTATATGCAAGTTATTGTCATAAAAAGTGTTTGGGGACCTGGGTCCTGCCGCAGGGGACATGGATCAATGCAAAAAAAAGTTTTAAAAATGGCCGTTTTTTCAGGAGCAGTGATTTTAATAATGCTTAAAGTCAAACAATAAAAGTGTAATATCCCTTTAAATTTCGTAGCTGGGGGGTGTCTATAGTATGCCTGTAAAGGGGCGCATGTTTGCCATGTTTAGAACAGTCTGACAGCAAAATGACATTTCAAAGGAAAAAAGTAATTTAAAACTACTCGCGGCTATTGCATTGCCGGTCCAACAATACACATAAAAGTTCATTGATAAAAACAGCATGGGAATTCCCCACAGGGGAACCAAAATTTTTTTAAAAAATGACGTGGGGGTCCCCCTAAATTCCATACCAGGCCCTTCAGGTCTGGTATGGATATTAAGGGGAACCCCGGCCAAAATTTTAAAAAAAATGACGTGGGGGTCCCCCTAAATTCCATACCAGACCCTTCAGGTTTGGTATGGATTTTAAGGGGAACCCCGCACCAAAATTTAAAAAAAAAATGTCGTGGGGTCCCCCCAAAAATCCATACCAGACCCTTATCCGAGCACGCAACCTGTAGGCCGCAGGAAAAGAGGGGGGGACGAGAGAGCGCCCCCCTCCTGAACCGTACCAGGCCACATGCCCTCAACATTGGGAGGGTGCTTTGGGGTAGCCCCCCAAAACACCTTGTCCCCATGTTGATGAGGACAAGGGCCTCATCCCCACAACCCTGGCCAGTGGTTGTGGGGATCTGCAGGCGGGGGGCTTATCGGAATCTGGAAGCCCCCTTTAACAAGGGGACCCCCAGATCCCGCCCCCCCCCTGTGTGAAATGGTAAGGGAGTACCCCTACCATTTCACTAAAAAACTGTCAAAAATGTTAAAAATGAGAAGAGACCGTTTTTGACAATTCCTTTATTTAAATGCTTCTTCTTTCTTCTTTCTTCTATCTTCCTTCATCTTCTTCTTCTTCTTCTTCTGGTTCTTCTGGCTCTTCTGGTTCTTCCTCCGGTGTTCTCGTCCAGCATCTCCTCCGCGGCGTCTTCTATCTTCTTCTCCTCGGGCCGCTCCGCACCCATGGCATGGAGGGAGGCTCCTGCTCTTCTCTTCTCTTCATCTTCTTCTCTTCATCTTCTCTTCTTCTCTTCTTCTCTTCTTCTCTTCTTCAAAGGCATATAAGCCTTTAAAATTAGCACTTTTGATTTCTCCCATAGACTTTTAAAGAGTTTTCCGCGGCATTCAAATTTGCCGCGAACACCCCAAATTGTTCGCTTTTCAGCGAACTCGAACGAGCTGTTGAACTTTGCAATGGAGCCAGATTGCAGGGCTGACCATTTTTGTCAGATTCAGTTTAACATCTGAGAGGTTTGTAACTATAGTACCTCTCCATTTACTCATAATCGTCAACCTAGAGGAAAACTATTCACAGGATTTGTTTTTTTGGGGGGGCTGTCAGATAGGAAGCTTTATTTGTACTATAATGTTTTTAAAGTGTATGGAGATTTTTTTTAGTGAGTGTTATTACTTGGTTGCTAGAAATGTGAAAAATACCTCTAAGCTGCCAATAAAGCAAAACTGTTGAGACAGGTCTTTGGAGACAGCAGTTGATATATGAATTGTATAACGTCTAAGATAAACATAATTATAATCTGATATCAATTAGCCTTCTTCATTAGCAGTGATTATTTGTAAGCTGCTTTTGTGAGCAATGGATACTTTAATTAAGAGGATATGGAAGGATAGAGAAAATTATGCTTACAACAAAACAGGTGTCTGACTCAGGCTCAGGTGTGGCCTAGCTCATTATTTTTAAGCTTCAAACTGATCTCCAAGCAGATGTAAAATACCATATAATTATCTTATGTGTTCTTTATAGAAATAAATATATTTTTTATATAGAACTGACTGAGCATGTAATAGCCCTCTCTGAAGTCACATGATATCTTTTAGGGTATAGCCCCAGAAAGCCTTAGGTAAAGTATTGGCAAAGTCATAAGTGTGTCAGCTTCAGCACATTTACATCTTCTTTGCAGGAGCCTGCTAAAGTGGAATTTCCCATACTTGTTGCAGACCTGCTAGGAATAAAACCTTATCTCAGTGTAGCAACTTTGAAATGGCTGCTGCACACTTCAGCCCCGCACTCACTTTACATCCTACCTGTAAAGGTTCTTCAGAATTGCTGGACTGAGAGGGCACACACATAGTTTTATTCTTGTCGCAGAACTTTACAACTAACTTCTCAATGTAAAACACACAGACTTAATCAGCAGATCAGGCATTCACTTTAACAGTAGAAACCTGAATGAAGGTAAATTAACTCTTGTTGTTGCCTCTGCCATAACAAAGCAGTATTTCTTATCAAGTGTCATTATTCATACCCTGAGGCACTGTGACTACAGGGGAAACATGATCCCTAACCTGTGTTCCTTTCAGAACATATGAACACATGGGGCAATCGCATGGTGGCCCAGCTGTTTCATCCATTGCAGTAGAAAGGTGTTACTCTGGTGACTATCTTTGCAGAATAACCTCTTCCACCCATCAGCCTAAACTCTTGCCTGGAAGAGGATTTCCTTCCAACATTGAACAGGACCTCTGTTGCTATGCTACAATGGATTTTGCTTCCTTTAATCTATTGAATAGCAATATTTCAACTAGCAATGAAGGGTCAGCGGTTTTGATTGGCATAAACATGCTTAAAGGGCAGAGGATGACCTCATCAATGTGTTTTTGCTCCCTCATTGTCCTATCACTGTTTGGGCAGGTCTTTGACCAGGCTGCATCATTTAACCACAGGGTAGCTTGGGAGTGATCCAGGGCTTTCATATGCTGTCTGGAATGGTGTTGTGTATTAAAAAACAGCTGAACAGATTTATTTGAGAAATTACACAGTTAAATAAACTGCAATTTATTCACAGCACAAAAGCATATGAAAACCATGAACATGTTAGCTAGAATTTTGCAAATATACGGTTTACATAGATAAGATTTTTTTCTTCAACAAACCTTGTATATTTTAAGACCTGTGAACTTCTCCTATTTGTTCCCTTTGGGTATATTAAATATAACATTGGTATAACACTGCCCCTGGAAGATGTGATGTTGTCACAAAACACGTAGGGCGGAGCAGGACGACGCGCTGACGTCACCTCCAATCTGTGCTCGATCTCCAGCAGGACAGGTTTGTCCTAATCTGTACAGCCAATGGACCGGACTTTAGGCTTTCCTTTCTGGACGATATTGTAAGTGTGTTTTTTATGAGTTTTAATAAAGTCCTATAAAAGTTTTACACTATGTGAGCTCCATCTTTGTTTCATGGCACGTTTCCTCTACGAGCTGGTCCATAACCCTTGATGATTTGATGATCTCGTAGTAGATACCGATGCAAGTTCCAAGTTTCAAGTTTCAGCTGTTTTGCGAGTTATGATCCTCTGTAGTGGGGGATCATGGCTTTCCGGTAAGGAGTGACCCCTTCCATTCTTGGTGGTGCACTGCTTTTCACAGAGGAATATTTTATACTCACTTGGATTTTTCTTTTACATGGGTGGTTCTATTTAGTTGCCACCATACAAGATTATTATTTCGTTCATCTATTTATGGAATTCTAGGTTGCATGGGTGGTTAACCCTAGATGCCACCATATTTTTGAGTTCATTTATATTGAATTCCAGTTTAATCTGGATTTGACACTGTTTTCACAGTTTCTATGCACTTTTTGTATTTTATTAGCGCAATTCTTTTGTTTCTTATCTTATCTTAGTGCTATATGGGTGTCATATTGTCAGAATCGCTGCTTTTTCACTATGCTATGTAACTGACTTATTATCACATTATTTTGGTGTTTCATTTACAAATTTATCATTAAGCGCAGTTCCCCCCCCCTTTTTTCTTACGGTTTACATAGATAAGATTTTTTTTCGTCAACAAACCTTGTATATTTTAAGACCTGTGAACTTCTCCTATTTGTTCCCTTTGGGTATATTAAATATAACATTGGTATAACACTTTTTTACAACTTCCTACAGGCTAAAGGCAAGTTTGTGAAAGATCCAGCCCTTAAAGCCGTGTACACATGAGCGGAATGTCCATCAGAAAAAGTCAGACGGAAGCTTTTCATCATCTATTTCGATTGTGTGTATGCCTCATCAAACTTTTTTTTTTGAAAATTCTGATGGACCTAGAAATGGAACATGTTCTAAATATTTGCAACTGAACCAATTCCTATCAGGAAAACCACTCGTCTGTATGCTGTTCTGACGGACCAAAAACGACGCATGCTCTAAAGCAAGTACGAGACGGAAGCTATTGGCTACTGGCTATTGAACTTCCTTTTTCTAGTCCCATCGTACATTTTGTACGTCACCTCGTTCTGGACGGTCGGACTTTGGTGTGACTGTGTGTATGCAAGACCGCTTGAGCATAATTCTGTTGGAGTTCCATCGGAGAAACCTTCAGAGTTTATTCTGATGGCAAAACCGGTCGTGTGTACGCGGCATAAGAGATGGGAACGAGATCCAAAAGTTTCTTTCTCAGACTCTCAATGCAACAAGCTATACATTACAACCATAGCTTCTTCAAATGCATCAACTACTTGGAGTTGTCCCAAAAATTCCACCCCCGGTGGTAGCTAAGCCCTATTCAAATGCATACATTTGCCAACGTAGATGAAGACAAATGTTGGCGGGGCTGCTCCTAAACATGTTCTCTACCCCATATCTTGTGGGAGTGCCCACATATACATCTTCTGTAAAAAAGTTTTTACCCTCATTTCCAAGGTCACAGGCTGTCTAACAAACCCTTTTCCATCCTTAGAGATTCTCACTATAGGAATCAACCCCTTCTCACACAACCTCTGAACTTTGGTTATGCTCATACTGTTTTATGCACAAGCCTCAAAAAGTAAAAAAAAAACAAAACTTCTTTTATCATCCCAAATTGAGCCAAACCCTCCTTCTTTAGTTCCTCACATGCTTCCTTCTCCAGACACTGTGGCTCATAGAGGTATTGCGGTCAATCCAAAAAGCAATGGGTAGGAATAATACTTGGTAGACACAATGAGATTATCGGATGAATGATCGTTCGTTTTTGTTTTTTTTGCATGCTAATCTCATATCGGAATTTAAGAGGTTACTAAAGTTACAAAAATTCTGAGGAAATTGTTTAAATAATATTGTTGAGACATAAGATTGTGTTCACACCCATGTGATCCGATTCATGTCCAAATTGTCAGTTCGCACTGCAATCTGGGGGTTCTTGCCTTGCGAGTCAGGTGCGATGCGGGAACCCGCAGTGGAGCATAAATAGGACAACAATTTTAGTAAGCCCTAATTCATGGTTGTGACTTGTATTTCCTATTTGAAAAGAAAATGTTGTTATTTTGAGCGGCATTTATTATTAGTTCTTGGGATTAGTTGCAATGATTTTTTAACTAATTTATGTTATCAGTAAAATACACATTGTAGCTGGGTTTGAGTTAGCAATACTGCTGCCATTTTCTAGAGCAATTATTTATGCAGAAGTTAAAAGATCTGTGATATAGTTTGTCTACTATGGAGGCCTTCCTTCCTTCCATAATGATCACTGACAGTAGACTCCTTTCTTCTTCCTTCCAGTCCTCTGCAAACAAATAGAAGCTTGTATCTAGAAGCTGCATTCACATAACCGAACATTCAGCAGGAGGGTTTGAAGTTAAACCAACATCTGTGTGCTCTTTAATCCCAATATTGATGCAGATGTTACTATTGTTATTCCACTTTCACTAGTCTTCTACATTAAACATTTAATTAGTGCCTTATAAAATGTCTGTTTATGATCACAACATGAATGAATGCTTGCCTGCATTATGGCTCCCTAAGACAAATTAACAGAAGAAAACCTTTTTATTGCAATTTAACAGCAGTAATAAACCTATTCAGAGTAAAATGAATTCCCTTAAGATTCATCTGTCACCAGCACAGGACTTAGTCTGATAACAAATCCACTTTTACATGGACAGCATACGTCCCTTGCTTTGTAATTGAGCATTTTTAAATAACATTTTAAAAAATGAAGATAGATACAAATGTTTAATATAATGGGGTCGATGTACTAAAACTGGACAGTGCAAAATCTGGTGCAGCTCTGCATACAAACATAACTTTTTTTGTCAAAGCTTTAAGTTAATGGAAAGGAAAAAAAAATATAAAAAAAAAAAAAAAAACAACACTGTTACTTACCTGAAGATATATCTATATCTATCTATATATATATATAAATATATATATAATGGATAACTTCGCTTACCCTGTGGTGCCAAACAAATCAAAAGATATCGTAAAAGTATATGTGTCAAATATACCATCAAATATAATTACAACCTTAATGATTCATATCAATAAACAATTGTGCTTAACAAAATATATATGTATACAAAAAGTTGAAATGTACATTCTTCATACGTTAATCCACCATGCTGAACAAAAATGTGCAATCCAAACCATTCCTGATTTAGACTCTCATGAAAAAGTCATCTAGTGCCATCTTATAGACTTTTAGTAACTGGGGCTTTAATGCTTCTGAATCAAGCTTGTATACCTCAATGGGGATATCGTCCTCCCCAGGGGCCTTATAGTTTGGGAAGGAGGCAATGGCAGTTTCCTCCTCTCTTATAGGGGAGTTATGAGCTTTCCTATTGGCCGCTGAAAGTTGCAGAAGGGTAATATGTTCTAGATACTGTGCAATTGATATTGGGGAAGCACGTGTTTAGTCAAGTACAATTCCTCATAGAACCTCACCAGCTCCACCAAGATTGTCTCTGGGAGTTGGTCAATACTCCATCAACAGTAAACAGAGGGTTGATAGGGGCTGCCACTTGTTGGGCATTCGTTATGCATTTAAGTGGGTTTCTGAGGTCCCTAACATTCCACAAAACTATTGGGACATCTGTCATAATAGACAGTCAACATAGGAGAAAGCCATATAATTACTTTCAAGGTAGGACTGGAGGGCATATGTAGATGGGAGCCAAAAGTCATTGCACCATTGGACAGTAATGTGCCAAGCACTTGTCTCCGGGTGTGGGAAGAAAGGGATAGAAATCTTACTTCCAGACCCTCTAAATGCGTGAGGGATTCCTGTTGCTAGTATGTGCTAAAGTGCATAAGAAGTGCAAATGTGCAAAAAAAGCTGGCAGTATTGGTGTTTAAATAATAGTATGAAAAAGAGGTGAAAAAACACAAAAAAAGCAAAAAACACAAAACATTAATTGATGTTCACACTATTATATACTACTGTATAGTGATATGATCTGAGCCTCCTGATCAGAGAATCACCATCTGAAAAAATAATGCTAGTGGAGAAAACATACAAACATATGTGCATTCAAGAATATATTCCTGTGCAAAAACCACAATGTAACCAGTATGTAATAATGCTTTAGTACTGGACTCAGCATGCATATAAAGTCCTTAGATACTGGTATATTACAAAGTCAAAAATAAAGTGACAAAGTGCTCCTTCAAAATGTTATTCAGTGCTTCTTAAAAAAGGTCCCCCATAGGAAACGCACTCACCGCTATTATTCACCCCCCAAGGAGGTATTTCACTTTCACAGTATGAGCCACTGTGTAGCATACGGAATAGGAAAGCCTGTTGTCCTATATCTGCAAATTGCTTCCGTGTCTGCGATATAAGTGATCTCCTTGTAGCTAGCCTCTTACATTGCCCACACATAGAGAAGAAAAAAGCTCCATCAGGTATTACCATAAAACATTAGAGTATTTATTCATATAGTCAATAGGTACTCACATTTACAAAGTAAACACAAAGCGAAAGGTTAAAATCAAGAAGCCAGAATGATCTACGCTCCACGGCCCGAAAACCGGAAGTGATGCAATGACGCTGTCAGCCCTGCCCTATGTGTTTCGTCACTGGGATATCATCTGGAGCGGCACCATCTTGCTACAACATCCAGTTTTTGGTATGAGGTGTATCCCAATTAGTGGCCATGTGACTGCGGCCATTTTTGATTAGTCCAGACTTCGGCATGGCGGTTTCTTTTAAAGGTAGTGTGAATCAAACAAGCCAATATGTAAACAGCACTACTCTGCAGCATGGCGAACAGTAAAATTTGAAAGGACTAGTTAACTCTGAATAGTATACGGGAACACCACATGTTGGTACAACAATAAAACTCAATACTAATAAAATGAACTAAAAATGTTAAAAATAAAAGGCATTAATGTCATCATTGCTGGAATAAGAAATTAATTTAAACTGAGGGTGTGGGGTTATATAAGAAGTCTGTATATATATATATATATATATATATATATATATATATATATATATATATACAGTGGGGCAAAAAACTATTTAGTCAGCCACCAATTGTGCAAATTCTCCTACTTAAAAAGATGAGAGAAGCCTGTAATTGTCATCATAGGTATACCTCAACTATGAGAGACAAAATGTGGAAACAAATGCAGACAATCACATTGTCTGATTTTTGAAAGAATTTATTTGCAAATTATGGTGGAAAATAAGTATTTGGTCACCTATAAACAAGCAAGATTTCTGGCTCTCACAGACCTGTATCTTCTTCTTTAAGAGGCTCCTCTGTCCTCCACTCATTACCTGTATTAATGGCACCTGTTTGAACTTGTTATCGGTATAAAAGACACCTGTACACAACCTAAAACAGTCACACTCCAAACTCCACTATGGTGTAGACCAAAGAGCTGTCGAAGGACACCAGAAACAAAACTGTAGACCCGCACCAGGCTGGGAAGACTGAATCTGCAATAGGCAAGCAGCTTGGTGTGAAGAAATCAACTGTGGGAGCAATAATTAGAAAATGGAAGACATACAAGACCACTCATAATCTCCCTCGATCTGGGGCTCCACACAAGATCTCACCCCGTGGGGTCAAAATGATCACAAGAACGGTGAGCAAAAATCCCAGAACCACATGAAGTGAATGACCTGCAGACAGCTGGGACCAAGGTAACAAAGGCTACCATCAGTAACACACTACGCCACCAAGGACTCAGATCCTGCAGTGCCAGGCATGTCCCCCTGCTTAAGCCAGGACATGTCCGGGCCTGTCTGAGGTTTGCTAGAGAGCATTTTGATGATTCAGAAGAGGATTGGGAGAATGTCATATGGTCAGATGAAACCAAAGTAGAACTGTTTGGTAGAAACACAACTCGTCGTGTTTTGAGGAGAGAGAATGCTGAGTTGCAACCAAAGAACACCATTTGTACTGTGAAGCATGGGGGTGGCAACATCATGCTTTGGGGCTGTTTCTCTGCAAAGGGAACAGGACGACTGATCCGTGTACATGAAAGAATGAATGGGGCCATGTATCGTGAGATTTTGAGTGCAAACCTCCTCCCATCAGCAAGGGCATTGAAGATGAAACATGGCTGGGTCTTTCAGCATGACAATGATCCCAAACACACTGCCCGGGCAATGAAGGAGTGGCTTCGTAAGAAGCATTTCAAGGTCCTGAAGTGGCCTAGCCAGTCTCCAGATCTCAACCCCATAGAAAACCTTGGGAGGGAGTTGAAAGTCCGTGTTGCCCAGCGACAGCCCCAAAACATCACTGCTCTAGAGGAGATCTGCATGGAGGAATGGGCCAACATACCAGCAACAGTGTGTGACAACCTTGTGAAGACTTACAGAAAACGTTTGACCTCTGTCATTGCCAACAAAGGATATATAACAAAGTATTGAGATGAACTTTTGATATTGACAAAATACTTAGTTTCCACTATAATTTGCAAATAAATTCTTTCAAAAATCAGACAATGTGATTGTCTGGATTTGTTTCCACATTTTGCCTCTCATAGTCGAGGTATACCTATGATGACAATTACAGGCCTCCCTCATCTTTTTAAGTAGGAGAACTTGCACAATTGGTGGCTGACTAAATATTTTTTTGCCCCGCTGTATTAACCCACTTGAGGACAGAAATGTGTAATAACTTAATTGCCCTTACAAAGGATCTAAAAATAGAAACATATATATTGCAAAAAGGATTGCAAAAAAAAACAAAAATCGCAAAACGCAAGAAATTGCAAAAAAAATCGCAAAGAATTGCAAAGAATTGCAAAGGCAAACATGTACAATGATAAAATTCCAAAAAGCTACAGACAGACGAGAAATTGGAAGATCTATATGCTGTGATTGAAAACCCTTATTATAAATTTTTCAAAAAAATGTCCCTTTTGCAAAAAAACTGCAAAAAAGGGGATGATATATGTAGGAGAGGAATTGCAAATGTAACAACTAAGATGATGAGATTTAAAAATTAGTAAGGAAACAATTCAAATCAATGACAATGTTCAGGCCTTTAGGCTGAAGGGTGTCTAAAATAAAGATCCACTTGGTCTCGCTTTGAGAGAGGAAAAGACAAGAAGATTCTATCCAAGAAAGAAGCGAAGTTTTTAGTTCCAGAAGCGGCAAAAACGCCAATCATTTATTATGTACCCAAGATTCATAAGAACCAAGAAAAACCACTGGGTAGACCCATAATAAGTGGGATAGACTCCTTCTTTTCAAGGTTAAGAGAATATTTAGACACTTTTCTACAGCCACTAGTACCAGAGGGTAAATCCTACCTGAAGGACAGCAAACAACTAATTCTGGATCTAAAAAATATGGTGACAGCAGAAGATTTTTTAGTAACCATTGATGTGAATTCACTGTATACCAACATTATACAGGAAGATGGCATAAGTAGTGCTGAATGGGCTTTGTAAACTCAAACACAGTTGCAACAAGCCCAAATCAACTACATTTTAGAAAGCCTAAGAATGGCAATGAGCCATAATCTCTTTTGGTACAAGGGAGAATACTATACGCAAATTAAGGGAGTAGCTATGGGGGCCAAATATGCCCCCAGTGTAGCGAACCTATTTCTTAAAAGATGGGAAGAGGAACAAATTTATGGTGTGAGAAGAGACAATCTAAAGTTGTACAAACGGTACATTGATGACATCATTAATATCTGGAGGGGTACAGAAGAAGATCTGAAGAGCTTTCTTGACTATATAAACCAGAACATTTATGGTATTACCTTTACAGGAGTGTGGGACAAACATAGTATTGATTATTTGGATCTCCAAATTTTCAAAGCAGGAGGGGAATTACATACCAGAACCTTTTTAAAAAAAACTGACCGTAACAGATACATCCCCACGAATAGCTGTCATCACCCTAAATGGGTAGGAAATGTACAAAAAGGTCAACTTATGCGCATTCGGTGCAATTGTAGTACCCTCCAAGACTATGACTGTCAGGCCAATGTACTCATTGAGAGATTCATGGAAAAAGGATACAAAAAGAAAAATCTGGAATCTCTAAAAAATGTAATTAAAATAAAGGACAGAAACAACATGATAGAACAGAAGAAAAGTGAGAAGAACAGCCGGTACAACGATATGGGCCTTTCTCACAGGATTCAGTCGACAATACAAACTGGTAGAAAGGGTTCTTAGGAAACACTGGGCCATTCTACAGTCTGACAATATTCTAAAAAGTATACTTATCACTCGGCTCCATCCTGTGTTGGGAAATCCACTATTTCCCTCTGGCTACACAGACAGCCGTTTTAAGCAAATTATGCGCCATGGCAGATTTCGATTAGGGGATTTTCTTGAAGCATCAAGGTTGAAGACAAGGTCGGAAATGCAATCGCTGTTCTGTCCGCCGCTGGATCCATGGCGGATGCAACAGCTTACACATTTCCTAACCTCCCTTAATAGGGGGGAAAGATCAGACCGCTTAAATGCACCATTAGAAAATGTATGCCTTTTGGAAGAGCCTTCTGCACATGGAGTATCAGAGGTATATAAAATATTAATATTAATAGATCCCTCTGAAGACTTTGTCCCAAGATTTCTTTCGAAATGGGAAAGAGATCTGGACATTACACTCTCCAAAGAGCAAAGGAGCTCTATTTTACACTTTGCTCATTACTCCTCAACTGCCAGCAAATACCAAGAGTTATGCTACAAAATTCTTACAAGGTGGTATAAAGTTCCATCATTACTACAAAAAATGTATCCAGAGCGGACAAATAAATGCTGGCGATGTGGAGAATCAGAGGGTAATATGCTCCACATCTTTTGGTCATGTCGAAAGTTAGTAGATTTCTGGTCTAAAGTACGAAAAACTGTAAGACAATTAACAGGGTCCGACCCAGCAAGATATCTTCTTCATCTTTCGGATCTCTCAAAGTGTACATATCGGAATTCTCTTGTGGCCCATCTTTTGAATGCATTATTTTGTAGCATTATTTTTTTCAGATGGTGATCCTCTGATCAGGAGGCTCTCATCACATCACTATACAGTAGTATATAATAGTGTGAACATCAATTAGTGTTTTTTGCTTTTTTTGTGCTTTTTCACCTCTTTGTCATACTATTATTTAAATACTGCCAGCATTTTTTGCACATTTGCACTTCTTATGCACTTTAGCACATACTAGCACCAGGAATCCCTCATGCATTTAGAGGGTCTGGAAGTAAGAACAGCGCCATTTCTATCCCCTTCTTCCCATATTATTCTATTTTCACCTCAGGGTGGATTTTATTGATAGAGGCTGCAGTTCTTTATATATGCTTTGTATTTTCTTACCATAAGCGCGGGAGTCTATACTATTTTGACTTGTCTCCGGGTACCAAGCAAGGTACAGACCAGTGCTGTTTCTTGGCCTAGGCCGACAAGGCCCAGGCCTAGGGTGGCACTTTGCGGGGGGCGGCAAAAAAGCTGCCCCCCTGCATGCAAAAAAGCCCCGGTTCCCGCGGCCGCACAAATACTGCCCCAGTGGCCGGCTTGCTGTAGCTTGTATTGTGGGCAGTATATGGAGCGCGCTTGGCCGGCGGGGAGGGGGTGGGGGGCGGCAGCGATGACGACGAGCGTCCCGATAGGCAGCCGGTGATTGGCCAGGCCGGCTGAAGGTAATCTGACTGGCGGAGGCGGAGCTCAATGCTCCGCCCACTCTCCTCCGCACGGCTAACTTCTTCACTGAATCTTCTCCCTGACCCTGGGTGATAGGAGGAGGAGAGAGAGAGAGAGAGAGGAGCACGAGGGGAATCCCCAGCCAGCGGCCAGGAGAGATGGTTATTTTACTATTACTAATGTGTGTCAAGTGCTCAATATTGAAGTTATTATACTGATGGCCACTGATAGGCTGCACTGATATGGGCACTGATGAGCTGCACTGATATGGGCACTGATAGGCTGCACTGATATAGGCACTGATATGTGCACTGATGAGCTGCACTGATATGGGCACTGATAGGCTGCACTGATATGGGCACTAATAGGCTGCACTGATATGAGCACTGATGAGCTGCACTGATATGGGCACTGATGAGCACTATTAGGCTGCACTTGTTGCCCCTGATGAGGCCACACTGATGGGCACTGATAAGGATTCTCTGATGGGCACTGATAAGGCTGTACTGATGGGCACTGATAGGCAGCACTGATGGCCACTGATGAGCTGCACTGATGGGCACTGATAAGGCTGCACCGGTTGCCCCTGATGAGCCTGTACTGATGGGCACTAATAATGCTGTACTGATGGGAACTGATAAGGCTGTACCAGTTGCCCCTGATGAGGCTGTACTGATGACACTGATAAGGATGTACTGATGGGCACTGATAAGGCTGTGCTGGTTGCCCCTGGTGAGGCCGCACTGATGGCCACTGATGAGCTGCACTGTTGGGCACTGATGGGGCTGCACTGATGACCACTGATAAGGCTGCACCGATGGGCACTGAAACGGCTGCACCAATGGGCACTGATAGGCTGCACCGGTTGCCCCTGATGAGGCTGCACTGATGGGCACTGATAGACGGCACTGATGGGCACTAATAGGCTGCACTGGTTGCCCCTGATGAGGCCGCACTTATGGCCACTGATGAGCTGCACTGATGGGGTTGCACTGATGAGCACTGATAAGGCTGTACTGATGTGCACTGATAGGCGGCACTAATGGGTGCTGATAGGCTGCACTGATGGCCACTGACTGATGAGGCCACTTGGTACCCACTTTTAATGTACAGAGCAGAAGAGGTGGAGCATAAATAGGAAGAGGTATGGTTTACAGATAGGGCAAGTCTTAAACAGGAATGGGTGTGGCCTTGACAGGAAGGGGTGACCCATATTTTAATTAGGGGTGCATGAGTTTAGTTAGGCCTAGGGCAGCACAAAACCTAAATACACCACTGGTACAGACCCACAGCAATTGGAAACCACATATGAGCAGTAAGGTTGTAGTAGCAGAACACAACTGCACCAGAGTCAAAAACAAACTTTAGCCATAGAATACTGTTTAACAAGTCCATTCTGCTATGTGTTATCTTCAATCATTCTATTGACTTTTGTACCTATTTATATATCCTTACAATAAACATTTATTTTAATATTCTTTAGTTTTCATTGCCCTAAAAATCCCTTTAGAGGTTTATGCAGTTTTTTTAACAAGTCCATCCAGCCAGAGGACAAACAAAAAGCAAAAAAAAGGAACAAGAGTCTGAGGGGAGACACGGCATGACTCCAGGTAGTACATGAGTTATAGTAATCTCCTTTAGCAGAGCTGTGAGTCAAGCTAATTGGGTCATAGCGAATTGTCAAAGCAGAAACAACTTGTGAGAGCATTTCCCTCCAAAGCTTGAGAGGTAACTGGTACTGGCCCTAGCTTTTGAACTGTAGGCAGATAACAGTAACATTGTAGGGCCATGGTAAGTGACCAAAATGCTTTAGAGTTATTAGCTGAGGGACATTGAGGGAGCCAACAACCTGTGTGCCACATCAGGATTCAGCTGAGCCAGAAGTAATTTCCACAGGGAAGGCTCATTCACATCCAGCTAATATTATGCCTCGAAGGCCTTCTCAAAGAAATGGGATTGCCCCAATGCTGTGATCTGAAGTCTGGCAGGGTACAGCATCGCATTGCATACGCATAAAATGTAGCGAATATCCTGATGCTTCTCTTGCAAGACGCAATATAATCTCCCGATCCTTGTAATTTAAAGGGGTTGTAAAGGTTTGATTTTTTTAAAATAACAAATATGTCATACTTACCTCCTCCGTGCAAGGGTTTTGCACAGAGGGGCCCCGATCCTCCTCTTCTGGGGTCCCTTGTGGTGCTCCTGGCTCCTCTTCTTCTCAAATGCCCCCACGGAAACCCACATTCCCTGGGGGCACTCGTGTGGGCGTGCTCCCTAGTCCTGCTGCTGTGTCCATTGACAGCAGGACTCGGCCTTGCCCCCCGGCTTCCGTGTCACTGGCTTTTATTAACAGCAGTGGGAGCCAATACTCCTGCTGCTATCAATCCAGCCAATGAGGACCCGAGACATCGGCTGGAGCTGCTCTGCTCGTCCCCGTTGCTGGAACGATTGGGTTCAGGTAAGTAAAAGGGGGGCTCTGGGGGGCTGCTGCACTACAAAAGATTTTTCACCTTAATGCATAGAATCCATTAAGGTGAAAAACCTCAAGGGTTTACAACCCCTTTAGGAGTCTAGCTAGAAATGGTCTTGGAGGATGACTTGGTGAAAGCGGATGAGTAGGGGTTCTATGAGCCCATTCGACTGCAAAGTGCAGTGTAAAGGCCTCTTTGCCAAATAAGGTGATCAGCCATTGCTTTATGAAGTCTGTTGGGTCCCTGCCCTCAATGCATTCTGGTAGACCCAAAATTCTAACATTGTTTCATCGCAGATGATTTTCAAAGTCCTCATTACGAACATTATTAGCTTTGGCGAGTTGAGAAGTATAACGGGTCTCAGCTATCAGCGGTGGCAGCTTATCTTCCACACCGCTCACCTGGCTTTCATCAGCAGTGTGCGCTCATGTATTTTCTGCAGGTCCTGCCGGAGCAGAGAGACTTCCACCTTCAACCCCCCCAGCTGATCTTGTACCGAGTGCACTGACGCAGTGCAATTGTGCACTGCCTTCAGGATATCGCTAAGCGTGGGTTGAGGGTCATCATCCTCCATATCTGTGTCAGGATCCAGATCAGGGTCTGCCTGGTCCCCTCTCGGCAGTGGCAGGGCATGGGTCGTCGCAAAGGCCGCTTCTAGATCCCCCTGTACCCCTGGGACCTGGCAGCTTTTGGGTGAAGAAGAGCATGTTTCTTGGGGGATCCTTTTTATAGAATTTTCCCGCCTTACTCACTTTTTCCTTTGTTTTATCCCTGGAGCCTCATAGTGTCCATTGTGGGTGAGAGGGTTGGGCACCATTTTGGGAGTCAGCAGCCGCTGTCTTTTCTCAGTTTTTGTGGGTCATAGCAGGACTCAGTAAGGGCCAGACTGCACCTTCGACATCCTGGTATCACTCACGATCGGTTCAGGTGGTCTGTATCAGCTGAAAGTGCCGGTAGAAGGATCATTGTGCGGATCGTCAGTGGGAGCTCCATGAAGCACCTCTGTTCACATGCCCATTCAGGCCACACCCCCTCTAGTTTCTTTTTTATGATAAAACCTGCCAGGTTTCTGCCTTTGAAATGTTGTCTTAGTAAATAAAGCTGACATTCTGCAAATGGAATCTGTATAATGCTTCTGCTTTTGTCTCAGAAATAATAAACTCTAAATATTATTTCATGAAAAAACCTGCATTGTCTTTCTTCTTCAATAGTAAAACCACTTACATAATGTGCAATGAGACTATACAATAATTCTTACTGTTGTCTCTGAAATAATACACTTTAATTTTTATTTAATGATAAAACCTGCCCCTTCTTTCCCTTTCAGAAGAAGCTGAAGAGAAGTTGGTGGTGCCACAAAGGGACCTCGCAGGCATTATACCATTGGAGCTAAGGTAAGTATTTTGAAGTTTGGTTACACTTGGTTACATAAGTCTGGATATAGAGAAGGCTCTTGATTTCTTTTGACTCTTTATAGTGGCTTTTCTTTCAGGTATACTCCAAATCTTTGATCCATTTTCAGGGTCATTAGGACATTATAGTCATTGTTATCCTAAGTATCATAAGAATAAGCAGTAGAACATGACTGTAGTGTTCATAGTCTCCAATATTCTTCCCACTGGTCATTAAGTCCCTATCTCTTCAACTGGAGAACCAATGTATACAGCAGCAATCAAAGTTTCTTCTGGCGGTGCATATAAACGTGGTTTTTATTTATGAAGTAGGAGCTCACTTTATATATTTTACATCTTTTAACTACCTATCAGAGGTGGGTGTTCATCTATACACTGGCTTATCAATGAGAGTTTTTTTTTTACATAAACTACGCCAGCTTTTATTTATATATAAATGTTATGATTGCGTTAAAGTACCATTAGAGTTCTATAAAAGCATGCTAACAGAATTTTATATTTATCCACCAAATATGAACATATCTTGTTAGACTGGTTTAGCAGAAAGAAATGGAAGTTTCAGCCAATTCAGTGTTTTCTACAGAAGTAAAAGGGTAATGAAACGCATAACATTTGCTTTAGAATCAAAGAAATGTCTAATGTATAACCTTCTTCATTCCACAAATTTCTTCCTTGCCCATGGCTCCAATCATAACAATGTAAAAGCCATGGCATCTCCTTCCTGGTTTGAACTTGAGATGTTTTCACTAAATGCAAACAACCCGTACTGACAATATGTTGAGTACATTCTGAAATGACTGATGAGCATGAGAATATCATTGAACCATGAGCTGTATACAGTATGTCATCATGCCTCTAGATGAAGGGCATTACTCTATAGCCATGTTTTCTACAATGTAAAAAGCAATACTCTATCAACATAGCAGCATGTGTTGCACATACAGGTAGCAGATCAATCTGGTCCTAATCAGGTTCCAAAAGGTGAAACGGTGTGCAGAGATTTACAAAAGTTTGCTTTTATATAGAAGTTGAATGTTAGAAATGGCCTGTAAATTATAATTTGTTAACTTTTTTTTTAAAGAGATTTTATTTGCCATACACATACCAAGTACTTTCTTTGCCACAAGTGATACATTCCATGTGTTACAGAGCTTATAGAGACACATTACACAGTCAAATCATTGGCATGTGTTAGCAAAAGATCAAGTTATGCAGGAGTACAGCATCACACAGCCAGATTGAGTCTAGCTGTTTAAATATACCTGGGAGTTCTGTAGCATTCTTAGTTGTATGACATCCATGTATGCATAAAGTACAATACAAGGAAAACAATAACTATGCAGCAGTATAAACCGAAAAAAAAATTGTGGAGTGCATTAGTTTTGTTGCTAGAAGGGCTAGAGATAACTTGCATTACATGTTACCAGTCTAGTGAGCCCGGTGAACTGTAAATCAAAGTATTAGTAAAACCAAGAACCATCTTCTCCCCTACTACCTAAGGGTCAACTGCCAGACATGTGACCCCATCCACTACACATAACTCAGTTGGTGTCCAGGGTCTCTTGTGAATCCCCCCATCTAAACCATATTTTGACAAATATTTTGGAACAATACTGACCCGGTCAGAGCGGATCCACTGGATCGCTATCACCTTCCTTGTGTAGAACTATAGTATACATAGAAATAATTTTTTTTTTCACAATAAAGTTTATTGTAAAAGTAAAGAAAAAATGAAAGGCAAAGAATGACAAGGTATATAATAGCACCTAGTATGCAAGTAGACAGCAAAAGGTAAAATGTTACTTCAAATATATACAACTTGTGTTGAACAAATTAGGTATGGCATAACAAATGATAGTTATTTGTTCATATAAAATGGAATCAATATAATTGTGAGTAAACAGAAGTTAAACAAGTATTCAGAGTTAGTAAACTGTTATCAGCAACAAAACTGTTATCAAAATGTTTAAGATGAAGACTTTTATTCATTTTGAGGATAGGAATGGATGATGAATATCGAAGAGGAGTACTGTTTTATATAGTATAATGTGGGTAAGGGTGTAGCTCTTAAAAGTAACTGCATCAAGAGTTTTAATTAGAAAGGATTCTTTTAAGGTCTCAGAGTGAAAATATATTATTATTATTATTATTATTATTATTATTATTATACAGGATTTATGCAGTTTACACAATAAAATACAAGAGGATTAAGAGGACCCTGCTCAGAAGAGCTTACAATCTAATAGGGTGGGGCAGGTGGTACAAAAGGTTGTAACTGTGGGGAATGAGCTGTTGGAAGTGGTAGGAGATTAGTTGGAGACGTGATAGGCTTTCCTGAAGAGATGAGTTTTCAGGGATCGCCTGAAGGTAGCAAAGGTAGGGGATAGCCGGACAGGTTGAGTTAGTGAGTTCCAGAGGATGGGGGAGGCTCTGGAGAAATCCTGGAGACGAGCATGGGAGGAGGAGATGAGAGAGCTTGAGAGCAGGAGGTCTTGAGAAGAGTGGAGAAATATACCAAGGTTTCCATCTAATGTGGAATTTAGTTGTGGTTTCTCTTTTTATTGCAATGGTTTCCTCCATTTCATATATTAGTTTGACCTTCAGTAACCAGTCTTTTATTGTTGGGGTATTTCTGTTTTTCCAATTCACCAGAATCAGCACTTTGGCGGCATTAAGTGTTGTGTTAGGTAGTTTTTGTATTTTTTGAAGGAAAGATCATATTTTTTGTATTTTTTGTATGAAAGAAATAATTTAGTGGCATCATCCAATTCTTCATCATCTTTCAAACCCAGCAAGCATCTCTCCGGGTTGCATGTATTGGGGGCAGATCGAAACTGTCTGCAATAAATTTTGTAACCTGAGACCAGAAGAGACGCACTTTGTCCCAATATCAAACCATACTGTATGTATAAATGAACCTTCTGCATTATTACACTTATGACGTAATGAGTTATCGCTATCCTCCCCATTTTAAACAAACAAAGAGGTGTGTAGTATGCTTGATGGAGATAATGCACATGAATCATCTTATTTTTAGATAAGATAATATTGGCCAAATAAGTAAAAAGGACTTCAGTCCATTATTCTTCTGATAAATCTGACAGAAAATCCGCCCATCGTTCCCATGCACGTTTACTGCTTTTCTCTCCAGTAAGAGTCTGGAAGCTGTAATATTTAGATACCAACTTAGAATGATCAAATAAGAATGAGCAATATAATAGCGGGTTGATTCATAGGGGTGCATTAGGTGATCTAGACAAAGGAAAAAACCCCACTAACTTGGAGGCCAGGATAAAGATTTTCCAGGAAAGTGGTAATAATCCATTCCCCAAACTCAGGGCTAGTCATTGAACATCTAACTAATGAATGCAACATGGCCTTATAATTTGTTAATTTTAATGAAAAAATAAATAATTGTTAACTGATATGATTTGTCTTTTCTTAAGTACCCTTTGAGATGTGTACATCTATTACTGGTACACCTTAATGCTTGGCATCCATGGCTCGAATTTCGGCTAAATCCTGCTGAATCAGCTGAAATTCAAGCCAGGGTCCCCCCCATCAGCACCACCTAGCTTAACAAAGTTAGTTTAAAAATCGACTGAGCCAGCTGGAAAATTGGCAGCTGAATGGTGTGTGCATCTTATTGGATGCAGTCATCATTCGAGTATTGAGACAGCCGCAAGTACTGGAGCTGTCTAAATACAATAGTTAAGTTCATCTCCCTGCATAAAAACTGTTTAGTATTGGTTGAATGAGATAAACCCACATGTGTATGGCTTTTCCAAATAATCCCTTTTGTTTTCAAATACAAAAATACCTACCTTAATTTGTCTTATATAAGATATATTTTCTAATATCCTAAACATTTTCTGTTTTTACCCCTCCTGTGTTTTTTTTTTTTTAACTATCTGTCAAAGCAGTGTTTTACTCACCTAAGTCCACCATCATGATCCCTTACTGATGCTGTTCTAGGTGCAGGGGATCAGTAATCCAGTTCTGTAGGTGTGCACATGCAGGACAGTCACCTTATGCTGTGGTCATCACATGCAGATTCTCTTCTAGATCTTGATAGGACCCCTAAGCTGGACAGCCAATTGGAAGTGTCCAAATCATGTAGGTGGTGATGTTGATACACAAAGAAGAACATTAAAGGGGTTGTAAAGTCAGAAGGTTTTTTTATCTTAATGCATTCTATGCATTCTAAGATAAAAAGCCTTCTGTGTGCAGCAGCCCTCCAATACTTACCTGAGCCCCATCTCAATCCAGCGATGGCCACGAGTTCCTCGGTCATCCAGTACTCTCCCTCCTGATTGTCTGAGACACATTGGCTCCCACTGCTGTCAATCAAAGTCAGTTAGCCAATCAGTAGAGAGAGGGGGTGGGGCCAAACCACAGCTCTGTGCCTGAATGGATACACGGAGCTGCAGCTCAGCTCGGGTGCCCCATAGCAAGCTGCTTGCTGTGGGGGCACTCGACAGGAGGGCGGGGCCAGGAGTGCGGAAGAGGGACCCAAGAAGAGGAGGATTCTAGTAAGTATAACATGTCTGTTATTAAAAAAAAAAAAAAAGAGACTTTAGTATCACTTTAATGCATTAATGAAGGTTTTCTTTTTTGCCAGCAATTAATTAGAGAGGATGAGGGAGGCACTCATGGGCGTCCGCAGAACTTTTTTCGGGGGGGCATAATTTTAAGGTCACCCATGCTCTGCGCCTTTTCGGCAATGTCATGAAGGGGAGTGGCTTAGTCATTACCAACATAAAGCCTCAGGCCAGGCCAGGGTCCCCATATAAATCCCCCTTTAAAGCAGGCCAGGGTCCCCCATATAGATCCCCCTTTAGAGCAGGCCAGGCTAGGGCAAGTCCCCCATAGAATAGACAAACAAAGAGTTAGAATAGGTTCCCCTTTACTTAGTCTTCTGACACTTACCTTTTTTTCACCTGTATATAGAGAAGAATCTCCAGGTTTTCCTGCAGCACCACACTCCAGGCTCTCCGGCCTCTCCACCTGCAAAGAATATATTACATATATATATTTTACACTCCACAAGTCCTCCTTGCTTCCTCCTCCTCTTCCTCGGCTTAGGGCTGCCTGCCTGTTCTCTGGTTCTCTCTCCCTCGCTGGGTGGCCACTGCACAGCACAGTCCCTCCCCCAGACAGTATCATAGATCACTCCGCAAGCAGGCAAGACTCCACCACCACTCCACTTGAGTGGGCGGCACCAGCCGGATCTACATCTCTCTCTACACATTACACAGGAGGGATTGGAGCCGAGTGGCTGAGCCAAAGCCCGAGCCTTCACATTAGGGATGAGGGAGGGATGGTCTCAGTGAGTCAGAGAGCAGCAGACTCAGAAAAAAGACTGCGGTGGCCACGGCGGACCTTGCAAGGACAGCTCATGGACGCCAGTGTCGGTGTATGGACACCTTGTTGATCCCTGATTCCAGGTTGCACTTGCCCACCCTTTCGGATGCCCATGGAGCCACTGTATGGGAGGGGAGAGGGAGCCCATAGTTCAGCTTTACATTACATACAGAATATTCACAGACATGAACATACTTACAGTGCACACAATGTAGACCATACTATCTTAAGGAAACCACGCTGGAAGAAAAATCTTGGGGGTATTGCATTTATAGTAACCCAATAGCAAAGGGGTGGTAGCCATGTTTCTACAATAAACCTCTCAAACAATAAAATATATAAAGTGGACTAAGTAATAAATTTGTATAGACAGGCTTTGAATAAACTATTCTATGCTACAAAATGTGAATCAGAGGTCAGCAGGGTCATCCCATTATCAACAACATCTAGCATGTGTCCTGTCCTGGCAGATAAGCCTACTGTGCCTAAATTCATGGGGTCATGGGAAGTCACTATTCACTAATAACTAAAATCACTGTTTGCTGAGCACTGAACACTCTACATACCAATAATTACACCATAATGATGCTTCCATTGGTGTGGTTAAGATTAACAGCTTATTGTAGAATCATAAATGGTCTCATTGAGGACTTCTGGTCTAATAGCTGGCATGCCTCCCCTATCCCTGCTGCTGACACAGAGCTGAGTTTTAACATTTTTTCTTGACAAAGGATTTGAACCAACTATAGTATTATGCATTTGTGTATTTAGCTTTGCACTAAATATCTCCTATAGAACAGAAAGTATCTGTTCTGGAATATTTAGTGCATAGTTATCAATATAAGTACATAAAACTATAGAGTTTAGAATGTTGTTAAAATATATATATATATAGATATATATATCTATAGATATATATATCTATAGATATATATATCTATATATATACACACTTTATCTGTTATATGCCGCATATACTGTACATATACTTTTTTGAAAGTGAACATAGCTTCGCCACACTGAACATACAGGGGTTGATTTACTAAAACTGGATAGTGTAGAATCTAGTGCATCTCTGCATAGAAACCAAACAGCTTCCAGGCTTTTTGTCAAAGCTTAATTGAACAAGCTGAAGTTAGAAGCTGATTGGCTACCATGCACAACTGCATCAGATTTTGCACTTTCCAATTTTAGTAAATCAACCCCACATTGTGCTTACAGAATAATCTCTACACCTACACTTGTAGTAAATCAAGCCCAGTGTCTCAGTCTTTTTTCAGTTAGCATTCCTTTTTTCAACTTTAATCATCTATGCAATCTTAAGAGCCACAGCCTGAAAGTATGCTGCTGCCAATCTCTTCCACATTAGACATTTGCAGGTTTTGTATCTCAGCGAAAGCCTTCTGCCACCTCTAAAAACTTGTCTTTATAATTATTTAGTCTTTTCTCACACCCATCTCCAATTTCCTCTTATCTCCTGGTGTTTTTATGCAGTCTTTAAGGCTTCATGTACACTTGGCCGTCATTTACCGCACTTTGTAATTTCCCACAGCCAGCGGTCTAAATGTCCCTGTCCTGAATGCAATTCCTCCGCGTTAAGGAGAGGGTGGTTGAACCTCACCTAACCGCAAACAGCTCAATAATAATGCCCCGTACACACGATCGGACATTGATAGGACATTCCAACAACAAAATCCATGGATTTTTTCCGACGGATGTTGGCTCAAACTTGTTTTGCATACACACGGTCGCACAAAGTTGCCGGAATTTCTGATCGCCAAGAACGCGGTGACGTACACCACGTACGACGAGAGTAGAAAAGGACAGTTCTGAACCAAGCGCGGCACCCTTTGGGCTCCTTTTGCTAATCTCGTGTTAGTAAAAGTTTGGTGAGAGACGATTCGCGCTTTTTCAGACTCGTGGTTTTCAGATCATTTTCTGCTGTTCAGTTTGTGCTTGTGGGTTTGTATCTGCTCTTCCGTGCGTGCAGTCAGTTCCTATTGGATTATTCAGTGCGATCTTGTCCACTCATTGCTGTTTTTCAGGTCGCTCTTCACAGGCCTTGCTGTTCTTCAGTGCGTTCTGTTACTTCGTTCTAAGCAGCCGACCGTTTTCTAGCCATGCTGCGTATACGTACTCCTCGTAGAGTTCGTGCTGTGCGGGGGCTTGGTGTTGGGGTCCTTACCTTGACACAAGTCCAGTCCATGACCAGGGTGGGGAGGAGTTCATGGACCAAGAATTGGTTGCTCCAGTGTGACCAGTTCTGTCATATGCCTTTGCTCCGTGAGATCCGTGAGAATAATCCTGACGATTTCAGGAACTTTCTCCGGATGACGGACCCCGTACTTTACCGTTTGTTGGCTTTGCTGATCCCCTATATCAGCATGCAGGATACCTGCATGAGGCAAGCCATCACTCCGGAGCAGAGGCTAGTCGCCACCCTGTGGTACTTGGCGACTGGGAGAAGCCTGCAGGACCTCAAGTTCTCAACAGGCATCTCCCCCAGGCTCTGGGGATCATTATCCCAGAGACCTGTTCTGCCATCATTCAGGTCCTGCAGAAGGAGTATATTAAGGTAAGATTTTTATCCTTTAACATCACATTTTATTGTATTTAATGTTTGATAATATATTGTATTTCTTTCCTCATTCCCTTATTACCATGATTGTAATATGCTGTGAATGTCCCCTTTGTTCTCATGCATGCTGGATTTTTATGTAATAATTTTTTTTGTCCTTCATACATATTTACCTTCACTTACCTCCCCAGCATGCTCTCCTGGCCCTATATTCACCTCATGTAGTCACTTAACAATGTATTTTGTCAGCTCCATAGTAGTGCTTTACCCTAAAAACCCCCTAAAATGTGAAAAAATGTGATTTGTGCTTTAAATTCAGGCAGAGTGCCAGAGTCTTTTTTTTGGGTCCCCAAATCATTTGGGACCCTCCCTCCCACCAACTGCTAAGTCAGCTGATACCAATTCTCTATCTATCCTCAATTCTCTATCTGCTGACTTTGCCAAACCCATACACACTATACCCATCTCTTTTGTGGTCAGATTTATGGATGAATTCCCCAAAGCATGTAGTGCAAGGGCCTGCCTGTATACTTTCAAATGGTACTGTTTAAAGTTTTTGTATACTATTCTTATCTTGATAGGTAATAGCAGAATGTAAAAATGTGCTAAAATGTGTACAATGTGTATTTATATCTTTGTATTATGACACTTCTTACCTGTCCAGCGGGCTGTCAATAGTGTAAGTAAGGAGGGGCTGGCCAAAGTAATACACATTATTTAGGCATTCATCTCTTAATGAAGTGGAGAGGGTTACCTGTCCAAAAGATCCCCCCCAAAAAATGTTAGAAATGGCCCATGGGGGGAGGAGGGGGAATCTGATAGGTGGACCTTATACCTTGGTCTTTCTAAACTCCCTAAAATAAATGTTATACTGATGTTGGGAAGAATGTTTGTGTCTAATCTGCTTTCGCTGTTTAGGTGCAAAATGATTAATTTATTTTTCTTGTTTGACTCCACAGTTTCCTTCCAACCCACAGGAATGACAGACTGTGGCCTCCCACTTTGCCCAGCGGTGGGACTTTCTCAACTGCGGAGGGGCAATTAATGGGAAACACATTCACATCGTCCCACCACCCAACTCAGGGTCATACTATTATAATTATAAGGGGTCCAATAGTATTGTGATGTTGGCAGTGGTGTCGGCTACTTATGAGTTTCTGTATGTGGACGTGGGGAAGAATGGCCGGATGTCCAATGGTGGAGTCATCGCCCAGATGGAGTTCTACAGGTGTCTCCAGAATGGCAGCTTGGACTTGCCACCTACAGAAGACAATGTGGAAGGACTCCCATTCGTCTTCATTGCTGATGAAGCGTTTGTGCTGGGGGACCATCTTATGCGGCCATTCCCGATGAGGACCCTCACCCCCGACCAGAGGGTTTTTAATTACCGGCTGGCCAGAGCCAGAAGAGTGGTGGAGAACACATTTGGAATCATGGCCAGCCAGTTCCGCTTATTTCTTACATCCATACACATGGCGGAGTACAAACTGAATCACATCATCCTGGCGTGCTGTGTTCTACACAACTTTTTAGGGCAAAATTCTGCCAACTATGCTGACTCAGTTTGGCCTGAAGCCGGAATTCATAATGAACCAACCCTGACGGCGCTTGAAAGTGGCCGTCCTGGCTTGCCCCCCCGAGTGCCCGTGAGGCCCGTCTTAGATACCTAGAATACTTTGCGGGTAGAGGGGCCATTAATATGCCAGACAATGTCTGAAACATTTTTCAAATAAAAAAATCATTTTAACTACTAAAATCTTTGGTGACATTTACTGCTTGTGTTTCTTTTAACTTACCCTGACAGAAATGTGGTGAGTCCTGAAAATGTCGTGATTGTGTAACATTACAAAGCACTGTTGGGTGTTATTTACTAAAGGCAAAGACACTTTGCACTACAAGTGCACTTGAAACTGCACTGAAACTGCACTTGTAGTGCAAAGTGGATTTGCCCTTAGGAAATAACCCCCATTGTCACAGAAAAGACCAATTTGAGCACAACAAAAGTGAAACAATAATCCACACATTCTTGATTATCAATCTTTTTAATACCAGCACAATCACATGTGCATTTGTAAAAGGTTTTTAAAACAAACCAACATGTTTGTTGTATAACAATTTTTTGGGTCACATTACTAAAAGTAGAAATGTCCATTTAAGGTAAAACAGGCATGTTTAAAACCAACAAGAAAGACACAAATCTGGAACTTACAAAGTTAAATTTTTGTAGAAATTGAAGGCAATATCATATATGAGTATTTCTAAACTGTGTTTGATATTGTGTTCAGATGGGGTGAAGTCACCACTGGAAAAGCCAAATTTTGAAATTGCACACAAATTGCCAAATGTCAACATGTGCTACCTGCCATCACGGGGTATCAAGGGATGTGTTTTGGGGGTGCAACCCCTTCCTCCCATCTACTTTATTATTGAGGAAGGGGTTGCACCCCCAAAACGCCTACATTGATCTCCTGTGATGGCAGATAGCACATGTTGACACACTGTGTGCATCTTCAAAATTTGGCTTTTTTCGAATATGTCTAAAAATGTTTGAAAATTTTAGATCCCCAAAAGCACCAAAAACTGAAAGGATTTGGAGGGGTTTTAAACTCTCCCTAAAACATCAGTGATGTTCTTCATTTTTTTTGAACATCATTGATGTTTTTCAGGATGTTTTCCAAGTCCCTATTACACCCCATGATCTCCCCGATCAGGATCTGTGCACTTTCAGAGGTGAAATGACCTGGATCCACAATATCACGATCACCTAAAAAGATAGAAACAAAAACACACCATGTATTATAAATCTGCCAGAATCCATCTCTTACGTGAGCCTGTGGTCGAAGACACTCACCTGTTGTGGTGACAATTTCCACCACATCTCCTTCCTCATTCTCCTCATGTTGTCTTTGGTGGGTCTCCACTTCTTCCTGAGGTGGGGGGTCTTTGGTCTCCTCGGATGAGGGGTGTCCTCCGAGTCTTTTCTCCCCTATGTGAAAAAAAATAGGTATACATAGCACACAGATATTTCATGGCAGAAATAGAAATATGAAACATTGCTTGGAAGTGGGGTACAATTGTCTCTTTTGGCAGAGTTCCAAGATGAAGAAATATTTTTTTCCTTTGTCAAGCTTGAATACTTACCTGCTTTGTAAAGCTTCACAGATGGAGTCACCCCTATAGTATACACTGGAGCACCTGTGTGGGCCCCCTAATAAAAAGGGTGTTCTGGTGACCCACACTAGTGCTCCAGCGTCCAGATGTGAAAACTGCTGCTGAGTGTCCTCTCCTTACACAGAATCTAGTTTGCATTTCATTCTAGTTACAAACCCATCTACACAACAAAATTATTTTAAGAGAAGTAGGCCATAAAAAATTTATTCAAATACATATGGCCAAAACAATGGTGTTTTCTAGGCCGAACGAACAATGTTTAATACGAACAAATAATGTGCCCATGAACATGAAGGTTGCCATTTTAAACTGTACAACAGTTAAGAAAACCACATGGAGCAGCACGAATGTCATAAAAATAAGGAATAGGAACACAGCACAACTACTTACTTTTTTGCAGCACTCTCCTGATCCTTCTGTACTGCTCGTGCTCCCTTAATTTCAGGTCTGACCACCGCTTCCTGAGCTGATCCTTGGATCGTCGTACCCCAAAATTCCGGTGCAGACTTTTGACTACTTTTGCCATGATCTTGGCCTTTCTGACATTGGGGTTGGGGTAAGGTCCATACTTCCCGTCATAGTTGGCCCTCTTCAGGATGTCCACCATCTCCAACATCTCCCCAAAGGACATATTTGATGCCTTAAATCGTCTCCTTCTGGATCAGGACATTTCAGGCTCCGGGCTTTCTTCCTCCTCCTCGTTGGTGTAATTATCAGACACCTGCTCTGTCTCCGCCATGTGCTCTTCCCCACTGCGACGAACGAGAGGGGGCGGGGGAAAAGACTAGAAAGAACGTCAGGGGCGGGCGGAGTTTCACGCGTGCGCAGTGTCTATAAAGCATAAATATGATCTGTGAGTGGAGGAAGGAGTAAGGGAGGCGCCGATCGTGATAACGAAGGTAAGATTTAATATTGGGCCTATACTGCTTCGAGATTGAGGCCTGTATTTGCACAAGTTTAGAAGACTTTAGGCTGACATTAGGTTTTGTCTTGTGTTGTGTCTTGCAGTTAAAATGGATATCTTGAAGGATCATGACTTTATGCCAGTCTTCATAGATATGTTCAGGGAGCTGCCCTGTCTGTGGCAGATAAACCACCCTGATTATAAGAACCAAACAAAGAGGAAGGCAGCGCTGGATAATTTGCTGCAATTTGTGTAGTCTGTGATCCCCATGGCAGACATCACCTATTTGAAGATCCTAATTGGTGGCCTGAGGAGCACTTATCTAAGGGAGCACAAGAAGGTCTAGGATTCCCAGAGATCAGGAGCTGTAGATGACATTTATGTCCCCAGGCTGTGGTACTATGACAGGCTGCATTTTCTGTCAGGTCAGACTGAACCCAGGCCAGCACTCTCCACTCTTCCTTCCACGCTTCCTTCCCCCCCAGCTGAGGCTTCTGACACCCAACCTGGGCCTTCCAGGCAGCAACATGTGGAGGAGCCCAGCTTGAGCCAGGTATAGCATTCTTCTAAAGATTTCTAGTTGTCTAATCAATGATGTTAAATAGATGTTAGTTTGGAGTACTAATTTATGATTGTGATTGATGAACCAAAAACTAAAACGATGTCCCTTTTTCATACACAGGGAAGTCTCAGCCAGGAGGTGGCCGGGCCAAGCAGGCTGCCCGATACCCAGGTCCCTACCCTCCGCATTCAAAGACAAAGTGGCATGAAGAGGAGTAACCTGGAGGAGGCTGCCATAGGCCTATTTTGGAAGGCTACTGTGGCCCTCAGAACACCCCACAGTGTGGAGGAGGACTTTGCTGCCATAACTGCATGCAACATGATGCAGATGGAGGAGGGACAACGACTCCTATGTGAGTTTTTAATTTTGGAAGCTCCAAATAAGGGGTTAAGGAACCAAATCACATGTGCAACTCACATTTGTCACCTCACCCATAGTCCTCCTCCTCCTCCTCCTCCAGGTCCTCCTCCTCCTCCTCCTCCAGGTCCTACTCCTCCTCCTGCCACACCTCCAACACCAGAGCCACAGCCGGGAAGGAAGCGTGGAAGGAAGGCCAGAGAGTGATGACCTGGGTTCAGTCTGGTCTGGCAAAATATGCATCCTCTTGTAGTACCACAGCCTGGGAACATACATGTCATCTGCTGCTTTCATGATCTCTGGGACTTCTGGACCAGACTGCGATCCCTTACATATGGACTCCTCAGGCCACCAATTTTGCTGTAAAATAATTGATGTGTGCCCTGGGGGCCAAAGGCTTCACCAATTTATGATGTTTATCCAGCGTTGCCTCCCTCTTTGTTTGGTTCTGAGCCCTTAATAAATGATTTTTTGTTTCAATTATACTCGCCTATGTGAGTTTTCCTTCAAAAAAGACAGTTTGTTTGTGAGGATTCAGGTACATTTCACATATACAATATGAAATTAACAAGAGACACCAACGCCAAACAATCTCCTTGAGATTAAATAATACAAGATAATAATGGTGTTGTGGTAAATTGACACACAAAACACACACAAAAATATTCAGGATGTAAAATCAAAAATAAAAACAAAAAAAGATCAGCCTTGAAAAAAATACAACCCAAAAAAAAGAAAAAAAAAATATAAAATCAGGCTTGAAAAAAATACAAAACAAAAAAAAATAGTATATAGATTTTTTGTCAGATGTGACAAATCAAAATATATTGAGGGAATCACGAGAAATAATAAAGAAAGAAGTTTGTGAGAAGTCTGTGTGAATATGAGCAGCAAACTATTTCATTCTTCTCACATTATAAAGAAGAAGAGAGTGCGCTGTATTACATCATTTTAAACATTGCAGCCTGATAAAAGTGCTATATCCATTCCGAATGCTAATTTTACCAGACCGAGCTGTTCCGTCTCAGAATTTCTTCTGAGCATGCGTGGCTATTTGTGCGTCGGAATTGGCCACACACAGTCGTAATTGACGCGATCGGATTTTGTTATCTGAAAATTTTATAGCCTGCTCTCAAACTTTGTGTGTCGGAAAATCCGATGGAAAAAGTCTGATGGAGCCCACACACGGTCGGAATTTCCGACAACAAGCTCCGATCGCACATTTTCCGTCGGAAAGTCCGACCGTGTGTACAGGGCATAAGTGTACGTTGACACATAGGCTTTTATGGAGTTGAGTTTGGGAGCTTTGGCAAAAAAATGCCAAAGCTCCTAAACTCAAGTTTAGGATCTGCTAATGTACATAAAGTGTTAGTTTTCACCATCATCTTTCCATTTAACCATTGGATGTCGGCAATGATTCTGTCCTCCATGATCCTTGTCTTTCCTTCCTAACTGTGAACAGCAGTCTTCTGCTGGTCATTAGAGTTACCCTGAAAAAATCCTAAGCACTACATTATTTTAGATGTACATTAACATGATTGCTACTGTAGACCTATAGCTGATTGCTGTCTTTGCCTCTCATAAAAATATCTGTAAAGTACTACACAGTGACAAGAGACTGCAATAATTACAACAAAATTGGTGCAATTATATCATCTACAGAAGGGGTGTCAAACTAAATTTCTTTACGGGATGCATTAGCATTGTATCTGGGTGGAGCTACATACAGAGTGCAGAGTTCAGGAGTGTGCTACATACAGAGTGCAGAATTCAGAAGTGTATTATGTACAGAGTGCAGAGTTCAAGAGTGCGTTACATACAGAGTGCAGAGTTCAGGAGTGTGATACATACAGAGTGTAGAGTTCAGGAGTATGCTACATACATAGTGCAGAGTTCAGGAGTGTATTACGTACAAAGTGCAGAGTTCAGGAGTGCATTACATACAGAGTGCAGAGTTCAGGAGTGCATTATGTGCAGAGTTCAGGGTGGTCCAGGGGTGTGTTATGTACCGAGTGCAGCATTCAGAGCTGTGCTGTGTACAGAATGCAGGGTTTAGAGGTGCACTATGCATAGTTTGCAACCCCAACTCCCTCCCACAAAGCTTCCTTGCATCTCTTTCACCTAAATGGCCCAGCTCTCGTACGTCCCTGTGTAGGTGCCATGTATTTGTAGGGAGATCATTCTCTCTCTGATTCTGGAGAGCTGTCCCCGCCGCGCCACACCGTGAGTGCTTGCAGGAATCTGTTAGCTCTGGGAGCCGCTGAGGGCAAAGCTGTCCCTTATAAACACAGAAGCCTTCTGTGTTTACAAGTGACAGTGAGAAGCAGAGGGTGAGAGCTGGAGGTGGCAGAATGCAGCAAAACTGGTTGTGAGGGCCACATGACAAGGCCTGGAGGGTCGCATTTGGCCCGCGGGCCTTGTGTTTGACAAATGTGATCTACAGTATACTTGTGAACCTCGCAAGTATGGGTATGTGTTTCAATAATACTGTTCATTCACAGTTGTCCTGATATGGAAATCATCCTAAGTACAGCTGTATTTCAAAAATGTTCTCAGAAATGCTCATATTAATTTGAAACTGTACATATTCCAAAATTTTTTCTTAAAGTTTGTGAATGATAAAAGTTGAGATTACTGATCTAACAATAGATGTCTCCAATTTTTCCCTTTACTTAAGGGGGGGGGGGGTATGTCAAAACTTCTTTGTGGGAAAGTTCTAATGAAGTCATCCACTAGACCCCCCCCCCCCCCCATTTCTGCTGCACACTAGTTCTGGGGCAAGTGAAGGTAAATATATTGGCTTAGTCTCTTGGATTCAGAATTCAACACATAAATCAGCAAATGGCTTCTTTTATCAGAGCCTTTTCACACAGGTGTTCTGCTTTAATACTGGACATTGTGCTGTCAGTCTCTTGAGAAATGCAGAGCTAGACTAAATTGTATAGATTCTCTGAAGCAAGCATCTGAGTCTATGTTATAGCTACCTGCAATGTAAGTTACAGCGTTTCAAGTGTAATTTAATTTTCCTTTACTCATTTATTTCCTTTTTGTTTATCTCTTCTTGAGTTATCACTGAAATACACATTTTAATTGTATTGTACCATTTTCAAACATCTCAGGCTTTTGAACATTTGCATGACATTTTCATTCAACCTACCTTCACTCCAAAAAAAAAAAAACCTTGATTCAGAACTTGGCAGGTTTTGCAAAAGTAATGGAAAACTTTCCATTGTTTGTGTTCTAATTGAAGTACCAAGAAAAACAAAATCAATTATTTTTGAACTAGATAGGAAAACCTAGAATGTGGATTCTGCTAGGTAACAATGGCTGATACAATTTTGTAAGCAATTTCCTAAGTCAAACAGTATTTTTTTAAATTCTGCTTAACTTTGCATTTAACAATATTACATAAAATTATTTTTAATTGTCATGTAGTATAATGTGATAAAGCAAGTAGCAAAATAGATTACTATTAAAGAAAACTGTTTGCAAGAGCAAACCTCAGCCTAACCTAAGTGCTGAAGACAACATAGCATTCAGTGGGTCCTTTTATCCCCCAGGTCGCTTTTTGGTTAAAGATTTCCTACACAAAGTGTTGTTTATGATTGGTGGAGTAAAAGACAAAAACGGCTGTTGGTCACTTCATATATATATATATATATATATATATATATATATATATATATATATACAAGTAAAAAATAAACATACAGGCATACCCCACTTTTAAGGACACAATGAGGCTTATTTACTAAAGCTAGAGAGTGCAAAATCAGGCTCACTTCTGCATAGAAACCAATGAGCTTCTAACCCCAGCTTGTTCAATTAAGCTTTGGTAATAAAACCTGGAAGCTCATTGGTTTCTATGCAGAAGTGAGCATGATTTTGCACTTTCCAGCTTTAGTAAATAAACCCTATTGTGTACTTAAAAGTGAGGTATGCCTGTATACAGTATACTGTATGCAAGTACAAATATACCTTTTTGGCATTATAATTTGATTCCATACCTTGGTTATATGTTTAAAACAAATGAATTACATATTGTGCCCTTTTCCTATCATGCACAGGAATTGCAAAACCAGGTGTGAGCTTTTAAGAGGTCAAATTTGTGATGATTATTGAAAAAAAAAAAAAGTATTTTCCTGAAGCACCAGCGAGAGGTTAATATACATAAAACAAGCTTGGATAGACTGGTGTCTTTATTCAACCTTACCAACTATGTAACTATATGTAACACACCTCAAAATACACTATATTGCCAAAAGTATTGGGATGCCTGCTTTTACATGCACATGAACTTTAATGGCATCCCAGTCTTAGTCCATAGGGTTCAATATTGGGTTGGCCCACCCGTTGCAGCTATAACAGCTTCAACTCTTCTGGGAAGGCTGTCCACAAAATTTAGGAGTGTGTCTATGGGAATGTTTGACCATTCTTCCAGAAGCGCATTTGTGAGGTCAGGCACTGATGTTGGACGAGAAGGTCTAGCTCGCAGTCTCCGCTCTAATTCATCCCAAAGGTGTTCTATTAGGTTGAGATCCAGACTCTGTGCAGGCCAGTCAAATTCCTCTACCTCAAACTCGCTCATCCATGTCTTTATGGACCTTACTTTGTGCACTGGTCCAAATCATTTGGTGGACTGGGGAATATGAGCTTCCCAGTGAATGGCTGTGCAGCGGGGGCATGTTAGGACAAGCCTGATCATTGGAGGAGAGCACACTAAGTTCCCAGCATAGCTAGAGAACTGACCATGGTGTGCTCTCCAGCTTAGTGTGGTCAGTTTTTAATAGGAAAGCAGAGGGGCTGGCAGGAACACAGGGATATCACATGAAGGAAGAATTACAAATTTTCCAGGATACTTTCTCATACAAGTACATGGAACAGCAGGTAGATATCAGGAATATGAGGTTTTGGGGTAACAAACTCTTTAACCACTTGTTGACTGCCTAACTAAGAAAATATGTCATGAATTTGCAGTTTAATACCGAGGTTATGGCTGTAGCTAGATGCCATAACCCCAGTATTAATTTCAGCAGCCTCTGCTCTTTCTGCTAGAAGTGATCCAAGCGGCTGATTAGCCACTGAATAACTTTTAGAAGCACTGGTAGGAGCTCATTGCGAAGCCCGGGAACAGATCCAGCGGTGGCAGCAGCAGGTTTTAGAGATTAGCAGAGGAAAGACAGACTTCACTCATCTCTATGGCCTAGGAGGCTCGGAGCAACGTTTGGACAGTTCTCGGCCAATGTAAACAAGGCCATTTTGTTTTTGGAAAGCATTAGATCAGAGATGTGGGATCTTATTGAACCCAGATCTCTCCATAAGGAGGACCTGTCATGCTTTATTGTTGTCAGTGGAGATGTTTACATTTCTTGTGACAGCAATAAAAGTGATAAAACATTTTTTTTAAAGGGGCAGTGTAAAAATAAATAAAGTACTTGCGTGCAGTGACAAACATATGTAGGTCATACCCACATATGTAAACGGTGTTCACGCCACACAAGTGAGGTGTCGTGGCGAAGCAATATTTCTAGGACTGGACCTCCTCTGTAACTCTAAACTGGTAACCTGTAAACATTTTTAAAGTGTCGCCTATGGAGATTTTTTATGTACTAAAGTTTGGGGTCATTCCACAAGTGTGTGCAATTTCAAAGAATGACATGTTAGATATCTTTTTACTCGGTGTAACATCTTCTTTCATTTTTTACAAAAAAATAGGTTATATATTGTGTTTTTTTCTAATTCATTAAAGTGTATTTTTTTTTTTAAAATGTGTTTGAAAAACCACTGCACAAATACCGTGCGACATAAAAAATTTAAATGACCACCACTGTATTCTCTAGGGCCTCTGCTAAAAATATATATATATAATGTTTGGGGGTTCTTAGTAATTTTCTAGCAAAAAAAAAAAAAAAATACAGATGTTTACTTTTATCGGTTTGACACTCTTCTTTTATCGTTCAGTGTTCATTGACAGGATATATTGGACCTTCCTCAAACCTACATTTGACCTCCTTCTTAGCTGCATCATCCTGCTTTAAGCTGCTTTTTCATTCCAATAGACTTGAATGTAGAGAGAAGCATGTGAACAAAAGCCTCTCGACAAAGGGCCATAACACGGTCATATTGCACTATAGGCATGTGCCTAAGAAAAGCATACTCATCTTGGAGTATACAAATTATAATATACTATCTATTTCTGAACAACACTAGATTGGATACAGTTGATTGCCTTGGAAGTAAATTTTTTAAACTCTATTCATTTATAGCTACATGTCTAATGCCGCGTACACACGAGCGGACATTACGGCGGACTTTGCCCGGCGGACTTTTCGATGTACTTTCCGACGGACTTTCTGAATGAACGGACTTGCCTACACACAATCCACCAAAGTCCGTCGAATTCGTACGTGATGACGTACGACCGGACTAAAACAAGGAAGTTCATAGCCAGTAGCCAATAGCTGCCCTAGCATGGCTTTTTGTCCGTCGAACTAGCATACAGACGGCGGACTTTTCGACCGGACTCGATTTCAACGGATAAATTTTAAACAAGTTTCAAATCTAAGTCCGTCCAACTTTTGAGAAAACAAAGTCCGCTGGAGCCCACACACATCGAATTGTCCGACAAAATCCAGTCCGCCGGGCAAAGTCCGCCGTAATGTCCGCTCGTGTGTACGCGGCATTAGGCTCCATGCACACAAGACGTTCAAAAAAGTCTTTTGGACTTCAGATTGCTGCCAGGAGACTGCTGCTTTGAAAATGCGCTTTTAAAGCGGAGGTCCACCCACTGCTGCAAAAATTAAAAACCAGCAGCTGCACATACTGCAGCTGCTGACTTTTAATAATCGTAAACTTACCTGTCCTTGAGTCCAGCGATGTCGGCACAGCATCTATCAGCTGTTGGGTGCATGCTGCCTCCATTGCGAGTAAGGGAATCCAGTAGTGAAGCCTACTGTGCATGCGTGAGGCTCCGCTCCTCTCTCCTACTGGCCCGGCGACCGGCGGTGACGTCAATACCCGTGGCTTAGGCTCCCGGAAGTGTGAACAGGATACCTGTGAAAGACAGTTATCCTGTCCCCCCCTAAAAGGGCCAAATGTGGCACTGTGGGGGGGGGAGTACAACAAGCGGAAGTTCCACTTTTGGGTGGAACTCCGCTTTAACAGTGTTTTTCTATGGCGTTTATGCACGCTTTTTGTGTGTTTTTCTGAGGCAGCGGTTTTGTAAAATTACAATAGCTTACATTCAGCTCTGTGATGTAAAAAAAAACGCTGAACGCTGATGAAAGCGCGTTTATGCTCATTTTTCAGCATTGAGTGTTTTTTGTGGTCACTGCTCTTGAACGTGACTTTAGGGCGTTCAGACAACAGCCCATAAACTCTCCTGCTGATAAATTTTTAAAAAACATCCATGTGTGCATGGACACATAGGAAAACAGAGGGGAGTTTAAGGGCTGTTTAAAAAAAAACGCCACAGCTGCAGTGTGCATGAGGCCTTACTTAACGTAACACATTTTATTTTTCCTAGAAGAAAATTTTTGTTGGTCACACCATTGGATTTACATCGCTAAGATACCTATCATATCCGGTATGTACAGTGACTTTCTTGGGTGTTTCAATGGTTGCTTACCTATTATAACTAACCAAGTAAACATACATGATTATACTGAATATTATTTTATGTGATTATGCTTTTAATTAACATATATTTTTTGCAACAAGGCAGCATCCATGTGCAGCTAACAGGCTTTTATGCAAATATTCCCATGCATTACATGTTAAGAAGTAAACTTAGAGGCAGGAATCCCAAATATTGGTGTGCTTACAACTTGCTTTGTGTTACACGGATGCTCCAGGGCTTTCTGCATTGATGTAGGAAAAGAGGTAAGCATTGTTTGGTCTGAAAGACAATATAAACTGTTGACATTTCTTGGGAAAAAAGTGTTCTTTTCTACAGCTCACTGCCTTCAAACACATTGTTTGTTTCTCTCTTGCTACTTGATTTAAAGATGTAAACACAGCTAGTATAATAATATTTAGCCTTGTGCATCTCTTCTGTTTACAACTGAAGTGTTTTCTGACAATGGAATTATAAATGCATGGCCCTTGGTCCAAATTTTTTAAAGCAGTATTAACCCCAAAACAATTTTTTTTTATACTTTTCAGCTTACCAATCATTAGACGTGGTGTCTGCATTCATTTTTTTAAGGCTTTTTTCCCACTGTTTTCACCTGGTGATCTGGCCAGTAACACGCCTCCTGTTTAGGAGTGCCTCCATTCTGGATGAAGGAGCACAGGGATCACATTTGCACAGCAGCATTGTCAGTCTGGGGGGTAGGAGAGTGTTAAATTTGCTAGCAGATTTGAATACACTAACAAATTGAAGCCAAACTCCAGCTTACGGCTCATATTCAGTTACAGCAAGCAGATATTTTCCTTTTAGGATAAAGGTAATACATGAATATATAAAAGCTGTTTATCGTAAGCATCTCTGTCAGCATTAAGTGGTTTGTCTCTTTCCTGTAAACTAATACATCTGGAAGAGAGCTTATTCTTTTGAAAAACGACTTACTGGGTGAATCACCAGATGAAAATAGAAGAAAGGAAGCCTAGAAAAAAAAGGAATGCAGCCATCACATCTATGAATTGGTAAGCTGCAATATACAGTAATAAATGTTTGCTTTGGGTTTAAGATACACTGCATGCAAACATGAGATTTAGACCCGTTTCACACTGGGGCGCTTTGCAGGTGCTACAGCGCTAAAAATAGTGCCTGCAAATCGCCCTGAAAGAGACGCTCCTGTCTCTCCAGTGTGAAAGCCCTGAGGGCTTTCACACTGGAGCTGTGCGCTGGCAGGATGCTAAAAAAAGTTCATCTTTGGAGCGGTGAAGGAGCTGTGTGTATACTGCTCCTCCACCGCGCCTGCCCATCAAAATCAATGGGCACCGCAACTGTACCACCGGCAAAGTGCTTAGCGCGGGTTTTAACCCTTTCTCGGCCGTTAGCAGGGTGGGTAAAAGCGCCCCGCTAGCGGACGAATAGCACCGCAATAATGATGGTAAAGCACCGCTAAAAATAACGGCGCTTTACCCCCAACGCACCCACCGCCCCAGTGTGAAAGGGGCCTTAAAGAGGAAGTAAACTTCCATACCTGACTTTTACCTTAAGGTAAGCCTATAATAAGGCTTACCTATAGGTAGTGTAAATATCTTCTATATGTGTACCGTTTAGAAGATATTTACATTACATGCAGCCAGTGACATAACTGGTGCATGTGCTCTGAAGGAACGGCCACCCATGCTGTTCCTTTCGAGCCCTGTGCCAATCACAAAGCCGAAGCCCGCAAACCCGGAAGCAAGACGGGTGAAGATGGAAAAAGCTGCAGCGCTGACATTGCGGCACTGAAACAGCTTCATTTTAAGTTTCATATAATGTGCTAGTATGCGATGCATACTAGCACATTATAACTACCTTGCAGGGGGAAAAAAAGGCCAGTGTACAACTGCTTTAATAAAGTGACTGCTGACTGGCCCTCGTTTTTTCGCTAGAATTTATTTTCAGCATCTGATGTTCATAGCCTCAATGGCACTTAATCTGAGTTTGTAAAAAGACAAGCCGAGTTTTGTTGTTGTGGAGCTTGCAAGCTTGAGATCATGATCATCTTAAAGTATAGGTAAACTTCTCTTACTTGCTACCTCTTGGTCTGCTTTGTTTTTTTGCTATCTTTTCAGTGGGTGAAAAAATACCTAAGAATTAACAAAAATCTTTTGAGCCAATACCCAATACCATCCTTTGCTCTCTGTTTGGATGCAGGGAGGTGTTATGGAGACAAGAAGGGGGTAAGGAGATGAAGAGAGCTTTGTATTCTTTGTAATGCATCAGAAAGTAAGTAGGCAGGGCTGGCAAAACTTGTTTTGGAATTCACAGCCAAAATACACTGGGGTCGATTTCCTAAAACTGGAGAGCGCAAAATGTGGTGCAGCTGTGCATGGAAGCCAATCAGCTTCTAACTTCAACTTGTTCAAATAAGCTTTGACAAAAAACCTGGAAGCTGATTTCTATGGAGAGCTGCACCAGATTTTGTACTCTCCAGTTTGAGTAAATCAACCCCACTGTATCGTTATGTCAAAGAGGAAATTTAGACATAGGGAAATGTGCATGTATTAAAGAGTTGTACAAAATATGCTTTTTTTGTGTTTTTGCCTTGGCAATCACTTACATTTTGCATCAGTGATCAGCTCATCTCAGGATAATAACATTTCAGTTTAATAGTCTTATCTAAAAACAGCTTGTAATACTCACACAGGTATACATATTGAACCAGACGGGGTCTTAATGTTTAATACATAAACATTACTGGTCTACCTGGCTTCAAAATGTTGTACACTAGAGAACAGAAAAACAATTTGATATTCTGGTATTTATTACATAATTACAGAGCTACATAGTTACATATAGTTACATAGTTAATCAGGTTGAAAAAAAATATCATCTAGTTCAACCAATAAAAGGGGGGAAAAAAATCATACAATCTCATATACACAACCCTATACCCACAGGCAAAAAATCCCACCAAAGCATAATCCAATTTGCTCCAGCAGGGGAAAAAATTCCTTCCTGATCCCCAATCGGATATTCCCTGGATCAACTTTACCTATAAATGTTAGTATCCAGTTATATTATATACATTTAGGAAAGAATACAGGCCTTTTTTAAGGCAATCTACTGAGCTGGACAAAACTAGCTCTTGAGAAAGTCTATTCCCCTTTTTCACAGCTCTTACTGTGAGGAAACCTTTCTGTATTTGGCAATTAAATCTCTTTTCCTCTAGACGAAAAGAGAGTCCCCTTCTCCTCTGTGATGACCTTAACATGAAAAACTCAACATCAAGTTAACTATATGGACCACTTATGTATTTATACATGTTGATCATATCCTTCTTAATCTCCTCTTCTCAAGAGAGAATAAATTCAGTTCCTCTAATCTGTCCTCATAGCTGAGCTCCTCTATGCCTCTTATCAGTTTGGTTGCCCTTCTCTGCACTTTCTCCAGTACCCCAATATCCTTTTTGTGAATTGGTGCCCAAAACTAAACTGCATATTCCAGATGAGGTCTTACTAATAATTTGTACAGGGACAAAATTATATTTTTCCCTCTGGAGTCCATACCTCTCTTAATACAAGAAATGTCTTTGCTCGCTTTGGAAACCACAGCTTGGCATTGCATGATATTATTAATCTTATGATCTACCAAAACACCTAGATCCTTCTCCACCATTGATTCCCCCAGTTGTACTCCCCCTAGTATGTAAGATGCATGCATATTCCTAGCCCCGAAGTGCATAACTTTACATTTATCAACATTAAACCTCATTTTCCACATAGTTGCCCAATTAAACAGTGCATTGAGGTCAGCTTGTAAGTTGGAGACATCCTGTAAGGACGTTATTCCACTGTATAGCCTGGTGTCATCTGCAAAGACTGAAAAGGTACTTTTAATCCCAGACCCTATATCATTTATAAAGATAATAAAAGTAAAAAGTAAGGGTCCCAACACTGAACCTAGGGGTCCACCACTGATAACCTTAGACCATTCAGAGTATGAATCATTAACCACTACTCTGAGTTTGGTCTTTTAGCCAGTTTTCTATCAATTTGCAAACTGATGTTTCCAAGCCTGTAGAGTTTACCTTACACATTGGCCATGTGTGGGAAACTGTGTCAAAGCTTTTGCAAAATCAAAGTATACCATGTCCACAGCCACCCCTCTGTCCAAGGTTTTACTTACCTCCTCATAAAAAGAAATTAAATTTGTTTGACAACTTCTGTCTTTCATGAATCAATGCTGTCTGTTGCTCATATATGTGTTTTTTTATTAAACTGTCCAATATCTTGCCAACTTTAGAAGTTAAAATAACAAGTCTATAGTTATGGTACTTGGTAAAGACTTTGATGCTTTTTAAATATAGGCACTAGGGATGTTCAGTTCGCACCAGAACTTGCGAACAGGTAAAAAATTTGTTTGAACACGCGAACACCGTTAAAGTCTATGGGACACGAACATGAATAATCAAAAGTGCTAATTTTAAAGGCTTATATGCAAGTTATTGTCATAAAAAGTGTTTGGGGACCTGGGTCCTGCCCCAGGGGACATGGATCAATGCAAAAAAAAGTTTTAAAAACGGCCGTTTTTTCAGGAGCAGTGATTTTAATAATGCTTAAAGTGAAACAATAAAAGTGCAATAGTACGCCTGTAAAGGGGCACATGTTTCCCGTGTTTAGAACAGTCTGACAGCAAAATGACATTTCAAAGGAAAAAAAGTCATTTAAAACTACTCACGGCTATTAATGAATTGCCGGTATGGCAATCCACATAAAAGTTCATTGATAAAAACGGCATGAGAATTCCCTACAGGGGAACCCCGAACCAAAATTAAAAAAAAAAATGACATGGGGGTCCCCCTAAATTCCATACCAGGCCCTTCAGGTCTGGCATGGATATCAAGGGGAACCCCGGCAAAATTAAAAAAAAAATGGGGTCCCACTCAAAATCTATACCAGACCCTTCAGGTCTGGTATGGATTTTAAGGGGAATCCCGCGCCAAATATAAAAAAAAAAACGGCGTGGGGTCCCCCCAAAAATCCATACCAGACCCTTATCCGAGCACGCAACCTGGCAGGCCGCAGGAAAAGAGGGGGGATGAGAGAGCGCCCCCCCTCCTAAACCGTACCAGGCCACATGCCCTCAACATTGGGAGGGTGCTTTGGGGTAGCCCCCCAAAACATCTTGTCCCCATGTTGATGGGGACCAGGGCCTCATCCCCACAACCCTTTCCGGGTGGTTGTGGGGGTCTACGGGCGGGGGGCTTATCGGAATCTGGAAGCCCCCTTTAACAAAGGGACCCCCAGATCCCGGCCCTCTCCCCTGTGTGAAATGGTAAGGGGTACCATTTCACAAAAAAACTGTCAAAAATGTTAAAAATGACAAGAGACAGTTTTTGACAATTCCTTTATTTCCTTTCTTCTATCTTCTATCTTCCTTCGGTTTCCTGCGGCCTGCCAGGTTGTGTGCTCAGATAAGGGTCTGGTATGGATTTTTGGGGGGACCCCACGCCGTTTTTTTTTTTTTTTTTGGCGCGGGGTTCCCCTTAAAATCCATACCAGACCTGAAGGGTCTGGTATGGAATTTAGGGGGACCCCCACGTCATTTTTTTCTTTAAATTTTGGTTCAGAGTTCCCCTGTGGGGAATTCCCATGCCGTTTTTATCAATGAACTTTTATGTGTATTGTCGGACCGGGAATTCATTAATAGCCGCGAGTAGTTTTAAATTACTTTTTTTTCCTTTGAAATGTCATTTTGCTGTCAGACTGTTCTAAACACGGGAAATATGTGCCCATTCACAGGCATACTATAGACACCCCCAGGTACAAAATTTAAAGGGATATTATACTTTTATTGTTTCACTTTAAGCATTATTAAAATCACTGCTCCCGAAAAAACGGCCGTTTTTAAAACTTTTTTTTGCATTGATCCATGTCCCTTGGGGCAGGACCCAGTTCCCCAAACACTTTTTATGACAATACCATGCATATAGGCCTTTAAAATTAGCACTTTTGATTTCTCCCATAGACTTTTAAAGGGTGTTCAGCTGCATTCGAATTTGCCGTGAACACCCCAAATTGTTCACTGTTCGGCAAACTGGCAAACAGCCGATGTTCGAGTCGAACATGAGTTCGACTCAAACTCGAAGCTCATCTCTAATAGGCAACACATTGGCCAATGTGTACCAATAGTACGACCAATCCAGTGGTACTATGCCAGTCATTAAAGAGTCCCTAAATATTAGAAACAATGGCTTTGAAATGACAGAGCTCAATTATTTATGATCCGTGGGTGGATGCCAGCTGGTCCAGGTACTTTATCCACCTTTATTCTGTCTAAATATTTCTGGACCATATCACTTTTGAACCATTGTGGATCATTTGGGGCTGTGTCAATACCATCCCTATTATGGACTTAAGCTCCCCCATGCTTCTTTGTACACTCAGAGCTGAAGAAAGTATTTAATACATTTATCCCCAGTCACTCACTCCAGATTATTTTGTAAGGGGCCTACATACTCAGACCTGACCTTCTTACTATTAATATATTTGAAGATTTTTTGGGGGTTTGTTCACTATCTTTTGCAATCTGTTGTTAGTTTTGAATTTTTGCATCCTTGATTTCCTTTTTACATATTCTGTTATATTCTTCTGATAGTGTTCCTTTATTTTTACTCTACTGGGCTTTTATTTTCATTAAAACTGTATTTTAACATGATAAAGGAACCCGGGAGATACACCAGATTTTCCAATATCATATACACTCAGTGCATCCTTTTAGGATATTTATGTTTTTCTATCATTTCTTCTTTAAAACCCCCTGTTAGAACCCCAGTAGTGTTGATGTGCTCCAGCAGAGCTTGTTGTGTGCCAGCAGCATATTGCTTTTTTAAGAGAAGATTTCTGAACGTTCCATCTGCTGAGGAGCATTTAAACTGATATAAGCATAGCAGAGGTCTTGCATGCTTATGCTGCTCTGCTCATACAGATATTAATGATTATGCCTGGTGAACCAGCTGATGTTTATGGTGAGGCACCATACTTTAAAAAATTAGTCAAGTAAAAAAGTGTTATTAATTACTGTAAAATGAATTTATTTAAACCTGGTGAGTTGTATTGCAGCTCAAGCAATCATTGCTGTTGGCAGAAAAAATGATGGGATGATCACTATTCATTGGAGAAAGATAAAAATTAAGACAAATCATGTTGATACTCTTCTTTTTTATAATCAACAGGATGGACTGCGTCATTCAGTCCTGATAAATTCAGGCATTTAATCTAGTATATTGTGTTTGTATTGTTAGACTGGTAAGTTTTTAGACTGTGTATATGTGTTAAATATATTTCCTCCCTACAGATTGTGAGGGGCTCCAGGATTTGTGTCTATTATGGAGAAAATAAACTTTTTGTTTTCTCAGATCCTAATACATTCTGGTCTTGGCCCTGAAGCCCAGAGGCTCTGTAAAGCTTTTGGTGGGGTAAGCTTCCATCCATAGGACCACATTTTATCTGTTAAACCTAGTACACACTGCTAGTTTTTTTTTTGTTCAACCCAGGGGGCTGAATGAAAAAAAAAAACTGACAGTCCCGGTGTTGGAACTGCTTTACTAACAATCTGATGTTAGTACAGCAATCTCCCCTGCTGTCCTATTGTGTTCAGACAGGAGACAGCCCCCTGCCAGAACACTCCCGTCAGCGTTCTCAGCCATTGGTTGAGAGCGCTGATAGGGAGCCAGTCGGCAGACCTTTTTCAGTTATGCCCCTTCAATAGAAGCCAAACGTCCATTTTCTGTCAGACCAGCTGCAGTGCGCACGGGTTTCTATTGAACTAGCCGATGCCACCCAACATTAAGCCCGTGTGTACGTGTCTTACGGCCGGGCTTCCAGATTCCGATAATCCCCCCGTCCGCAGACCCCAACAACCACTGACCAGGGTTGTCGGGAAGAGGCCTTTGTCCTCATCAACAAGGGGACAAGGTGCTTTGGGGTGGGGGTGCAGGACCCCCCTGGCCCAAAGCACCCACCCCCCCATGTTGAGGACATGTGGCCTGGTATGGTTCAGGAGGGGGGTGCTCGCTTGTCCCCACCCACTTTCCTGACCTGCCAGGCTGTGTGCTCGGATAAGGGTCTGGTATGAATTTTGGGGGGCCCCACTCCGTTTTTATGACGTGGGGGTTCCCCTTAAAATCTATACCAGACTGAAGTACCTGGTATGCTCTTGGAGGGCATTCACATTCCAAAGTTGGATCAGTTAATACAATGATCCGACTTTGATCTGACTTCAATGATATTCAATGGGCTGAAGTAGGATCAAAGTTGGACCACAGTAGTGCAGGAACTTTTTTCAAAGTCAGACCAACTTGTGTCAGACAAGTTAAGATGGCTCTCATAGGGAAACATTGATTTGCATACATCATGCGACATGAGCTCCCAATGTCAGAGCGTTTGTCATACTAGTGTGAACCCAGCCTTAGGCTGGGTTCACACTATACTACACGACAGTAGTACGACTTTCATACTACTTTGCTCTGCGACATCAGTCCTACATTGGTCCTACATTGATCCTACATTGGTCCTACATCCATCCGACTTTCATGAACAGGATACTACTTTGATCCAACTTTTCAGATAGTATACTTGTCCTTTGACCAATCAAAACTAACACACAATGGGAGGGGCTACAGAAGGGGGCAGGAAATAACACAATGTCGGATGCCAAAGTCGGATGGTTAGGACAAGGATCCAACTTTGATCCTACTTCAATGATAGTCAATGGGCTGATGTAGGATCAAAGTCGGACCAAAGTAGTACAGGGAGCATTTCTAAAGTCGGAACAACTTGTGTCGGACCAGTTAGGACGGCTCCCATAGGGAAACATTGAATTTCACACGGCATGCGACATTAGCTCCCAATGTCGGAGCGTTTGTCGGACCAGTGTGAACCCAGCCTTAGTCAGACTTCATTGATTAGTCTCAGCTGTGCAAAGGCCCTTTTATATTAGCTGACTGAGGCTCAGGGCTTACTCTCTCTGCTGTGAGAGCCTGCAGCTAGGTGAAAAGGCTGACTGCTAACAGAACACTAAAAAAAGGTACATGTTCTGCTTGTTAATTGTAGAATCCATTATTCTATGAACATACTATACAAAGCCCTCCTTCATTAAACTGTGTTTGTTTACTGCTGAACAAAAGTGCAGGGCAACTCCATTTGGACTGTTCCTGAGTGCCCCTGTCTCATGCATGGTTATTGCAGCCACTATCAGTTGAGCATGTTCCCCTTTTCCTGTCCCCTTATATTTTAAGATTAGAGGCCCTTTAATTAGATCTTGCTGCATAATGCCAATTCAGCAGTTGTGTATTATTTTGAAAATGTTCTGGAAACACCCGTATAAACATGTTAACAAATGTAACACATCAGCAATAAAAATAGCAGAGTACTTCAAAGCGCAAATAAAAGGTGATAATAATGTTTAAAAATTAGGGTATTGGTTTTTTGTTTTTCATCTCTTTTGAAGAATTAACTAAAGCCAACAAAGCAGAAACTATAGTCTCGAACTAAACAAACATTTAACAGTCAGTTGCAACTGTTTTCTAGATGATATGGTAAATAGTTCATAAGGAATGCATTTTATTCAAACACTCGCTGTGAAGCACAGTCGTCTAATCCCTTTACTTATGTGTGATGACATTTCTAAGTAAAAGAAACACAGGAAATGATACATGTAGCTATTGAAGAGAAAAATAATTTCTTGCTAAGAAAGTGATCATCAAAATCAGACTTTTTTTCTGTGGATCTATTGCACAGAAAATGATGTCAATGGTAATTTCCCCAGCTAAACTAAAATTTCTGCAATGTAAAAAGATATATGTGACCAATTATTTGTTAAGAATTACTACAGTAATTAGCAGAAATGTCAGTTCTAACATATGTAATTTTTGCCACAAAATCAATTTTGCACAAAAAATATTTTAAAGGTGCATTTATTTGTACACATTTTTATTCTCTTTACTTTCTGCCCAGAGGATGTCATATGACATCCTGGACTTTGTAAAAGCAATCCTGGTAGCTAAATAGCTAGATTGCTTTTACATGTGGCAGGAGGGGTCCCCTCAGCTGCCTTCCACTGCCTTTCCATGCTCTCCTGTGTCACCGGGGAGCCCGGGAGGCCGGTATTTTGTCACTTCCGGTTTTGCCAGGTTTAGCCATTACTTTCTTGTGAAAGTCCCGCATGCTGTATTTGCATCACATATGTGAGGTATCGCCGCAAACATCAGAATGAGCGCAATAATTCTAGTGCCAGGCCTCCTAACTTCTAACTTCTAAGCTGTTAACCTGTAAAGGCTTTTTAAAATGTCACCTATGGAGATTTTTAGGTACCGTAGTTTGACACCATTCCACTGGCGACGCAATTTTAAAGCATGGCATATTAGGTATCTATTTAAAATTGCAAAACCCTCCTTTTTATTCTCTAGGGCCTCTGCTTAAAATATTATGTTTAAGGGTTCTAAGTAACTTTCTAGAAAAAAAAATATGATTTTTACATAAAAAATGTCAGAATTGGCAGGGAAGTAGTTGCATTATTTAGGACATTATGATTACATTTTTTTCTTGAGTGAGAACTATATTCTATGAAGGTATTAATTAGTGGATTGGCTTACGGAACTCAATATTTTGCATACTGTTCAGGTTTTAAATATTTATGTACTCTAAACTGTCAGGCTTTATAAACTGGCAAAGTCTTCTTATAATACATTAGATGGCAAGGCATTGAGAAAAATGTGTGATCTGATTGGCTTGGGCCATGTTTTCATAGACATGTTTTCAGGACAAATAAAGCTTGATTTTTTTTTAAACTACAGGCCATTCTTCCACATGAAACAGCATCATTGTTAGGAATTAGCTAGCATTAGACCACATGGACCTAACAAGAATATAACAATCTGGTATATATTTTTTTTCAGTCTTCCTGAATTCAAGTAGAGTGTGTATACCGCTCAGGTGAGTGTTGAATAGCAATCCAGTGTGGGTGCCTGGCTCACCACTGCAGACTCCAAAAGAAACACTGGCCACACACCACACGAAGCTGTAGCAGATAAGATCCTGCCAGAAAACAGGACAGGACCAAATGTTGACGCGTTTCACACAGACATCTCGTGCTTAACCACTTGGCGTCCACGCGAAATTCAGGTCAACAGCGTGAACCCGAATTTCCAGGAGGCCGTCATATGACATCCTCCACTTTACACGCTCCCCTGCAGGGTGCGCACGGCGCAAGCTGTGATCACCGAGTCACTGAGACTCAGGTGATCACAGATCTCAGTAAGGGGCCGATCCCGGCCCCTTACCACATGATCAGCTGTCAGCCAATAACAGCCGATCACATGATGTAAACAAAAGCTTGGTAATCTTTTTTTTTTCTCCTCACACTGACAGCGTGAGGAGAAAAAAAGCCGATCACCAGTGTATGTGCAAGGGACAGTGGTCCCAAAGAGGAAGAGGCAATTCTGCCTCATCTGTGCCCACCAGTACCCCCTGCCAGTGCCACCTGCCAGTGCCCACAGTGCCCACCAGTGCCACCTATCAATGCCCATGAGTGCCACCTATCAATGCCCACAAGTGCCACCTATCAATGCCCACCAGTGGTGCCAATCAGTGCCACCTAGCAGTGCTGCCTATCAGTGTAACCAACCAGTGCCGATCAGTGCCCATCACTGCCACCCATCAGTGCCCATCACTACCACCCATCAGTGCCCATCACTACCACCCATCAGTGCCGCCTCATCAGCGTACATCAATGAAGGAGAAAAATTACCTGTTTGCAAAATTTTATTACAAAATATAAAAAAATATAAAACATTTTTTTTTAAATTCGGTCTTTTTAAATTTTTTTAACAAAAAATAAAAACCGCAAAGGTGATCAAATACCACCAAAAGAAAGCTCTATTTGTGAGTAAAAAATGATAAAAATGTCATTTGGGTACAGTATTGTATGACCACGCAATTGTCATTCAAAGTGCATCAGCGCTGTAAGCTGAAAATTGGTCTGGACAAGAGGGGGGTTTAAGTACCCAGAAAGCAAGTGGTTAATGATCGGTTATGATTAAGCACAAGATGTCTGTGTGAAACGCGTCAACATTTAGTGCTGTCCTGCTTTTCTGGCTATAGTGACAATAAAGGATTTTATCTGCTACAGCTCTGTGTGGTGTGCAGCCAGTGTTTCTTTTACATCAGCAGGGTCTGACCAAGATTTGATCCATCTATGGGCAGGTTGATTGTACCCAAGTTGGTACAACCAGCATGTTGGATTTTTAGCATGTGATTATTGCCAGCTGCCTGCTTTAGGGATCAGTTCTCCCTACTGTGTCGTAAGCAATTAAGTGCCTGTACTTATTTATTGTATTAGGATTTAAAGAGTTCAATCCAGATTGCAAAACAAAGGGTGCAACTATGAAAACTACTTACACATTAAATCAGTGATTGACACTTTCAAACATTATTAGATACGTGAATCCCCAGCATAGTTGTTCTGAAATGCCTGTTTAAAAAGATATTGATCTGCTCTTTTAGGTGATGTGTAGTGAAATGCTATCTGAAGCTTGTTCCCCTTAACGAGGAAGTAATTTTGCTACCTTTAATGCAAAATATGGTAAAACTCAAAGTTCTTGCTCCAGGAAACATTATTTATAAAAAAAAAAAAAAAAAATGAAAAAAAAAACAGGTGTTTGCTAGGAGCAATTAGAACCTCCAGTACTCTGCCACCTTTAGCAATAGTCTCATAGGATGTGGATTTGTTTTGAGCTACAAATGGGCTGGATGGTCAACTGCTGTGCTTCTTGTGCAGTTGAAATCCTGTGCCTGGAGCAGTACTATATTATTTATGCTGGACAAGTCATTTTGATTTCTTAAATGTGTTAACTGCTCAAAGAAATTGCAGTTGATGTGTATGTCAACATGTGTTTAATATAATAATTTGTAATCACTACTTTGTACAACTTCTTTCATAGCTCACACTTTAATTTTTACCCTCCTCTGTTGCTGGGACCCACATTCTACAAAATTTTGAATAGCATGTGTTCTTCAATAGATTCTAATCATATATGTTATAGTAATGTATAGAAATTAAATATAGATGCCTCACTTACAATGTTGTTGTTTTTATCTAGGTACCTCTGAGTGGGTTTGAAAATGATTGTAGGTACTTTAGATGACTGTGATATTTTAAAATACAAATTTGTAAAATATCATCAATTATATATCAATATATCAATAACGCTACGATTTAGTAGGATGATTGCCGCATGAATAATAATTAGTAAATTAAATTTGGGTACCTTCATCCTTCATTTCTCTATACAAATTCTTTATGAAGGATGAAGGTACCCAAATTTAATTTAATAATTATTATTCGTGCGGCAATCATCCTACTGAACTGCTTTTGGGTGGATAACACACCCCGATCTTAGGATCAAAAAATTCTTCCTTTCTAGATTTGCCAGTAACTAAAAGTTTATGTTTCAAACTCGAGACCTTTCTTTTCCCTCTACTTTCATTTGTTTGTTCATGAACCAGTTTGATCCAGTCATCATTCATTTTCCTTAGGTCATTGTGGGAATTGTTCCTATTACGGTTGAGATTAGACAATGGATGTTTTAGGTACAGCTTGGGGGGACTTTATGTCCAATATCCAGGCAGGGTGCCTTACTAATTATAAGACGGGTGATGAAACAAAAATCTTCTTGGATAGGATGTTTAATCTCTTAAAAAGAAAATCTCACTTATATTGGCAAATCCAATACTTTGAATCTTACGTCAAAGAAAACGTTTGCCCCCTAGGCCTTCGTATACAAATGTTTCCGACTATTAAGGACCCTTCCCCTGATTTCAAGAAAGCATGGGAAGGTACCTTAACGCAATGCAGCTTGGAACTGATGAAACAATTGACCATACAATATCGATCAGATATGACGATGTTGGACGGTGAAATTGAAAGATTGATAAATCAATTTCCAAATATAAAAGATTCAGCCCCCTTTACGGATAAGTGGAGGGAGGTAAAAGAACGTTTAGAAACTATCAACAAGCATATTATAACAAAAAAACAGGGTAAATTTCTTCAGGACAAGTTAGCATTCTCGGAAGGATAAGCGTATAAATGGTCAGGAAAATTGCATTCGAGAAAAAATAATTACCGTAATCGGAAACCCCCAAACGCCACAGTAACAGATTACACTGAGTCTGATTCTTCCTTGTCTTCTTTATCCTCACAGGTCACAACACAATCCACCATTCCACGTACACCCAGCATTCCACGGAAAAGGTCCCTCACGGGCGACAACCATCCCATCAAATTCCCCAAAAAGGGTAAACAACACGGTAAAACACTGAAAACACAACAGACACCTCGAAAGGGTTTGCAGACCCCCTCTGAGGGATCTACACAACCCACTTTACACAATATAATTCCCAAACTATTACAACCCAACATTCAGACACTTTTGTCACAACCTGGTTTTTTAGTGCAGGCAACTCCAGAACCCAACAAACAAGGGAATCTGGACGCGCATATACAAAAGACCCCACACCCAGGCACTTCTCACAACTAGACACAGTAGAGTCTAATGGTAGTGTCCACACATTGAACATTATCAATTTGACATCTTATTCACTCTCTCCTGAGGAAGAACAAGTCCTACAATTAGGACTGGGCTTTTGTCCCACGGAACCTATTAACATTTACAAGACCATAAAAGATCTCTACCTTTTTGCCAGGAATCTAACATTTAGCTATATTTTTGATCACGATCGTAAAAAGCTCAGGTTGGAGAAAGAGTTGGCAGAAAAAACAAAAAAAATTTCTATGGCCAAATTCCGAGCATTACGTGATTTAATGCTCTTGTACAATGAGGGAGCAGTAGACTCACAGGATGCCGATACTGACAATGATCTTTCTCAAATAAATTCAAGCAATACTAATTCTAGTCTTACTCATAAAGATCCCCTTAACAGTTTCAAACCTAAATCCCGAGCTTTCCCCGACCTAATGACATGCCCCTCTATTTGGGCCTTCTTACATGAGTGCATTCTTTCTCTCAAAAAAGAACAATGCGTTAGATCACCATCGAATTTAATCATCGAACAAAACAGAGCTATTAGAAAACTTAAAAAAAAGCCTGATTTAATCATAAAGCAGTCGGATAGGGGTGGAAATTTGGTATTGATGACGCACCAACAGTACCAAACTATGTGTTTAAAGATCTTATCGAACTCTAGTTGGTATTCCCCCATAGACACCTCTTTTATTCAATCAACTATTGACAAATTCAGGCACCTCATGGTTGGGGCCTTTTGCGAGGGCCTCATCGACGAGGATACCTTGAAATTCGTCAATACCCAAATGCCACGGACACCAACATTTTATGCACTCCCAAAGACGCATAAAAATTTGATGTCACCACCAGGCCGCCCAATCGTATCGGGTAAAGGATCACTCACAGAAAATGCGAGTAAGCTAGTAGACACATTCTTAATGCCACACGTACAAAGCTTACCCTCGTATATTCGCGATACCACGGACTTATTAAAACACATCGAGGGGATTCAAGTCCCTCTGGACGCCCTGCTCGTGGCCGTTGATGTCAAGGCTCTCTACTCGAGCATCCCCCACGAGCAGGGCGTCTGGATGGCTGGATCTTTCCTCATGGAGCAAGATCATAATACTTGGCCGGTTAACAATTTCATCCTAAAGTTGCTGGATTTTATCCTCACTAAGAATTATTTCACCTTTTTGGATCAACTTTGCCTTCAAACCCAAGGTGTCGCAATGGGCACATCATGTGCCCCGTCTTATGCCAATTTATATCTTGGTGACTGGGAACGTACTATTTTTGGGGATGAACAATTAGAATTCTTCCTAGACCATACCCTATGTTGGTATAGGTATATTGACGATCTATTGATCATCTGGACAGGTACCATAGAACTTCTCAACATGTTTATAGAAAGGCTGAATAACAATCAATACAATCTATACTTTACATATACGTATGATCTTCAGAGTGTGTCATTCCTTGATGTACAGATTACTAAGAACCCCTCAGGGAAATTGATTACGGATTTATTCCGTAAACCTACGGCAGGCAACACTCTATTGCATGCGTCTAGCTCACATCCCCGTCCTCTTATCCGCAGTATCCCTTATGCTCAATATTTGAGACTAAGAAGAAACTGCACGGAGGACGGGGACTTCCATCGACAGGCTGACGCACTACATACACGTTTATTAGCACGCGGTTACAGCCGCACTAACTTGAGAAAAGCTTTCAATAAAGCCTATGCCCTGGATCGTCAGACACTGCTGTATTGTCCCCCTCGTACCAAACGACCTCTCAATGCGGCAATCATTACTAGATATTCCACCCACCATCACCAGCTGCGCAATATACTTTCCAAACATTGGCATTTGCTGACTGACCATCACATTGTTAAAAAATACATTAAATCTACCCCTGAACTAGTATTCAGAAGGGCCACTTTACTGAAAGATAGACTTACCCATAGTCATTACAGAACTCCTAGGATTACATCCAAAGAGCCCCGTGGCACTTACAAATGTGGCAATTGTCCACACTGTCCATGGATTTTAGAGGGACACCAATTGATGCTCCCCAATGGTGAGCTACTATCCCCAAGACATTCGGCCAATTGTGGCACGAAAGGCATTATTTATTTAATGATCTGTGACTGCGGGGCGTTTTACGTGGGGAAGACCATTAGGGAGCTGAGGCAATGACTGGGAGATCACTTGTATGCATCAACAAATGGCAAACTCACTACTGTGGGGCGCCATATTGGGATTCACCACAAATTCAACCCGGATCATGTGAAATTTACTATATTGGAAGTCATCTCAGAGGACCCCAGAGGGGGTGACTGGGATCGAGAAATCCTGAAATGGAATCTTTCTGGTTAGAACGATTGAACGCTCTTACTCCCCCGGGCCTCAATGAGGCACATACATATAAGCATTTTTATAGCAAACACGATGATGCTTATGATCTCCCCAGCCCTGCGGCCGCTCCCTGATGGTACCTCTCTCCACTAATATTAGGTCACCCTATTTCCAGTCCCCCTCCCCCCTTCTCCTTTTCCTCCCCTCCCTTTCTTTTCCTTTTTTCTTCCCCTTCCCCTCCTTTTCCCATTGGTATTTCCCCCACTATCGGAAGTCCCTCTTGCCTTATCTCCCACACGTGAATATTATAGGCAGTCCTTTTCAATGCCAAGAAAATATGTAATATAATGACTGGTTTTCATATTTGTCTTTGTTTTTGTAATTTTGTGTATCAATATTTTGCGATTATTATAACATTACAAGGACTGTTCAGGTTGATTATTTACATGCATTTGGATTGGTCGATCGAACGCAATGTACAGAACTTCTGTTTGTATCACATTGTACTCTTCGCTTCAGCGATTTAAGATGCCCACCACTACTGTGCAGTGTGAGGAGTTTATTCTCCCCCAGTGGCAGGCATGTGGCCAGGGCCGATCCTAGGGTCACCGGCGCCTGGGTGCAGAAATATTTCTGGCGCCCCCACATGGGCGTGGTCATCTTACCAACTCCACCCGTTTACAAATGATTCTATGGCAATGACTCAAATACAGAGCTGCTCCCCTAAGAAGTCTTTGTTACCCTGAAATCCTCCCATGATCTCTTAACAATAAAGAAAATACAGGAAGAGAGAACACTAATGAGACCTGGAGGGGAGTCTCGCTGATCCACACAGAGAGGGCTTCTGTTAGAAAGAGTCCCCAGACATAATACAGGAGACGATCAGAGACTGCAGACATAGTACAGGAGATGGTCAGAGACTGCAGACATAGTACAGGAGATGATCAGAGACTGTAGACATGATACAAGAGACAGTCAGAGACTGCAGACATGATACAGGAGATGATCAGAGACTGCAGACATGGTACAGGAGAAGATCAGAGACTGCAGACATGGTACAGGAGATGATCAGAGACTGCAGACATGGTACAGGAGATGATCAGAGACTGCAGACATGGTACAGGAGATGATCAGAGACTGCAGACATAGTACAGGAGATGATCAGAGACTGCAGACATGGTACAGGAGATGATCAGAGACTGTAGACATGGTACAGGAGATGATCAGAGACTGCAGACATGGTACAGGAGATGATCAGAGACTGCAGACATGGTACAGGAGATGATCAGAGACTGCAGACATGGTACAGGAGATGATCAGAGACTGTAGACATGGTACAGGAGATGATCAGAGACTGCAGACATAGTACAGGAGATGATCAGAGACTGCAGACATGGTACAGGAGATGATCAGAGACTGTAGACATAGTACAGGAGATGATCAGAGACTGCAGACATGGTACAGGAGATGATCAGAGACTGCAGACATAGTAGAGGACGTGGTCAGAGACTGTAGACATGATACAAGAGACAGTCAGAGACTGCAGACATAGTACAGGAGGTGGTCAGAGACTGCAGACATAATACAGGAGATGATCAGAGACTGCAGATATGATACAAGAGAAGGTCAGAGACTGCAGACATGGTACAAGAGAAGGTCAGAGACTGCAGATATAATACAGGAGATAGTCAGAGACTGCAGACATAGTACAGGAGATGATCAGAGACTGCAGACATAGTACAAGAGATGATCAGAGACTGCAGACATAGTACAGGAGATGATCAGAGACTGCAGACATGATACAGGAGATGGTCAGAGACTGCAGACATGATACAAGAGAAGGTCAGAGACTGCAGATATAATACAGGAGATGGTCAGAGACTGCAGTTCCTATGGACATTAGTAGATAATGGCCGATTGGCCCTCTCACCTGACCCAGCGATGGTTCCTCTGATCAGGAGTAAGCTCACTCTGAATTGCCCGTGGTGACTCCGCTGGGTAGCACCCAGATCTGTATTCTGGCAATGACTCCATATTTTCTCCGCCAGGGATGGCACCAGGCTGTGTGGCTTTCCCTCTGGTGGCGCAGGGCAGTGGGGTTTCCTCTCTGATGGTGTTCCCTGAGCACTGCCCTCTCCCTCTGGAGTCCTGGGTGCACTTCCCTGAAAGCTTTCCCAGGCTCCTGTATCTCTCTCTCTCCCATTCAGCTGAGCCTGCTGTGTGGACTGCAGTTTCCGTGTTACAGTGGGGCTGCCAGTCCTCGGGACTACATGTCCCACAATCCTCTTCTCCTTTTTCTATTCTATTTTTCCCTGGCTGATATGAAGGCGGGGGAAGAAACATAGTGGGAGGCTGTGCTGGCCAGCGCCGCTCACTAGTATAGCAGTGCACGTGCGGAGGAGAGGGAGAGGAAGGGGCGAAAGAAGAGCCTGCAGCTGCAGTGACGTCACTAGGGTTGGTGTCACCAGGTGCGGTATAACATGGTGTCACCCTCCTTCCACCAACTTTAGTCGCCCCTCAGTACAGACCTCCCTCCACTAAGTATAGACCCCCACTAAGTATAAACCCCTCTCTCAGTACAGACCCCCCTTCATCAGTATAGACCCCCCCAGGACAAACCACCCCCCCTCCATTAGTAGACCCCCACCAGGACAACCCCCCCTCCATTAGTACAGATCCCCCCCAAGACAAAGCCCCCCTTCATTAGTACAGACCCCCCCAGGACAACCCCCCTCCATTAGTACAGACCCCCAGGACAAACCCCCCCCTCTATTAGTACAGACCCCCATGACAAACATCCTCCATTAGTACAGACCCCCTAGGAGAACCCCCCTCCACTAGTACAGACCCCCACAGGACAAATCCCCCCTTCATTACTACAGACCCCCCCAGGACAAACCCCCCCTCCATTAGTACAGACCCCCCAGGACAAATCCCCTCCATTACTACAGACCCCCCAGGAGAACCCCCCCTCCACTAGTACAGACCCCCACAGGACAAACCCCGCCTTCATTAGTACAGACCCCCCACCAGGATAAACCCCCCTCCATTAATACAGACCCCCCACCAGGACAAACCCCCCTCCATTAGTACAGACCCCCCCCAGGACCCCCCCTCCCTTAGTACAGACCCCCCGGACAAACACCCCCCCTCCATTAGTACAGACCCCCCAGAACAACCCCCCTCCATTAGTACAGACCCCCCAGGACAAACCCCCCTCCATTAGTACAGACCCCCAGGACAAATCCCTCCATTAGTACAGACCCCCAGGACAAATCCCCCCTCCATTAGTACAGACCCCCCCAAGACAACGCCCCCTCCATTAGTACAGACCCCCCAGGACAACCCCCCCATTAGTACAGACCCCCAGGACAACCCCCCATTAGTACAGACCCCCAGGACAACCCCCCATTAGTACAGACCCCCCCAGGACAACCCCCCATTAGTACAGACCGCCCCCCCAGGACAACCCCCCATTAGTACAGACCGCCCCCCCAGGACAACCCCCCCATTAGTACAGACCGCCCCCAGAGGACAACCCCCCCATTAGTACAGACCTCCCCAGGGACAAACCTCCCTCTATCAGTACAGACAGACACATTAACACCCGGGCAGCAGCTAGAGAGGACAGTGTGCAGCCGCGCCGCCCGGGTGAAGAACAGATCGAGACAGGCTGCAGGCAGCAGCTTAGGCGGGAGTGAGAGACAGCGGAGGAGAGAGAGAACCTGTGTCAGGCTGCAGGCACGGGCCGCCCCCCCCTCCTCCCCCCAGCGAAGTCACTGCGCGGCTGGTCTCTCTCAACACAGAGACCAGCCGCTCCGATCTCCGGCGGCTGCTCTCCTCTGACAGGAGGAGGAGGGAGGGGGGACAGGCTCTAGCAATGTAAAGCACAGCAGCGCCGGCGCGGCCGCTCCGCGGCGGTGAGCTGCTGCGGACAGAGCTACTTCTGGACACGGAGGGGAGGAGGAGGAGGGAGGGGAGCACTCTGGCGCTTCAGCGCCCCCACCTCTCTGGCGCCTGGGTGCACTGCACCCCGTGCACCCGCCTGGGACCGGCCCTGCATGTGGCTTTCCAGGCAGAGGAGGGGCCCCTCCTCCGGATCGGGCCTCCTTCCTCCGCCTCCTTCGGCGGTGTCTATCACCGCCAATCTAACGGGCTAGGCGCAGGCATGGATTAAGGTCCGTACTTGCACTCTAGGTGAAAGCCTGACCCGGAACCAATGTTGCAGATGCCTGAGCGCCGCACTTCTTCCGGGTTGGGGGTTTATAAGGCCGCCGGTATGGCGGCCTTGTATCTACGGCAGACACCTGGCAGGTTACCCATGCAGGGATGAGCCACAAGTAAGTTTACATTTGAATCCCCTTCTGTTTTCTCTACTTACCTGCTGTTTACTAGCAAACATTCTTTATCCTCAAAAGTATGACGGCGTTTTTCTCTTGTTCTCAGCTTAACTCTACAGGTCCGCTGTGACCATTGACATCCGCAGTATTTACCTATTACTTTTTTTACCTTCAAAAGCTGCAATGTTCTAACCTGCAATAACTGTCATACTATATGGTCCCCAAGTCAAAATCCTGCCTAAGGTGCAAACTATTGGACCCTCATTGACACTTTAGCAATGGTGGGTGTTTTTTGGTTACTCATCCATACTTATTAGATATACTATTGGTGGAGGACTGCTCCTTCCTCATTTTTCCCCCCTTTCCCCCCTTCCCTCCCTCCCCCTTTTTTCCCCCCTTTCTTTCCCTCCCTCCTCCTTTCTTTCCCCCCCTCCTTCCCTCCCCTTTTCTGCCGTTGATTCTGACCCTGTTCCCCTCCCCTTTCCCCCCCGGTTTCCCCCCCCTTTTTATTTTTTCTGTGTCCCCCAATTTCTGCCTCTCTCTTTTTCTTTTTCTTTCTCTTCTGTCTATCTTTCCTTACCTCTAACCCCCCTCTTTTCTCCTATCCCTTCCCCCTTTTTTCCTCTCCTCTCTCCTCCCACCTCCACCCCCTCCCCCCCCTCTGTCCCCTCCCTTTCTTTCCTACCCCCTCTCCCCCCCTCCTCCTCCCCTTTTTCTTTTCCCTCTTTCCCCCTTTCCCCCCCTCCCCTTTTCTTTTTTTTCTTTCTTTCTTTTTTTCTTCCTTTTTCTCTTCCCCCCTTCCCCTCCTCCCTCCCTTTCCTCCTTCTTTCCCACCCTCTTCCCTTCCCCTCCTGTTTCCTTCTCTTTCTTCCCTTTTCTTTTTCCCCTCCCTCCTTCCCCCTCCCACCCCCCTTTCCCCTTCCCCTGGTCACTTTACCATAATTCTTACTTCACCCGGGTGGTTCTTACTTACCTATAATCGATCCCTACCTTTATTATCTAATATATTTTTTATTCCTTTTACATATTAGTGTACTCTGCCGTAAAAAAAACCCCGTGCTCGCCCCCGGGGGAGCGCCCATTTCTTTTGGGCGTCTCACAGTGCCGTTCAAGCCCGGATTGGGCAGTGGTTGGTGTGTGTATACTTATCTGAAATGATTTATCACTCCAATATTCATGTTATGGTCAATGCATTTATTGTTATTTACTATATGTATAAGGGTAGTTATTTGATCCTTAGAGAATTCACTTGGACGCCTCCCGAAGAAGCGGTCAGAGATATGTAGAAAGATGTGATGTATACGAGAATAAGTTCTATGGGGAGCTGAAAAGTGAGTATAATCTCTAGCATTGGGATGTAATTCCCTCCATGTGTCTATCATTCCTAGTGAGTGTAAGAGCCGAGCAATACGGAGGCTCTGCTTGGGGGGTCGTTTGAGTTTGGAATTGCCTCGAGCTGATTTGCCAAGCATGTGATCAAAAGCAACATTTGAATCTCCTCCCATGATCGCTTTGCCCTCTAGGTGAGGAGAGAGAGGGAAGTTACCATCAAGGAGAAAAAAGAGGCCTGGCCTTTGTTAGGGCCTTAATATAAAATGGTGGAGAAGACTGTTCCATTTATATGTCCCTTTACTAGTATGTACCTTCCTTCACTGTCCTTAATAGTTTGGGAGATTAAAGGGGGTGCGTTTGGATATGAGGACAGCTACTCCTCTTTTTTTATCATCCGCGTTGGCTAGGAAGAAGGTGGGGTAATTACGGTGCATGAAGGATGGATTAAAGCTCTTCGGGAAATGGGTCTCCTGAATGAGGATGACTTCAAACCCCTTCGAGTGGTAGTTATGGAAGGCCTTACGCCTTTTAACTGGGGAATTTAGGCCTTGTGCATTGTGGAACGCTATTTTGAGGAATGTCTGTGTGAGAGGTTCGTCAGCCATGAACATGAGGGGGAAAAGTCGCATACACTGAACTGTTTCTTACCCGGTCCAGAGGAGTAGATCCATCCATCTGGGGAGTACAAGTCAAGCCTTGGGACCCATAATACCAGACACGACCAGCTCTCCTTGAAGGCACCTGGGGGGGGAGAGAGAAGGGCAGAGGAAGTAAGGACAGTCCAGGAAGAGAAAAGAGAATAGAAGAAAGCGAAAGAGATTGAGTCCAGCATACGATATATACTGGACCCTTTGGTTGCAGGACTGGGCAACCAGGACCTGCGCCGAAACACTAAAATATGAGGGGTTCGGTGAAAGGGCAGCCCTAAAAAGGGCTGCAAGCCTGTTATCACCAAGGGATCAAAAAAAAACTCCCCTAGCCCACAACAGGTGGAATGGCATTCGGCCCCGCTCCGGCCGCAGGGCACCTTGAAAAAGTAATGTGGGGGAGAGCCCCATACAGAAAATAACTAATTAAGCTCATAGAAGTAATGGCTAATGGAAGTAAACTAAAATCTCGTAGGTTGAGATAAAAACTGTAAACTGAAATAAACAGAACCAGTAAAACCAATAAGGGGAAAGACCGGCATTTCGCTTAACTGTGCAGCAATATGATGGGGAATCAAGACACGGGAAAAGGGTAAGGAGGGGGAGGGAGGTGATATGGAGGGATAAGGAAAGGGGACTGAGGAGAGGGGAGGTGGGGTAGGGTAAAGCATTTATGAGTTTGGGAATGTCCCAAGCTAAAACGTCTTCAACAATTACAAAGATGAAGTTCTGCAATCTTCAGGTAAGGAAGGGAGATGTAAAGGAAAATAAGTAGGGGTAACATATAAAACATAATTGCGGGTGATTGGGGAGAGTAGGTCCAGCGAAACTCCGAAGAGATCGGGAGTGTGTAGGAGAAGCTTCTACACCAACACAGGTTCCCGTTGAGATGGGAAGATTAGGGACATGGCCCTAGGGGTCAGTCATAATCAGTGATCATCTTGGGGGCATGGATTCGCGCTGCCTCTTTGGTTGCTGTTTCACCCACAACGGGGTAAGGGGGCTGTTTGGTGGAGGCCTCTTGGAGGAGTTTGGTCGGTTCTCTGAGTGGTGAGGAGACAGTCCCTGAGAGATGAGCCCAAGTTGGAGAAGCATGTCCTCGCCATATTGGAAATTCAAGAAACTGTAGGATTTTTCTGTGTAGTGGAATTGCAGGCGGAAGGGGAAGGCCCATTTGTACTTGATCATCTTCTGTAATAGAATGTCAAGAAGGGGTCTGAGGGATCTCCTTTTCTGAATCGTGGTTGGGGAGATGTCAGCAAAAATTTGAATTTTGTTGCCAAGTAAAGTGATATCATCCCTATAGTGAGATCTTTTCATAATTTCTTCTTTTACCCCATAAAAGTGTGGTTTAACCACTATATCCCAGGGGAGACCATCTTGGCGGGGGACTGGAGCAATCTGTGGGCCCTGTCCAATTCAAGCTTATGATCCGGGATATCTGGGATAATTTCTTTAATTAAAGATTTGACGGTGTCAGAGATATCCATGTTAGATTCAGGTATTCCTGGGATAATTTCTTTAATTAAAGATTTGACGGTGTCAGAGATATCCATGTTAGATTCAGGTATTCCTCGTACTCGGAAGTTATAGCGTCTGCTTCTGTTCTCTAAATCTTCGATTTTAGACAGAGCAGTCTCAAGTTGGTCTTGCAAGGACTGGATGCATGTTGTATTCTGGTTAGTACGTGCTGCAGATTCGTCCACATCCTGTTCAATAGCATCCATTCTGGCCCCTAGGCTCTGAAGGTCTGCTTTTATTGAAGAAGTGATTTGCATTGCATTTTGTGCTAGTCCTGCAGCCAGCATGTCAGAAAAGCTGCTGAGAAGCTGAGCCATTTCTGGGGGATAGTTGTGCGGTATAGGGGAGGCCTGTGGGGAATCAGCAATGCTGTCAGGGGAATGAAGCAGGGGAGAGTATGGGTTGCCGTCCTGCATTCTGCCCAGGAGTGATTCTGTGGAAGCAGGGGATGCCATAAAGCCCTGGGCGCCCTGGAAGTTACTCACAGTTATAGAGGCAGGTGTAGCTAGGGCCAGAGGAATCGCTGGGTCTTGCTGGATATCGGTGTCCCTGCATGAGGAAGCTGCGGCCGCCATCTTAGAAGGCAGAGGAGGGCCTGGGCCAAAGTTCAATTGCCAGTTCGCGTCTTTTTTCGGGTGGGCCCCAGACATTGAGGCTGATGCCTGGGACTATCAGGGTTATAGAGCCGGTCTATCCGAGGGGGTCCGCAAGCAGTAGCTGATGTATGGTGCACTGGAGGGCCAGAGCGGTGCGGAACTCCCGGCTAGCGTGGTGATCCAGAAGTCCCGCGCATGCGCACTCCCGCTATTTTAATTTAAAAAAAACTTTTAAAAACATACATTAGAGATTGCTTTTTTTTATACCCCAATATTGAGGAGATACCGAGGAGAGTACCGTATAGGACCCCCAGGATTCCTAAAGAGGAAGTTACCTTGATCCTGAGACCCACAGGCTGACACTATCCACGGAGGTGGGCTGAGACCTATAGATCCCTGGAGTAGGATCTTTGTATCCAAATGCTGTTATCTTAAAACAGTGAGGTGAGCTGCTAGAGAGCACTGAGGTGTCAGGAACCATTATAAGGATTAGAAACCAGTCACCCATCGGTTGGAAAATCACTCACCTCTGTCACCTTATTTTACACTATTGTGTCTCTATTTGGACTATATTGTGTTACACGTTTATTTCACTATTGCACATCCCTTATTGGGCACGAGTGTGGCTACCTTTGCACTAGTTTGATAACTATTATTAATATAATTTTGTTTTCCTGCTTTTGATTATATGCTACTGGATGTTCATATATAGTCTTATATTTAATTTGTTTTTTTTCTGATATATTGTCATTTAACAGTGCAACCTCATCACTTTATCACTTATCCCACTCAGATATCATCATCATAACATAGGGGTGTTCTGTAGTCCCTACAGAGATTTACAGCATTGTCACCTCACATTAGAACGTTAGGAACCTACAAGATATCTGGCAGAATTAATGAATATTTTTTTGCACTTATTAAGTAGATCTATTAAACACTTTCAATGCTATTGCATAAATCAAAAGACGTAAATAAGAGAAGTTCAATTCAGGGTTTATATATGGAATAAACTATCAAAGGCAGTGTGCAGTGTGGATTACATTTAGAGTTCCCACTAGACAACACATTAAGAGTCTGCAGAATGAGTGGAAATTAATACAGATTGACAGGGATACAGAGAAATGTATGAACTATCGAATCAGCTGCTGCAACTACCCACTGCCATATTTGCTCAATTTACTTACAAGTGACCAAAAGGGTTTAAAAAAGGCAAAAGCAAAAATTATACAAAAATGAATAGCTGTAAATTCTGTGTTTTTGTGCTGTCACCATTACCCTGTTGCTTTGGGCACAGGCTTACACCTCCAGCGCACTTAAATTCAAATTATTCACATTTGGTTTTAAAAACCTTGATGATCAAAATTGTTAGTTGAACTCCCTGTGAGCTTGCCACATTACTTTACATTTTTACTCCATCTCTACACAGATGAAATCTAATGCCGCGTACACACGGGAGGACTTTTCGACCGAACTGGTCCGACGGACCTTCAACTGACTTTTGACCGACTTCCGACGGACTTTTGAACAAATGGACTTGCCTACACACGATTATACCAAAGTCCAACGGATACGTATGTAATGGCGTACAACCGGACTAAAATAAGGGAGTTGATAGCCGGTAGCCAATAGTTGCCCTAGTGTGGGTTTTTGTCCGTCAGACTAGCATACAGACGAGCAGATTTTTCAATCAGACTTGAGTCCATCGGACAAATTTGAAACATGTTCCAAATCTAAAGTCCGTCAGATTTTTGACTGAAAAAGTCAGCTGCAGGTCCGATGGGGCCCACAAACAGTCAGATTGTCTGCCAGATTCGGTACGTTGGACCAGTCCGGTCGAAAAGTCCGCCCGTGTGTACATGGCATTAGTTGCACTATTCTAGGATTTTTCAAAGAGAAGTATTTTGGTATAGAGGTGATAATCCAAGGCACCACTGCACTGAGTTCCTGAGATCAATTCAAGAGCAATTTTTTATGCAAGCAGTGTAAAACTGGCCATAGATGGATCAAATTTTGTCCAGTCCAGCAGGGACCGGACAGATTTAGATCCACCTATGCCTGTTCCTGTCCAAGGGGGGTTGATCTAATGATATCTAATTATCAACCCCTCTTGAACGAGACAGCAGGTAAAGTTTTGTTCTATCAGCATATGCAGCCAATTGGCTGCAGCACTGATCAGTGTATTCTGACAGCAAAGGAGGAGCTGTCAGAATACACTCACTCTTGGGGTGGATTTCTGCATCCACCCTGTATGTGTATCCACCTCGAGTGGATACACATACTCAGCCTTAAAGCTCACATGTATGACTGTAACTTAAGACTGAGTCGTCCAATAAGACATGAGTCATTAAGATCAATAATCCACTTTGCAGATAAATTTTAGCTACTGAGGTCTGCAAACAACTGCATTTTTTTCAATAATGAAGTTACTGGGAGCCTGTAAATGCATGAAAAGAAGCCTAAAGTTCAAACTATTATTATAGTAATATATATACTAATATTAAATATGAATAAGTTCTCAAGTTCTCCCATATACTTACTTTGCCTATTATGTTGCTTTTGCATAGTTGTCAAAACTTGTCTGATTACACCAGCAGTTCCTGGAAGTCAAACTGGCAAATTGGCATATTTGGGATTGTTTATGCTTTCCTAACTTGCCTCACAAAAAATATAATTAAGGCAAGGCTGAGCAATTCTCAATAGATATGTAGCTAATGTGTATGAAAACGTATACCTGGCAATCCAAACTTATGGGCCATTTTGTTGATGTTAATTAAAGCACTTTTTTTTCCTTGTCAAAAGAAGTTTATTGAGTATACAATGTTATAAAGATACATAAAGTAAGTTTACAAGGATCTATAAAGTAAGCTCATTGTTTTACAGTAGGGTTTATATAGGTAAATATCATGAAATTTCAAATATTAAACATTGGGTTCACGTAAACCTAAATTAAAGATATATATCATTTCCTTAGTTACTTTTGTAGGTATTTAAATGATTTATACCTACTATACATATTGTTTACAAGTAGAGTGTATATAGGTCAAATAAATTCTGATAATGAGCTTTAATCGTAAGGTGGAGAAAAGGAAAGAGAAAGAAGAAAAAGGGTTGAAAGGTAGAGGTATGGTCCACAAGGTTGTCCCGCTCGTCAGCTTATTATTCTTTTTAGTTCTCTTTGAAGCCTTAGAATGGGTGTCTCTGTAAGTCATTTAATCTGTTACCATGGCAACAGGACAGAGTCATTGAAGTTTGACAGGAACTGTTGTTTTATCCAAGGATGCCAAAGTTTTTCAAATTTTGGAATTTGATTTTGATCGATGGCTACCATCTTAGCATGGGACACTGTATTATTCATTCTGTGAATTGTTTCTGCTAGTACCAATGTAGGAGATTTCCATGCCTTGGCCACAGTTTGTTTTGCAGCCGTTATTAGTTGGATCATAAGTTTGAATTGAGAGAGTGTTAACCATTCCGGTTTTAGATTAAGTAAAGTTAAATATGGATCTGGTTGTATTATTTTTTTAAATATTTTAGATGCAATCACGAAGACTTCCTTCCAGAAGGTTTGGATTACTGGGCACGTCCACCATATGTGTAAATATGTGCCTATTTCTGGGCATCCTCGAAAACAAAGAGCTGAGGTATTAGGTGAATATTTTGCCACTCTAGCGGGTACAAGGTACCAGCGAGTTAGGACTTTATAATTTGTCTCCAGTGCTAAGATGTTGGGTGAAGATGACTTAGATGTGAGCCATATGTTAGACCAGTCCGTGTCTTCTAAAGTTCGTCCCAGGTCCTCCTCCCACCTCTGAACGTAAGAGGGTCTATTAAGATTTGCTACTCCATATAATTGATTATAAAGTGATGAAATTGTACCTTTAGCAAATGGATCTTTTGTACAGATTGATTCAAAAATGGATAATTGGGATAATGGTGTATCCCCCTTTAGGAATGGTGTATAGAAATTTTTGATTTGGAGATATCTAAATATCTCAGAGTTTGGTAGATCATATTTTTCTCTAAGCGATGGGAATGAAAGGAATGATTTAGATGCTATGAAGTCATTTAGTGTCTGAATGCCTGATGTTGTCCAAGCTTTAAAAGAATTTGGGTAGATCCATGCCGGATAAAAGGCCGGATTTCTGATAAAAGAAAGGAGAGGATTGTGTGGAGATTGTAACTGATATTTGGTTTTTAGTTTATCCCAGAGAGATAAGAAGTGTTTAGTTATGGGATTATGAATTTTAAAGCGGTCTTTAGGATCAAGCCATAATAAATTTGATATTAATAGAGGGTCATTTTCTGAAGCCTCTATAAATACCCATAATGGGATTTCCTGTTTTGCATGGTATTTGGACAGACTGGCCAAATGTGCTGCTCTGTAGTAGTTAGTAAAATTAGGGTATCCCAGGCCTCCTTTATTTTTGGGAAGATGTAGTGTGTGTATAGGTATACGTGGTTTAGAAGAGCCCCATATAAATGAAGTTGCTCTTTTTTGTACTATTCTCAAAAAATAGGAAGGAATTGGAATAGGGAGGACTCTGAACAGATAAAGCAATTTGGGTAGAATAGTCATTTTGATTGCATTAATCTTCCCCATCCAGGATAAAGGAAGTTGCGACCATTGTTTTATTAGATTTGTGATCTGTCTTAATACAGGAGGATAATTGGTTGAGAATAAGTCAGAATGAGATGCTGTTAAATGAATTCCAAGATATGGGATTGATTTTTCTGCCCATGTGAATGGGAGTGCAGCCCTAGCCGGGATCAATTCCATGTTTGTGAGTGAAATATTAAGCACTAGGCATTTCTTAGGATTAATCATAAGGCCGGATAGGGCTGCAAATCCATCAAGAGCTGGTATTAAGTTAGGACCAGAGACCTGTGGTGATGATAGAAAAAGTAATATATCGTCTGCAAATATACATAATTTGTGTGTAATACCTCCTACTTCAATGCCAGTTATAGTTTGGTTTGTTCTGATGTATTGGGCCATGGGTTCGAGTATAAGGGCAAATAATAAGGGAGATAATGGGCAACCCTGTCGGGTACCTCTTTCGATATTAAAGGCTTCAGATTTGTATCCAGCATATTTTATATAGGCTTTGGGTTTATTATATAATGCTTTGATCCATGTTAAAAAGTGGGGTCCAAAACCCCATTTTTGTAATGAATATTGCATATATTGCCAGGATACTGTGTCAAATGCCCTCTTAATATCGAGAGATAGAAAACATAAAGGGATTTTCCGTTTTTTAGCAATATGTGCCAATAACACTGCCCTGCGTATATTATCGCCTGCCTGTCTATTTGGCATGAAGCCTACTTGATCTCTATGTATTAATTTTCCTATAATGTTATTGAGGCGTTTTGCTATTATTTTTGCTAATAATTTAATATCGAGGTTTACCAGAGAGATAGGCCGATAATTCACACAGGAAGTATCATCAGAAAGGGGTTTTGGGATCATACAAACAATTGCCATTAGTGTTTCTTGCCGAAAAGAATGTCCATCTAGAAGTTTGTTAAAAGTTTCAGTGAGAATGGGAGAGAGTATTTCTGAGAATGTTTTATAGTATAAAGCCGAGTAGCCGTCTGGGCCTGGTCTTTTGTTAAGTTTTAGGTCTTTTATGGCGTTAGCAACTTCATCTATAGTTATAGGCTCATCCAAACTGCTTTTTTGATTCTGAGATAACTCAGGTAAGGTTATTTTTGAGAAGAAGGATTCAGCCTCTGTAGGATTAAATTCATTGTTTGTCTTGTATAAAGTTGCGAGATGTGAGTGAAATTTATGGACTATTTTAACTGGATTACAAGTGTAAACATTTTTTGATAATTTCAAACGTATTGGTTTGAAAGATTTGTTAGTTGAATTTAATGCCCGAGCCAAATATGTACCTGGTTTGTTTGTATTCATGTAGAAATTGTGTTTGGAGCGTTTGAGGGATTTATCAACTGACTCAGTGAGAAATAGATCGTATTCCAATCTAGATTTTTCCAGATGAGATTTTGTACTCTGAGATGGATTATCTTGAAATGATATGTAGGCTGCATTAAAATTGAGTTCTAGTTTTTTTGCTAGATTTTTGCGTTCCCGTTTAAATAGTGCCATTTGTCTTTGTATTGTACCACGCAAGACAGGCTTATGAGCTTCCCACAGTGTTATTGGGGAGATGTCTGTTGTATTATTAATTGATATGTATTCCTTTAAAGCTTGTTCAATGGCCATCTGATGTAGTGGGTGTTTGAGCATTATGTCCGGTAAGTACCACGTTGTGTCATGCGCTTTTGGTATGGCTGAGGCTATAGTAGTGTATACTGCATTATGGTCAGACCACGGAATCGGAATTATATCTGATGCAATAATTTCTGGTATCATTCCTATTGTTAGAAAAATATGATCTATTCTGGTGAAGGTTTGATGAGGGTGCGAGAAATAAGTGAATTTCTTTTTCATTGGGTTACTTTCTCTCCATGAATCTACCAGATTGTATTTGGAAAGAAGTTGAGAAAAAGGTAATCTAGAGGTTATTTTTGATGGTGTAAAAGGTGATTTATCTAGAAATGGGAGGAGGACCTGGTTCGAATCCCCACACATTATCACTGTTCCTATTTTGTGTGTATTAATCACTTGTAATATATGTGAGAGGAATGGTGTAGGTTGTTTGTTAGGAGCGTAGTAGGAAATCACCGTGATTGCTGTATCCATTATATAACCCATGAGTATCAGGTATCTACCTTCTGGGTCTTTAATTTCTGATGATAAGGTGAATGGTGTGGATCTGTGAAATGCAATTAGAGTTCCCCTTTGCTTGGTACAGGCAGAAGCCGTGTAAATTTGTTGATAAAAAGGAGAAATATGTTTTGGAGTAGAATCTTTGGTGAAGTGTGTTTCTTGGAGGCATACTATGTGAGCCTTCTTGTTATGGAAAGTACGGAAGGCTTTGGTCCTTTTTTGAGGGACATTTATTCCCTGAACATTCAGGGAAAGTATATTCAGTGGTGCCATGGCAATAGATCAAATAGTTTTAACTTACTTTTTGTTATGCAGAGCTGACTGCGCAGATCAACCTGTGTGGACTGAAGAGATGAATAGATAGAAAAGAAACCAGTGAATTCTGGAGTAAAGAGTAAACAAAAAACATATGAGATTAGATGATACATTGTATAAATTATTTTTTGCAAGTAATCACAATTTACCCGTGAAAGAGAATAAATATCTCTCTCAGGGGAATAAGTGCCTTCGTCACACTCCCACATAATATGATTGGGAGAATGAGGAGGGCTAATGGGGGTACACGGATCTTCCACTTACAGGAGAGAAGTGCTATGTCAAAAGACATCAAAATGATGTTTCATTAATTGGAGTGCAGAAAATAGTTTTTGTTGAAATTATTTATTCCAGGGTGGTTGTATATGGTTAGTCTTGCCCTAGGCTAAATAATTCAGTTAGAAAGGTACTGTTAATAACTTTGGTATTGATGAAGATAGTTTGAATTATTTTGGGATTTTAGCCCTTTTAGAGTAAACAATTACATATTTTATTCATATGTAACTGTTTAGATATGTTAACTCATAAAATTGAGGTTGTATTGCTTCAGATTAGAATAAACAAAAACATAATTCTAGGAACTAGTTAGGTAATAATATATTTGTTTTAAGAAAAGAAAGAAAAAGCTTCCATCACTTCTGGATTATTGAACATATTTGTCCTAAAAAGTAATAAATCTATTGTTATTACCTGATAATATATAACTGAACAAGAATTTCCTTATTTCACTTATATATTCTAAGGCTATATGAATCAGAAGTAATAAGAAATATAACTGGAATGTAACATGATCCCACACAGTGTGTGACTATCAGGATGCAGTTACATTCAGTTATAAATACAGGTTTTTTATAGAGAACCATCTCTTAGTATAATAAATGAAGAGATATCAGGAATTAGGATGTCAGTCCATTGAATCTTCTTGGTCCATGGATGATGTGGCATAACGGCCTCTTTTGTGAGAATGATGATTCCTATTTTGTTCTGGAATTTTCTGGGTGCTGCCTGAAGGTGAAGATGATGCCATTCTTCTGCGTGTGGGAGTGTTGCTGCTTGTGGGTTCTGTCAGATTTAATTTTAAAAGGGTTTGTTGTAGTTCATCTGCTGATCTGCTTCTGTAAATTGTACCTTGGTAGTTAAATCTGACTGAAAAGGGGAAGCCCCATTGATACATAATGTTGTGGCGTTGCAGTTCCATTAGTTGGGGTTTCATGGATCGTCTTTTAGTAATAGTAAGTTGGGATAGGTCAGCAAAAATTTGATAATTGTGTCCTTGAAAATTAAGTTCCTTTTTTTCTCTTGCAGCAATTAGTATTTGTTCTTTCGTTCTGTAATAATGAAATTTTGTGATTATATCACGTGGGGGTCCATCTTTCTTTTTGGCTGTGAGGGCTCTGTGTACTCTGTCCAGTTCTAAACGTTCAATAGGGATATCTGGCTTTAGTTCTTGTAATAGAGCAGTAATAGTAGATTGCAGGTCTGTCACAGTTTCAGGTATTCCCCTTATGCGCAAGTTTGAACGTCTGGCTCTATTTTCGTAATCTTCGAGCTTAGTTTGAAGTATTAAATTCTCTTTTTTTAATTGTTCCAATTCTGTTATATTTTCTTGGGTTGTAATTTCAATTTCATCCATTTTTATTTCTAAGGCTGCGGTGCGGTTTCCCAGCTCTCTTATTTCTTTGGTTAGGCTTTTTGTTATTTGGTCTGAGGTTTGTTTTAAAGCCTTATGAAGCATCTTTTCAAATTGTAATAATATTACTGGGGATACTGAGGAGGCTTGTGGAGAAGTTTGTGAGAGGATTTGTTCTGTATCTGACTCAAATGGAGAGTCTTGCTGTGACATTTTCTGTCTGTGAGAGCGCCCTGATGCTGTATCTTGTGAGGTGACTGGAGCTGCTTCAGCTGCAGTGAGTGCCTGTGAGCTCTTTGTGAGGTGATTTTTATTTCTGCCACGGTTTCCTCCCAGTACCATATTTCCTGCCCAAACTTTCACAGTTTGTTCCCTGGGGCAAAAAGGTTCAAATGGATACCTTTTGAGTCTGCAGGCTCCGCTTTGTCCTTCTCTTCTCTCCTCAGCGGTGTGGAGCTCTAACAATGCATGTCTGCTCCGCTAGGCTCCGCCTCCTGCCCCCCAAAGCACTTTTTTTTAATAAAATGTGATGTTTGGATTAACTGGTTACTGATTTCTTATTTGTCCATTTCCAAGGTAAACAGCAAAATTGCTACAGAAAAATAGTATGTTTGCTTCTTTTCAATAATCTTTAAAATAGAAATCTGATTGTAAATAGAATGGTTGATGGATGTTACAATATTGTAGTCAATCAATCAATCAGTCAACTAAATCTGGGTACAAGAGGAGAAGTAAATAGGCATGGATGGGTAACTTAAGTTAAATCAAATATAACATGGGGTAGTTAGCTCTCTGGGTAGATGTGTTTATAAAGTGAGTCGATGGCAGACAGGGCCTTTATTTAAGGGCCTGGTAGCCTACCTTTATTAAAATGGCAGAAAGCAAAACAACAGTCCAATATAAAGTTTCCTGCGCAATGGATTATCTCCAGCTTCAGCAGAATATAAACACTGGAAAATGCTGAGTCACCTGGCTCATAAGCTCACTCAACTTCAACGGAAGTATCACACTGCTCCTCTTACCAGTCTCTCTGACTGTGTAGTCCAGGTCTCCTGGAATACTTGGCTCTCTAGCCTTTAGTCACAGCGCCCCACTGCACAGCCCACCTCTGGCCTATGGATTGGGGTTTTTTCTAACACCCCGATAGGAGTCAAACTGACTCCTCGATGAGACCCTCTGTCTCGTGGCTTCTGACTTCATCCTCTGACCCTTGATGAGACCTTCCATCTCCCCTACTGGGAGCTGTCTCCAAACTGGGAGCTCTGAGCTATTCTGAGACCTGGTATACAATGACCCTGCACACCTGTGTACTCAGCTAGGTTGCAGGTGTCTAGAAAAATCCGGAAACAGAATTGAATGTTCTCATTCAGAACTACAGGATACGGAGAAAGCCAAATACACAGCTTTCTTGCCCAGAAACACTAGTCTGGAATCTCGCATTTACCCTAAATACAAATCCTGTGTCACATTTTCCTATATTTTTCAGTGACAGAGCCTTGTACTGTCACACAAACTACTGTAGCTTAGACTTGGGGGACCTAGCCCTTCAGCATGAAACTTCAGTTGTGACTGCTACAGCACTTACAATAGTTATTCTGTAGCTGCTCTTTTACTCAGCACCACTTTTAAATCTATTCCACAGTCCGACTCCTGTGTGGTAGCAAAATCACCTCCGTGTTAGTGAAGGTTGAAGTTATTATGTTCTTATTCCTAGACAACTCCTCCTGATGACACCATCAATGTAAGCCATTATTGAAAAGCAGGGATGAGAGACTTTTGTCCTTGATCATGTCAGGGTCCACATAAGCACCTGTGAAGCTAAAAGAACTGATGGTTACCAAGCATTGTCCTTGCGCTAAAATGCATCTGCTGCTTCTAAGCAGGATTTTTTTAGTAATTATCTTGACACATTAAACTATATCAATGAACTCCTGTGAAACAGTCAAACTTTAGATTTATAAGTGCAGGTCCTCTTTAAATAAGATCAATAATACAAAGGCTGTAGATCACATATAATCCTAAATTGTCCTTTATTCTTTAAAAGAGTAATCAGTCCTTGGTATTCATAGGAAACAACAAGACTCTAACTTGTTTCAGCCATAACCTTACTCATAGCTAGGAGTAAGGCTATGGCTGAAATGTGAAAAAGTCTTGCCAACTGTTTGCTGTTTCAAAAAATAAAAGATAATTCAGCATATGTGGAATCCAGTCTTTGTATTATTTTTCATGGTTGTGAGGTATACAGGAGCCAGGCTGTTGAGATCAATATCCCAGGAGATTATTGTGGTATGAAGATAGAGTCACTTTTCTTTATGATGGTATGGACCCTCCTCTTTAAATATGAAGTAAAAAAAAATGAATAAATTATATCCACAGGCGGAGGTCTCAGCGGGGGGGGCATCGATAGTTTCAAGAAACTATTAGATAAGCACCTGAACGACCAGAATATACAAGGATATACAAGGTAATACTGACATATAATCACACACATAGGTTGGACTTGATGGACTTGTGTCTTTTTTCAACCTCACCTACTATGTAACTATGTATATGAGCAGCTATAATTTGCATGTCATTGTTTATTTGGTACAAACCAGCATATATTTACATACAGTTGCAAAGAAAGTAATTTGTCTTTTTGTTAACCTGTCTGAAACTTAAAAAAATTCCATGGTATATGAATAGTTTATTTGAATACAATCAGAATGAGGAAAGAACATATAGCACTAGCAAAATAAAGGTTTACTTCGAAGAAAAAAAGCAAAAGCCACAGCATTAAGGCTGAGTTCACCTTTTTTTCTAAATTCCAGCTTCTTTATGTACCAATATACCATCACTGTATACAGCAACAGCAACAATAATGTTGCAGAAAAGAAAAAGCTTTTTCTATATTTTAAGGCAGGCCTTACCTTGGTCTAAAGATTCTTCTATATAAAACTCCTTCATGACTTCCTGGTATACATTCTATAGGTCTAGAACATGAAAATTGACAATGGAATGAGGAAGTAGTTCAGCAGCTGACATCATTAAAACACACTCAGCACCTGCCCTCCCCCTCCAGGAGATTGCTACCGCCTACCTTGGTAGTTTCATGCTTTTTCAATATGGGCAATGTCAGTGAGCACTGTTCTACCTTAATACACAGCCAGTGTCTTCCTCTGCTGATTGATTGTTTTGTACCTTACCTTCTTGCATAGAGCGTTCATTTGCCAGCATGACCAGGAGCTGAGCGATCATATAAAAGTGTGGAGAAGAGCTGTAGTACAGAAAATAGGAGAAGTGTGTCCCTGGAAGTTTGTAACGCTCACCATACACTATACCATCTGATTGTACAATCTCTTTTATAGTCCAAGGGCCTGAGTGATTGGATAGATAGATGTGTTCTCCTATGATATTATTTTTGTATATCTAAAGGAGATTGTACAGAAATTGTACAATCGGATTGTATGATCACCTTTATACACCTAAACTGAACTAGTTGCACTTTAGATGCCGTTAATTGTTACTGGCACCCCAAACACGAGCAAATACACATTTTAGCATGTGCAAAATGAACGGTAAAAAAACATATTCATGTCGCAAGAAAAACGTGCATGGGTCCTGAAAGTGACAGTTGAATGTCTATACCCACTCCCTTCCATGTACTTGTATAAAGCTGGCTATACATTATGTAATCTGCTTGTACAATCGCTATACAATTTCTTTTAGATTTACAAAAGCTATAGAGTAGAAGGACCTATTCAATTTGTATCAAATCAGGAAGGCCTTTGCACTACACAGTTGATGGTACTGGTGATTGTACAATCAGATTGTATAGTGTATGGTCACCTTAAGGAAGAAGTAGGAAAGTGGATGGGAATAAAAAAGAGGTGGTATGATAATGAAGAAGGTGTGGTCCAGAGAGGCAAACACGTCCTATTCTGTGATGCAATAAGGCAGTGCATGAAGGTTCTTGGATGGTCACACGATGATACAAGAAGTCAGGCCTTCCTATATTTTTGAAAATTTGAACAGGGTGGTACAGACTGAAGGCTGACATGGACTAGGTAAGTAAGAGATAAACACATTGGGATGGATTGGTCAGAAAAGAGATTAGAAAAGACTTTGTTTTTTTTATGAAAAGTGAAATTCTCCCTGAAAGTGAGTCTTTAATCCTCCAGGGGACAGGTACAAGGAATCAAGATATAACTCAAATGTCAGAAAACTCAGATTTACAAAATCTTTCCAACATGCAAGGAATCTGTCAGAAAATACAGTTGTTTTTAAACAACTGGAATGTATTACAAGTACTTGTAAAGCAGCCTCAAACTGGCCATACAACACATATTTTGCCTAACACAGCTAAAAATACAATCCACTTTAAATCCCAGTTACTAAGCAGCAGACAAAATACCAATTAAAAGATATAAATCCTATAAAACAGTTGTAAAGGTTTTTTTTTTTTTTTTTAAATAACAAACATGTCTATACTTACCTGCTCTTTGCAATGTTATTGCACAGAGCGACTGCGAACCTCTTCTTCTCAGCTCAGCGCAGGCGATCCTGACCCCTCCTCTCTGTCCAGTGCCCCCATGGGAAGCCGCTTTCCATGGGGCACTTGTGTGTGCTCACTCTCGAGACCTGCTGCTGTGCTCATTAACATAGACAGCGAGACTCAGCTGCATCCCTGGCTCCCTCATGACTGGTTTTGATTGACAGAAATGGGAGCCAATGACTCCCGGTGCCCCATCAAAGCCAGCAAGACCTACAGACATGTACAGTGCTGGATTGAATGAGGGCTCAGGTAAGTAAAAGGCAGGAGGGGGGGGGTTGCTGATGCCTAAACATTTTTTTACCTTAATGCAAGGAATGCATTAAGGTAAAAAAAAATAGAGTTTAGAACCACTTGAACATCCTTTGGTTCAAATCAATGTTTATCCTATGGCTCTCTGGTCACTGTTCAGATATTATCTTCCATTTCATTATTACATTTTTCCACAAAAAACACAGATCTCTTGAGAATAAGCTAGCTGCATTTAGTGATGAGCTGAGCGCACCTAGGTTCAGTTCAAAGAGGTTTGGTCAACTATATCAAAAGCTCAGAAGCTGAATCTGAACCCCATTGAAGTCAATGTCTCTGTCAAATCAATGTGTTCCACTTTTAAGCCTAATAGTCAATGGATTAGCAAACAAGTATTGGGCACTGCACCAGGGGACATAGACCAATACAATAAAAAAAAAAAAAAAAAATACTGTTTAGCAGGGAGCATTACGTTTAATAATTCCTTCAAAAAACAGTGCTTGGGGGGAGTCCCTTAAACCAGCCTCTGATCTGGCGCATCTCTACCATGTAAATAAAATACTATAGCAAAGATGAGATTTACTAAGGGAAAAAGCTGTTTAACCATTTCTGGACCACCCACCGTTGTTATACATCATTACTTTGAAGGAGGACATTGTTGTTATGGCAGCAGCTAGCTGCCATAACCCTGGTATCCTCGTCTTCAGCGGGCAGTCTGGTTTAAGATAAAAGTGGTCTCTGTGGTGGATTCACTGCAAGATTACTTTTATCGGCGGTGGGAGAGGGGCCCCCCCTCCCTCTGTGATCTGGTGACCTCCACCGCTTACCAGAGCCGTCGGCAGCGGCCGAGGCGACCACGTCTGTCCCCTGCCTGGGTATGGAGATGAGTGAGGGAAAGATGGCCCCCACCCGTCTCCATATCACTGCAGGGCAGAAGCAATGTCAAAACGTCACTTCCGCCCATAGCTCTTAAAGGGCCATTTTTTTTTTTTTAAATGACAATTTTTTTTATTGCATTTTAATGTATATATGAGATCTGAGGTCTTTTTGACTCCACATTTCATATTTAAGAGGTCCTGTCATGCTTTTTTTCTATTACAAGGGATGTTTACATCCCTTGTAATAGGAATAAAAGTGACACAGTTTATTTTTTTTTTAAAAACTGTGTAAAAATGTAAAAAAAAGGTAAAATAAATGAGAAAAAAAAAATGTAAACACGCCCCGTCCCATTGAGCTCGCATGCAGAAGCGAATGCATATGTGACTAGCTTCCGCATATGCAAACGCTGTTCAAACCACACATGTGAGGTATCACCGCGATCGGTAGAGCGAGAGCAATAATTCTAGCCCTAGACCTCCTCTGTAACTTAAAACATGCAACCTGTAGAATTTTTTAAACTTTGCATGTGGAGATTTTTAAGGGTAAAAGTATGTCGCCATTTAACGAGCAGGCGCAATTTTGAAGCGTGACATGTTAGGTATCAATATACTCGGCATAACATTATCTTTCACAATATAAAAAAATTGGGCTAATTTTACTGTTGTCTTATTTTTTAATTCAAAAAAGTGTATTTTTTACAAAAAAAGTGCGCTTGTAAGACTGCTGCGCAAATACGGTGTGACAGAAAGTATTGCAACGACTGCCATTTTATTCTCTGGGGTGTTAGAAAAAAAATGTATAATGTTTGGGGGTTTTAAGTAATTTTCTAGCAAAAAAAAATAGTTTTTAACTTGTAAACAACAAATCTCAGAAAGAGGCTCGGTCCTTAAGTGGTTAAACTGCAGTTAATTAACATTTTCCTGCAAGCTTTCATTATCTTGTAAATAATGCAATGATGACACCTCATTGGGAGGACGAGGGCCTGATATGTTTTTTTGAGGGTGTTTATTGCATTATTTAGGGTGGGTCTCCACTATATTATTTACAAAATAAAGGAATCATGTAGGGAAATATGAATTAGTTGATATATGTGTATATATATATATATATATATATATATATATATATATATATATATATATAATCTCACAAAAGTGAGTACACCCCTAAATTTTTGTAAATATTTCATTACATCTTTTTATGTGACAACACTGAAGAAATGACACTTTGCTGCAATGTAAAGGAGTGTACAGCTTGCATAACAGTGTAAATTTGCTGTCCCCTCAAAATAACTCAACACACAGCCATTAATGTCTAAACCGCTGGTAAGTGAAAATGTGCAAATAGGGCCCAATTTGTCATTTTCCCTCCCCAGTGTCATGTGACTCGTTGGTGTTACAAGGTCTCAGGTGTGAATGGGGAGAAAGTGTGTTAAATTTGGTGTTATCACTCTCACTCTCTCATACTGGTCACTGGAAGTTCAACATGGCACCTCATGGCAAAGAACTATCCGAGGATCTGAAAAATAGAATTGTTGCTCTACATAAAGATGGCCTAGGTTATAAGAAGATTGCCAAGACCTTGTAATTGAGCTGCAGCACGGTAGCCAAGACCATACAGTGGTTTAACAGAAAAGGTTCCATTCAGAACAGGCCCCGCCATGGTCATCCAAAGAAGTTGAGTGCATGTGCTCAGCGTCATATCCAGAGGTTGTCTTTGGGAAATAGATGTATGAGTGCTGCCAGCATTGCTGCAGAGGTTGAAGGGGTGGGGGGGTCAGCCTGTCAGTGCTCAGCCCATACACCGCACACTGCATCAAATTGGTCTGCTTGGCTTTCATCAAAGAAGTTTGCTGAAGGCAAGCAGACTAAGTACATGGATTACTGGAACCATGTTCTGTGGTCTGATGACACCAAGATAAACGTATTTGGTTCAGATGGTGTCAAGCGTGTGTTGCGGCAACCAGGTGAAGAGTACAAAGACAAGTGTGTCTTGCCTACAGTCAAGCATGGTGGTGCCATGGTCTGGGGCTGCATGAGTGCTACCGGGACTGGGGAGATACAGTTCATTGGAGGAACCATGAATGCCAACATGTACTGTGACATATTGAAGCAGAGCATGATCCCATCCCTTCGGAGACTGGGCCGCAGGGCAGTATTCCAACATGATAATGACCCCAAACACACCTCCAAGACGACCACTGACTTGCTAAAGAAGCTCAGGGTAAAGGTGATGGACTGGCCAAGCATGTCTCCAGACCTAAACCCTATTGAGCATCTGTGGGGCATCCTCAAACAGAAGATGGAGGGACATAAGGTCTCTAACATCCACCAGCTCCGTGATGTTGTCATGGAGGAGTGGAAGTGGACTCCAGTGGCAACCTGTGAAGCTATGGTGAACTCCATGCCCAAGAGGGTTAAAGCAGTGCTAGAAAATAATGGTGGCCACACAAAATATTGACACTTTGGGCCCAATTTGGACATTTTCAGTTAGGGGTGTACTCACTTTTGTTGCCAGCAGTTTAGACATTAATGGCTGTGTGTTGAGTTATTTTGAGGGGACAGCAAATGTACGCTGTTATACAAGCTGTACACTCACTACTTTACATTGTAGCAAAGTGTTATTTCTTCAGTGTTGTCACATAAAAAGATGTAATGAAATATTTACAAAAATGTAGGGGTGTACTCACTTTTGTGAGATACTGTATATATATATATATTAGTTTTCCCAAATCAACACCAGAATCTATGGAGCTAGAATGGATATTGGGGGCTCCCAAATCCATACCAGATGCTAATCCCTAGTATGCAGCCTGGAAGGTGAGAAAAGAGAGGACAGTTGTGTTGCTTTCCCCTCCTGAACCATACCAGGCTAAATGTCCTCAACTTGGGGGGCACCTGTGTTGATTAAGAAAAGGGTCTTTTCCCTAAAACCCAGTCAGGTGGTTGTCGGGGAATCTGGAAGCCCCCATTAAGATAAGATAATATTCACCCCCCTTACATGAATACACAGCACTTCTATTCATTCACAAAAAAAAACTAGTTGTAAACAAACACACATACATTTTTTACAAGCCAGTTATAAAAATAAATAAATCAACCCAAAAATTCAGAATTGTAAATCCAGCACCAATCATAATTAGAGTTGTTGTTCGTCACCCTTCAGTCATCGAAAGAAAAAAAGCTATTGATACGCAAATCCATCAGCCAGCACCCTATTTCCACAGTATTGAAAACTCTCCAGAGCTGTCAATAGGCTTATAAACAAGGGGGCATGGATGTGATGATATCATTAGCTGAATATGGCCATGGCCATACTTAGTCTATGGCCATGGTCGTATTTGGTCATTGATGTCACCGTCACCCCACCCTTTGCTTATATGGTCAGGGATGCCCAACCATGTAAGTGAATGGAGCCAGTGATATCACTGGTTGTTAAGGACTTGGAGATGCCTGAACCCTCTGGAGTCCTTAAGGACCATTGACAGGTTGAAGCTGCCATGTATAATAGCAGTAGTAATACAGAACAGCTATGGTTTGGTCAAAACCTTAACCTTAAACATATTGTTTACTCTTGTTTACTTGTTCTGCAGACCCTATACCCCATACCCCCATACGACCTACTGTCTCTTTTTTTGCCTCATTTCATCAAGTCTGCTCATCCCTCATATGGAGAAGCAAGCCTCCCAGAATTAAACTTGACCACCTCACTCTACCAAACAGTAAAGGGGGAATCGCCCTCCCTGAACTTCGTCGCTATTACTGGGCAACTCAGGGCAGATCTGTGAGAGGGTCCCATAAGCTCTACCCACTATAAAATCCCTGCATAAGGAAGAAGCTCCTACACAGAGGCAAAGTTTCACACTGCACAGAAATGGTAGTTGAGTATGCCACAATTTAATTAGGAATACACAGCTCTTATATTTAGACAGTATTTATTTATTCCAGCATTCAACTTTAATCAGGATCATGGTACATCCAGTAGTAGTAAGTCAGATTCAACTGGACTTGTTCTATAAGGTTGAGTGCAGAGATATTAAGGCAGATGGTGTTGGTGTGGGTGACAGATAGTGTTGAAAGCCCCTTTCTCTGGTTTAACCACTTAAAGACCATGTTAAACCCCCTTCCCTTCCAGGCCATCTTTTCAGTTTTCAGCAATGTGATACTTTGACTGACAATTACCCGGTTATAAAATACTGTGCCCACATTCATTTTATATAATTTTTTAAAACAGATAGAGCTTTCGTTTAGTGATATGTAATCGCCACTGTTTTTTATATAAAGGAAGAAAGACATTTTGAAAAAAAAATGATTCCGTTTTACAACTTTCCAAAAAATAATCTTTCCTCATAAATTAAAGCCAAAATATATTCTGCTACAATTCTTAAAAAATAAGTTCATATTATTTAGACTGTGTTAAAGTTATACAGAGTTCTGTGAAGGACAGAAATAACTACAAGTACTGTCAGCCACTACGGAGAGTGCTGGTGATTGCTCTCATAGTAGTATTGGAGGTATGGACAGACAGCTGAGAGTCTGCAGGATCCCAGAATTGCAGCCACAACCTGCTGATCGCTAGTGCAAGTCAGGATGCAGAGTCAAAAAATAATAATAAATGCTCATTTTTTAACCTGCAAAAAGATGTGCATTTATTATTTTTTATAAAAAGGTGATCTTAGCCTTTAACACACTGTGTGGTTGGGTTTACTAAAGGCAAATAGACTGTGGACTTTGCAAGTGCTTGCACTCATTTTATTTAGTAAATGTAAATTTGGTAAAGCTTCTCTTTATAAAGGGTAGCCAACCGGGTGCAATGAAAAAAAAAAAGCATTTTTGCTCGTACATGATTGGATTATGAAAATCGGCAAAGCTTTACCACATTCTCTAAGAGCTGGGAAAATGTGTGCAACAGCACTTGCAAAGTGCACAGTCTATTTGCCTTTAGTAAATCCACCCCTATGTTTACATGTGCTACATTAAGAAATTCAATAATATTATTGGGCTGTCAACACAAAACAATAGATGAAAAACTGAGCCTACACTTTTTTTTTTTTTTTTAATGTAGTGCGCCATATCACACAGATATATCACAATATACTTGTGTGTTGGGATTGTCATACTTTATAAATGGCACCAGAACGTGCAGGTTTGCCATGTGTTACTGAGCATTGTGATACTGCAATTTATAGGTGTGAAGTCAGCTTAAGGGCCAGCTCACACCAGATGCAGTTTCGTACAGTTCTGTGTGCTTTTTTTCTGCACTAAAAATGCATGCACAGTGTTTTCCATGTATTCTAATGGCTCTAGTTCACACCAGTGCAGTCAGTTCCAGTCAGTTTCCGGTCAGTTTCTGCACTGGGAAACTGACCGGAAACTGACTGGAACTGACTGCACTGGTGTGAACTAGAGCCATTGGAATACATGGAAAAAACTGGATGCATTTTAGTACAGCAGACAGTAGAATGTGTTTTGTTTAATGAAATTCAGCAAGATGTATGTAACAAATGAGCCTTAGGTGTTCTCCTGCCTGTACACGGAAAATTGGTCACTTAAATGGCTTGATGGAAATAGTGATAGAATCTGGGGATTCTACACTATCTTCCTATGCTTGGTCAGGCTTCTTCTACCTATTCTCTCAGAGGAAAGTGTATTGAGCTAAAAATTAGCATAGTAAACAGTAAATGGGGGATCCCAATAATGTGCTTTTGGAGTAATAATATTACTAACTTCAGACCTGTTTGAGAGCAGAAATCTTTAAAATGTTTTCCATTCAATCCATCAGTGGCCATTTATGTTTTTAAATATAAGCAGCTTCATAGAAATTTACAGTAGATTCCATTTCATTTTTAAAGAAATCTTCTTTTAAGGCATTCAAGCACCTGGCTCAAAATAATTGCACAACTCTATCGGCTTCACCTTTAAATGAACCATTTTATGAATCATGAAGTTTCACATCTGCCATGATATTTTTGACATTTCAAAAGAGTTACTATGTATCTCTTCACTGTGTTGTTTTTGAATGTAAATAATAAATCAAACTGGGTAAGAGTGCAAAAACTCTAAGCTGTAATTTCTAAGCATGTCCTTACTTCCCCCTTACCACAAGCTGTCAACAGCAAAGACTTTGCATTTTGATACTGTAAACTGCTAAAGATGTTTCTCTTCTTTTGATATACTATATATATATATATATATATATATATATATATATATATATATATATATATATATATACACACACACACACACACTGTATTGTCAAAAGTATTGGGACGCCTATACACGCACATGAACTTTAACCACCTGTCGCCGTCAAATAACAGCAGAGCTGTGCAGCTCACGTCATATGATGACACCCAGTTCAGTCTTCCTGGCACATGGCGCAACCCCAATCTCGGAAAAGAGCCATGGTCGAGGCTCTTTCCCCATGTGATCGGCTGTGTCCAATCACATCTGATCACATGTAAACAAGGAAGTGCCGTTTATCGGCTCTCCTCGCCTCACACTGACAGACTGTGAGGTGAGGAGAGCCGTTCAGCAGCATCTCCTTACAGGGAAGATGTGTAAAGGTAATCAGGGCACTGATTATCAGTGCCCTGATTACAATGCAGCCCCAACAGTGCCCTTTAGTGATGCCACCCTGTGCCCATTAGTGACACCAGTCTGTGCCCATCAGTGACACCAGTCTGTGTCCATTAGTGACACCAGTCTGTGCCCATCAGTGAGGCCAATCTGTTCCCATTAGTTATGCCAATCAGTGCTGCCTTTCAGTGTCCATCAGTGCCTGCCCATCAGTGCCACCCATTAGTGTCCATCATTGCCACCCATCAGTGCCCATCAGTGCCACCTATCAGTGCTACCTATCAGTGCCCATCAGTGTCACCAATCAGTGCTCATCAGTGCTGTATATTAGTGCCACCTATCAGTGCTCATCAGTGCTGCATATCAGTGCCTCCTCATCAGTGCCATCCCATCAGTGCCCTTCAGTGCCGTCTCATCAGTGCCCATTAGTGACCATCAGTGCAGCTTATCAGTGCCCATCAGTGCCACCTATCAGTGTCCATCAGTGTTGCCTATCAGTGCTGCCTAACAGTGCCACCTATCAGTGCTTATCAGTGCTGCATATTAGTGCCGCCTCATCAGTGCCCATCAATGAAGCTTATCAGTGCCCATCAGTGCAGCTTCATCAGCGCACAACAGTGAAGAAGAAAAATTACTTATTTACAAAACAAATCCCAATTTTTGGTCTTTTTAAAATTTTTGTGCAAAAAATAAAAAACCCAGCCGTGATTAAACACCACCAAAAGAAATCTCTATTTGTGTGAAGAAAATTATAGAAAATTCATCTGGGCACAGTGTTGCATGACCACGCAATTGTCATTCAAAGTGCGACATCGCTGAAAGCTGAAAAATGGCCTGTTTTGAAGTATTACTGGCATCCCAGTCTTATGCCCCGTACACACGGTCGGATTTTCCGACGGAAAATATGTGATAGGACCTTGTTGTCAGAAATTCCGACCGTGTGTAGGCTCCATCACACATTTTCCATCGAATTTTCCGACACACAAAGTTTGAGAGCAGGATATAAAATTTTCCGACAACAAAATCTGTTGTCGGAAATTCTGATCGTGTGTACACAAATCCGACGGACAAAGTGCCACGCATGCTCAGAATAAATAAAGAGATGAAAGCTATTGGCCACTGCCCCTGTTTATAGTCCCGACGTACGTGTTTTACGTCACCGCGTTTAGAATGATCAGATTTTCCGACAACTTTGTGTGACCGTGTGTATGCAAGACAAGTTTGAGCCAACATCCGTCGGAAAAAATCCTAGGATTTTGTTGTCGGAATGTCCGAACAAAGTCCGACCGTGTGTACGGGGCATTAGTCTGTAGGGTTCAATATTAAGTTGGCTCACCCTTTACAGCTATAACAGCTTCAACTCTTCGGGGAAGGCTGTCCAGAAGGTTTAGGAGAGTGTCTATTGGAATGTTTGACCATTCTTCCAGAAGCACAATTGTGAGGTCAGGCACTGATATGGACGAGAAAGCCTGGTTCGCAGTCTCCACTCTAATTCATCCCAAAGGTGTTTTATCGGGTTGAGGTCAGGACTCTGTGCAGGCCAGTCAAGTTCCTCCACCCCAAACTCACTTAATCCATGTCTTAATGGACTTTGCTATGTGCAAAAAAGTCAAAGCGTTTTAGGGGACATGCATCCCCCTCCAAGCACATCTACTATAGATGTGATTGGAGCATAACTGGAATTGGAATGCGGTTAAATGTGAGGATCTGAAATCTGAATGCATCTAACAGTCCTCATGTCAAGGTTTCAGGTCTGTGTCAATCACATCTACCATTACAGTCCTTATGAAGGGGGATGCATTTCCCCCAAAAAACTATTGGTTTTACCTGTTAACTGTGAGCTGTCAACTTCCATAAATGTCTTAAATATATTCTCCGTTGTGATGAACTTTTATACTGACTGAGCCTCCTCACCCATTCAAAAATGCAAAACACTCTAGGAGAGGCATCACCTGTTTTTTTCTTTTTTTAAACTGTGTTTTTTTTAAAGAAAGGTTTACTTTAACATAAACCGTGCCTTAAAATTTAAATTGTAGGCAGTAATGTTACTTGACAATGAGGGACCATGTTTAAAAGGCCCAGTTTATTAAATATTGTACTTTTAGAGATGTGATATATGCTCTATGTATATACATGCAAACTGGGCACCATTAGCTTTTAAGAAGTAGAAATAATTATCCTATATGCAGTCAGGCAATACAATATATTGGTTTCCCGGGCGTTATCTATAAAGAACCTTAATGGTGTAATAATAAAATACATTCTCTCGCAGTGGCAGAGTAATGGCATTTCTTGATGTTCTATCTGGAATGGAATGACATCAGAAACCTATCATCAGTGGAGAACAGAGTGCCTTAAAAATGTATGGTTAGAGATTGTATACAGACATGGAAGAGTAATAGTGGCTGATATATTAAAAAAAATAAAAAAATAAAACGTTTGAGCTGTTTGCAAACACAGAATTGGTAGACAAAGACAAAATTGCTTGTTTTCTTTCTTGTCACTTTTCTAGATTTTTTAATACTTTGAGCTCACAGAGTCATTACCTGACACAATTATTCTTTCAAAGTTAATTACAAGATAGCCTAATTATATTTGATGATTAATGAAGAAATGAGCAGGGAAGCAATATAACCCAGGGACCATTGCTTTTATAAGATAAGTCAGTTTCTGTAATTAGAAATAGAGGAAGAAATGGGAAAACAAGATTGTCACTAGGGCAAACTGAATGAGAAAACACATTTGAAAAAGCTGATCTGAATAGTAAAAATAATCAGGCATATGCTTGTGGGAGAAATAGAAAAATAATGTCATAGACAGGGGCATGTCAGGATATGTTGGACCTCTAAATCTATTTAAATACATTCATAGTCAGTCATACATCTTACAAAGCCTTTGTAAAATTCATAAGATATTGTACCTCAAATGCTTGTTTGAGAAACAAAATCTGGCTTAAAATTAGGTAGCCATAGACCATTGACAGTAGTTGAAATGTTTGTAGTAAATAAACAACAACTGCCTGATTGATAGAGTGGGCTGTCTATGGAGCATAGCATTCTGGGAAGTAAAACTCTACCAGAACAACTGTAGTCTTTTAGATGTTAGCCTGTTCTCCATGGAGTGATTAACTTGGTAATAAGAATAACTGTCTGTAACACAGACATACAGACATGTAGGGTACATCTATATATTCCCATAAAACAATCTGCTGAAGGAAAGCACTTTTGTCTCATTATTTTATAAGACATACAAATTACTGCAGCTATGTATTATTTAATAAATCATTAAAGCTACAGTCCAGGCAAAAGCTAAATACTCAAATGAAATATATGTAAGTGAAATGTTTTACCTACTAAAAGAGTTGTATTTCTTTCTATCCATTCCTGAGATTTACAATGCCCCTTCAACAGCACAGCCATTTGGATGACACTACTTATAATTAAAGAATACAGTGGTGTCCCCTCTTCACCCAACCTGCTCACTGTACAGTAAAAGAACAACTGTAGACTGATGAGGCCATCCCTCTGCTCATTCAGCTCTCTGCTCTTATCATTATCTTCCTTGTCAACATATTTGCATGGAGCACTTCTGATTGGCTCCCAGTCCTGCCCCTCTCTCTCCCAGTGCAGGAAAGACTAGGAGGCAATTAGAGGCAATTAGTACCATAGTAACATCTTTAGCCAGGCCAATAACAGAAAACCTCCATATAACTAATCTAGGGTATATATGTTTTCTCTATGCAAAGCAGGCAGGTCGTGGCTGGTAGGAGGGTGTTGTAAATGGCTTCTTGAAAACATCACAGCATCCTGCTTCACTAATCCTCTCAACAGCCATCAGCGGTCTGGGTCTTCTGAGGAGTTATGCAAATATCAAAATGCCTTGGTGGGTAGATGCCAGTATGGAGGAATGAGCTTTCATAGGCAGGCTACAATTCCATGCAGACCATCCTAGGTAATGCTGAGCCTCCGTGGTGAAAAAAAATTAAATCTTTGAGGCTGGGTTCACGCAATTGGGAATTGGATGCAGGTTTCCCCACATTCAATTTGCATGACAGAAGAGTGTGCCCAGCTCTCAATGGAGCCGGTTCACAAATCTCCGGGATGGCCTACGGAGTGGTTTGCACAGGGGTTCTGTGCGTCTTTGGCTCAGTTTCAGGTACAAATTCAGGAAAAAAAATGTGAGCCTGATTCCTCCCTGAAATGGACAACAGGGATGCGCCGGACCCCTGCTGTGAGCCACGTCTGCACTAATTGTGAACCCATCCTCAATGAAAGGGACAGACCAGGGACAATCAGAATGTCCTCCAACCAGGAAATTGGGAAGGTTCCATCTGCACTGAAATAAAGCTATTTCAGTGCAGGAGAGGAGCCTGTACAACTGTGCATGGCTGAAATTCAGCTTTAATTTCAGCACAGAAATGGTGTCTTTTGCCAAGCTGTGCTGTCCAGCAAGGCTGTGTTATCACAGGTTTGAACGATTAGAAATGGAAACCCTTTGTAAGCTGAAAACAGATCTCTTTTATTTATTTAACCTGTGTTTTTTTTCTGTTTTCATGTTTAGCTTTAAGTCTTCACTTTATCCAGTATTCTGTAGATACAATTTAGAGATTCCTATACTCCAGTCAAAATGCAGTTCACAAGGCAGGCACATTGCTCACAAACCCTAAATAATTATTTTACTATTTCCTGGTAACTCACCACAAAGGTATTTCTCAGCACCTGGCTACTGTTTTGAAGAAAAAGATTTGAAAAAAATATTACCAACTAATCAAACATTTACACCGCTGACTAGGTATGAGTGAAAGGACCTGGGTTCAATTTGGAGGCTGTTCATCAAACTTATTGTAAAATCTGGAAATGTAAAAAAAATACTGTTCAGCAGGCAGAGAGTCCTCCTTTTTATGCAACTTCAAGAGCGACCAACTCTTTCAATAACATGCTTGGGAGATGCTTGAAGAAGTATGTGGTGTTCCAAATAGTAGGATTCTCATGAACAGTGCCAATGACACTGTACTTTTGCAACACATATTTTGCACGTGTAAACATTTTTTTATTTTACATTAATACTTGTCTTATCAGTAACACCCCGATCTAAGTCATTATAACTAGAAAACTGCAGGAAATTGTACTCCACTGTAGCCACTAGGAGCGACCAGGGTACCATGTGGTGTAGCCAATCACAGTTCACAACAATAAGCCATAAATGACAGCTAAAGCTATTGTTTATAACAGTGATTGTCAGTGTTATAACCAAATATAGTGCAAAAAAAAAATTCCTGATCACCATCCCCCAGAGTAATACAGTGTCACTATGGTGACACTGAACTACTCTGAGGACAGGATATTAAAAAAAAAATAGTAATAGTATTTAAAAAATTGAATTAAAAAATGTTTTTTTTTCATTTACATATGGTTACCAGTCAGTATCCCTGATCACGGCCACACCAGTCATATGATGACACTGTACTGCACTGGTGATAGTATGTAAAAAAAAAAATATTGTGAAAAAAAAACACATTTTTTTACATTTCTTCGTTTTCCCAAAACTTGTGACAAAAAATAACAACTTAAAAAACTCACCATGCCTCTTACTAAAACCTTGGACTGTCTACTTTCCGAAAAGGGGTAATTTGGGGGGGGGGTATTTGTACTGCCCTGGCATTTTAGAGCCTCAAGAAATTAGATCAATTAGGCAATCAGAACATCAGGATTGATCAACTTTCACATATACAGTATATACCATAGTTTGTAGGCTCTGTAACTTTAACATAGACTAAATAATATGCACTAATTGGGACTTTTTTTTAATAAAATTTGTGTAACAGAGTACAATTTGGCCTAAATTCATGAATAACTTGTATTTTATTGGATATGTATTATAACAGAAAGTAAAAAAATATTGTTTTTTTTTTCAAAATTGTTGTTTATATAATAAAAAATAAAAAAAAAATTTTGTATAGTTTTGCATGGCCGCACAATTGCCAGTTAAAGTAACACGGTGCTGTAAGCCATCAGCTACAACAGTTTGAAGGCATAGTTTGTGAGCTTATTTTTTTTTGCAGTACCACGCAGCCTATAAAAAGGTCAAAACACAAAAACACTTCAGATTCACAACACCACATTTCTCGAAACCCCTCCTATCCCCAATTCTTCCTAAAATATTTAAAATATAAACTTCAGGTATGTGTTTGAAAGAAACAGGCTAGAATCAGTACAGTATGGGAGTATTTAAAGGGGGAACAAATAAAAAAGGCTCTGCAGTGTGGTCCTTTTTAAAATGTGTACTGCAAACAGCACCACTGCGGTTTCGGCCCCTCCTGCAGTGTATCAACTATGATATAAGTAACAGCCATCTGAGAACCACATGCATAAGGAATCACATTACTGTGCACCAAAAGAACTTGTTGGGGGCAGCACCTCAATCATACCAGGTGGCAGCAAATGGCCCACATTCACTGTTAGGACAGGATCCCTTAATGGAAGCTGAAGTAGATTAACAGCATAAGTTGCAGGTCCTGCCCTTTTGTACCTACCTCCTGCATAAGAGTCCAAGGCAGCCGCCTTTTCTGTCAACCCTTTGGTCCAGCCCTGCCCCTGCTCCTCCTTGTTACTCCCTTTCCACCCTTCCTCCCTCTATAAGATTCTCTATCTGCATTTGTTGCAACATATGCTGTGTGAAGCGATACAGAGGGAAGTCTGACAACGTTTTTCAGAGGCTTACCTTTTACCACATATCAAGCAGGGAAGGGAGTCAGCATGAGCCACACCAAGTAGGGACAAATGTGCTTGAACCTCACCCTAAGTCATCTAATCTCACCCTGCCATCTCTAGCGGTATCCTTGAAAAAACAGGTGTATCTTTCACAGCTGCCTGGCCAGATGAAAAAAATAAAAAGCCCTCTAATTTCTCCTATGCCCAGTGTCTAAATGCCAGCTTGGCAAAAAAGCTGACTTTACAACTGCTCTCATGCTAGCTGATGGACTATGTCCCCCTCCACCGGTTTGGGGCCTGTGCTGCACCACAGTGGCAAATTCCAATTAACCATTATTGCTGAAAAGGCCATGTCTGCCTTTCACCAGCATCTCCAACAGTAATGTCTCTATATCACTGGACCATATAGCCAGGTAGGGTCTACTTGACCATAGACATGTGTTTTAGCAAGCACTGGCAATAATGTTTTCTTTCATTCACAGCTCGCTAGAAAAAATAATGGCTGCTGGGAATAATGCAGCACTGGGCACACTGCTGGAACTCGTGATGCTTCCCCATGCCCTGTGCACTAGTGATGGTGACAGTTCAGTCACCTCTTTTCACATCTCCTCACTGGCCTAATGCTTCAACTCCTCAGAACTAGTACACCCCGTATTGCCCAGAGCTTATGCAATGGCACAGGCAAAATGCTATAAATGTGAAGTAAGATGGTGCGCTAAATACACTACAACCTCTGTGCTAAAATGAGTATAAAGATAATTAAATAAACATAATTAAATAATTAATAGGTACAAAAATAGTGATACAATACTTGAAATTGCTTATATTACTGCTGAATAAATATACGGCTGATGGTGATTCATATAAACATTCATATGATGGTCCCAAATGGATATAAATATCAAGTCCATATATTACATTTTAGGTGTAGACAGCTGGTGTGGAACATAAACAGAGTGGAGTGATCACTGGCCCACTGATTATCTCCCTTAATGGGTAAAATTCAGCCTATGTTCCAATTGCACCTTGAATTGACTCACTGAATTCTTGGTGATACGCTGGTGTTTTAGCTCCAATAATTCAATTTTGTTCATGCAATTAGATACAAAGAAACTTTCATTGCGCAATGAACTTTTGATTCAAAACATCATGGCAACACAAACAAGGTGCACTCACTGTATTGGTAACATATGATAGCGCATAGAGCAGTCAGCCGCCCACCACGATCTCCTCCTCGCTTTGAGCTGCGAGTATGAATCAAGCACTACGGGTGACGTCACTTTGCTCCTACCGACGCATTGCATCACATGTCACGTGACTTTATCAAGGACCCTTTGTAATCACAAATGCATTAGTAGAAAAATGGTCAAACATTCCCATAGGCACACTCCTAAACCTTGTGGACAGCCTTCCCAGAAGAGTTTAAGTTGTTATAGTGGCAAAGGGTAGGCCAACTCAATATTGAACTCTACGGACTAAAACTGGGATGCCATTAAAGTTCATGTGTGTAAAGGCAGGCATCCCAATACTTTTGGTACTTTTACCGTGGTCGCGTAAAAACACAAAACGCTGCAAAATCGCTGCAAACTCTGCTAAATGCTTATGTGTACAATGACACATAGGCTTTTATGGATATGAATTTAGAAGCTTTAGCAAATAAATGGCAAAAGCTCCTAAACTCAACTAGGTCCTCTTTCAAACTCGTTTTGAGATTGGGGTAGAGATTGGGGTAGAGAATTCCTGAGGATGGGAGAGGCTCTGGAGAAGTCCTGAAGATTAGCATGGGAGGAGGAGACGAAGGAGCTAGGGAGCAGGAGGTCTTGAGTGGAGTGGAGGGAATGGTTTGGGTGATCTATAGAGACAAGGTTGGTGGTTTACACAGCTGTACTGAGTTAGGCGCACCTAGTGGCCACATAAAGAAGCTACGTAACATGACGGCTATTCACGCAGCCAAGCCATGTTGCCACAGTACAACTGCGGCCACTGGTCGGCAAGCGGTTGAACACTTTTACAGAGCTCTTTGTCAACAGGTCCCATACCAGAAACTCCATTCTGTAATATTATTATTATTATTATTATACAGGATTTATATAGCACCGACAGTTTACGCAGCGCTTTACAACATTAGGGCAGACAGTACAATACAATTCAATACAGGAGGAATCAGAGGGCCCTGCTCGTTAGAGCTTACAATCTAGGAGGGAGGGTCAAGTTATACAAAGGGTAATAGCTGTGGGGGATGAGCTAGTGAAGAAAATAGTGCAGTTGTTAGATGGAGGCAGGATAGGCTTCTCTGAAGAGGAATGTTTTCAGGGATCGCCTAAAAGTGGATAAAGTTGGAGACAGTCTGACAGATTGGGGTAGGGAATTCCAGAGGATGGGCGAGGCTCGGGAGAAGTCCTGGAGGCGGATATGGGAGGAGGTGATGAGGGAGCTAGAGAGCAGGAGGTCTTGGGAGGAACGGAGATGGCGATTAGGTTGGTATTTTGAGACTAGGTTAGTGATGTAGCTGGGGGCAGAGTTGTGGATGGCTTTGTAACTTATTGTTAGTATTTTGAATTTAATTCGTTGGGCGAGTGGTAGCCAATGGAGGGATTGGCAGAGAGGGGTAGCAGACACTGAGCGGTTTGTAAGGTGGATGAGTCTGGCAGCAGCATTCATGATGGACTGAAGGGGGATAGTCTATTTAAAGGTAAGCCAATGAGGAGTGAGTTGCAGTAGTCAAGGCGAGAGATAACCAGGGAGTGAATCAGGAGCTTTGTGGTTTCATTGGTTAGAAGGGGACGTAGTTTAGAGATGTTGCGGAGGTTGAGGCGGCAAGCTTTGGAAAGTGATTGGATGTGGGGCTGAAAGGAGAGTTCAGAGTCCAGGATAACACCTAGTACCCTGACATGTGGGGACGGGTGGATGGTTTTGCCATTGCTCTTGACAGAGAAGTCGGGGGAAGAGGAACGTGGGGGAGGAAATATTATAAGCTTGGTTTTGGACAAGTTTAGTTTGAGGAAGTGGTGTGACATCCATACAGATATGTCGGTTAGTAAGTTAGTGATGCGTGAGGAGACTGATGGAGTTAGTTGAGGGGTGGAGAGATAGATTTGTGTGTCATCAGCATAGAAATGATATTGAAAGCCGTGAGAGGCTATCAGCTGACCCAGGGAAGAGGTGTAGATTGAAAATAAAAGAGGTCCAAGAACAGAACCTTGGGGGACCCCGACAGAGAAGGGAAGAGGAGTGGAGGAAGTAGAATTGTAAGTGACACTGAAGGTGCGTTGGGATAGGTAGGATGAGAGCCACTGAAGAGCACAGTCACGGAGACCGAGGGAGTAAAGTTTTTTGAGAAGGAGGGGGTGGTCATATGCACTAGAACTATAAGATATTGCAGAAGTGGTCTGCTGTAGGGAAAGGGTCCAGTGGGGTCATGTGCATAGATGTCTGAAGTAACAATTTGTACATAAACTTCTTTCTGACAACATCATAAAAAGCTTGCAAGAGAAAGATAGAAGCTACCCCAGTTTGAAGTTCCATGAACTTTTAAAATCAGCCAATAACGACTTCATAGCAGAGATGTATAGGCTCATATACACCCAAGGACATCACAAGCAGGAAACCTATAGACCTGCATGCAGTTGAGCAGACAGCTCCATAGGAGATAGCCATCCAGAAATTGACAGAAGGGATCAATCTGCTCCAGACAGAGCCCCTTTGAAGCTGAGACAGGAAATCCCTGACCTGACTAGAGGAAGACCTCAGAGTAGGCCACAGGCAAATTTCATCCATGTGTTGGTGGGGCGGGGCAGTGACCTTACAGCCTCTACCTCATCCAATCAAAGGACACTTTGCATTTATTGAGAAAATGCAGTGTTTTCTGAATGGTGCCCATGCTGAGTGGGTGACCTCCTGTGTTCAGCAAGCATCAGGGCAGCCACACAGCACAGGACCCAGAAGCTAACAGCAATCACTATAGTAGAGGTGCCTACTACAGTGATTTCCAGCTTCCATGGAGATCCCACAGGTATTTCACATACATACTTACGGTGGTCGAAGTTGGACCAATAGGTAAAAATTACCATACCTAAATTTAAGTTTTAAGTTTCCCAAATTTAAAATTTTCCATTTTTTTCTTTAAAGGGATGAATTTGCTAAGTCACTAGGAACAGCAATAACAACCCACCTGTCCATGAAGGATATCGAAAAGCTGAAATCACCATGATCATCTGAAAACCTCAAATCAAGTTGATCCATTCATCCCTCTCTGCTGGCCACGCTAAGGCTTCATGTACACGGGACATTTTTACAACCTCTCCTGAATGATTTAACTTGACAGATAGTAACAAATGTTTAAAACACCCGTTTTGCCGCGTTTAAATGCCATGTTTAACGTCGTTTTTCAGCGTTTTGCCGCATTTGCGTTTAGAATCATTTAAAAAATATACAGTATCTCACAAAAGTGAGTACACCCTTAACATTTTCGTAAATATTTTATTATATCTTTTCATGTGACAACACTGAAGAAATGATACTTTGCTACAATGTAAAGTAGTGAGTGTACAGCTTGTATAACAGTGTAAATTTGCTGTCCCCTCAAAATAACTCAACACACAGCCATTAATGTAAAAATATTTTGTGTGGCCACCATTATTTTCCAACACTGCCTTAACCCTCTTGGGCATGGAGTTCACCAGAGCTTCACAGGTTGCCACTGGAGTCCTCTTCCACTCCTCCATAATGATATCACGGAGCTGGTGGATGTTAGAGACCTTGCGCTTCTCCACCTTCCGTTTGAGGATGCTCAATAGGGTTTAGGTCTGGAAACATGCTTGGACAGTCCATCACCTTTATCCTCAGCTTCTTTAGCAAGGCAGTGGTCGTCTTGGAGGTGTGTTTAGGGTCATTATTATGTTGGAATATTGCCCTGCGGCTCAGTCTCTGAAGGGAGGGGATCATTCTCTGCTTCAGTATGTCACAGTACATGTTGGCATTCATTGTTCCCTCAGTGAACTGTAGCTCCCCAGTGCCGGCAGCACTCATGCAGCCCCAGACCATGACACTCCCACCACCATGCTTGACTATAAGCAAGAAACACTTGTCTTTGTACTCCTCACCTAGTTGCCGCCACACACACTTGACACCATCTGAAGCAAATAAGTTTATCTTGGTCTCATCAGACCCCAGGACATGGTTCCAGAAATCCATGTCCTTACTCTACTTGTTAGCAAACTGTTTGCGGGCTTTCTTGTGCATCATCTTTAGAAGAGGCTTCCTTCTGGGAAGACAGCCATGCAGACCAATTTGATGCAGTGTGCGGCATATGGTCTGAGCACTGACAGGCTGGCCCCCACCCCTTCAACCTCTGCAGCAATGCTGGCAGCACTCATATGTCTATTTTCCAAAGACAACCTCTGGATATGATGCTGAGCACATGCACTCAACTTCTTTGGTCGACCATGGCGAGGCCTGTTCTGAGTGGAACCTGTCCTGTTAAATCGATGTATGGTCTTGGCCACCGTGCTGCAGCTCAGTTTCAGGGTCTTGGCAATCTTCTTATAGCCTAGGCCATCTTTATGTAGAGCAAAAATTCTTTTTCTTTCAGATCCTCAGAGAGTTTTTTGCCATGAGGGGCCATGTTGAACTTCCAGTGACCATTATGAGAGAGTGAGAACAATAACACCAAATTTAACACACCAATCCCCTATTCACACCTGAGACCTTGTAACACTAACGAGTCACATGACACCGGGGAGGGAAAATAGTTAAATGGGTGCAATTTGGGCATTTTCCCTTAAGGGTGTACTCACTTTTGTTGCCAGCGGTTTAGACATTAATGGCTGTGTGTTAAGTTATTTTGAGGGGGCAGCAAATTTACACTGTTATACAAGCTGTACACTCACTACTTTACATTGTAGCAAAGTGTCATTTCTTCAGTGTTGTCACATGAAAAGATCTAATAAAATATTTACAAAAATGTGAGGGGTATACTCACTTTTCTGAGATACTGTATATATATTTTTTTCTTCAAAATAGCATTTAGCCACGCTTAGCCGTGTTTAGCCGCATTTAGAAGTGTATGGCGCTTGCAATGCCTCTAAGCTCAGCTTCTGAACCCATTTTTTTGCGTTCCAAAAAAAGCCTCTAAACTCAACTCAACTGCCTAGAAACAATGTTACACAACCCTGTGTACATGTACTAATTAGATAACATAAGGAGAGTTCAGGAGCAGTTGAAAAAAACGCCCAACTGCTCTTAAACGTCTGTTTAGCAGCAGCAGTGTACATGAGGACTAATAAATGTCTCTGACAACTTTTAAATAAAGTTATTTACTTATATGAAATATTCCTAGTTTGCAGTTTTCAAGCTGTTCGATTGATATAAGCAAGAATAAGACATGAAAACATCCATAATGGTAGCAAAATTAAAGCTGTAAAATAGATCTTTTAAAACCTGTTTGGCTTTATTTCACAGTCTGATAAATGTAACCCAGAGTCAATTTCAGTATACATAGATCACATAGATAAATCTCTTGCCTTTAAACTTAGGGTAATCAGGCCATGCAGAGCATATTTATTGTTCCATGTCACAAACATTACCAACAAATATATAGTAGTTGAACCTAATCCTTAGTTAAATCTAATCCTAAGTTAAAGTAATCAACTTTTTTTTCTATTTTGCCAAATTTCATTGAATAAAGCTGAATGTGATGCATTGTTGCAAGTAAATTACCACTTAAATGTATGTGAAACAGACACATCTCTGTCCTACCTAAGAATGTGTCTCTGTCATTCCCTATCCCAGATTCCAAACAATAGAAATGAGTCTACCACAAATTTTCAAGAATTTTCAAGAACCTGGCTATTATTATTTAAAATACTGTGCAATGGAAACCTGTTAGAAAAAGTATTTATAAAAGAGATATAGAAACCAAAAAAATAATGCAAACAACAGATTATTTAGAATGTTCTTTTTTGATCTTTCTCCCAAATTTGTTTGTTACTGTCTTGTCTATGGACCTCTTTGTTTTGCTCTTACATAAGCTCTATTATCAATATATTTAGTCATGCCCAATTAACCTGCCTAATTCACCTGATTATTTGATAGTCTGTTATTTATATACTCAGGAGTCCCATATTTTTCCTTAGTTTCCAAACTTTCTACTAGAATGCTTTTGTGAATACCTTGTAGATATGCTTTCAAATCCACTCATTTCCCAAAAGTGAACAACACAGTTTAAATTAAATTTGGAATATTTTCTCCCTGTAGCTGTTTCTTTGAGAGATTTAAGAATATCCAGAAAGTTCTTTTTGCTACAATTACAGAATCTTCAAACGGTTTAAAATATTTATATCCCCCTCTTCATAAAATACACTATGAACAATGACTGTCTGTTCACACATATTCAAAACTTTTATTAGTCTAAAGCTTACCGCATAAATGCTGAAATAATACTGTAATTGTTAAAATTCCCCATATGGGCTACATAGCCTGTACGGTGCTCAAGATGTTGTTAATTATTAAAGATAATGGACTTTGACTGTATCTTTTTTGTCATCAGACACTTCTTGTTGTTAATCCAGATGATATCGCACAGATCTGTGGTGATGTAACTTCTGTCCTTTCCATTTCACTTGTGAACCTAGGGGGATTCATCTGGTGAGAAAGCAGAGGGTGTGAGAGAAGTCAGGGTGCACTGAAAGATGTGATTGTTCAATTGTCATCCACTACCCAGCCACCTGGTTACTATGATCATGCTGAGTGGACACATATAATGGGACACCTCAGACTGCAATGCCCCTTTACTTTCTTAAGGTCATGAACTAGAAGGCTTAAGAAATAGGTATTGTGACCTTATGTTTCTTCATTCATTTGGAAATATTCTCCTTTTTTTAAGGAACAAAGGCTGAGTGTAATTTGCTCATCTTCTTGTGTCTTTTGTAATTGATATTCTGGTACCATAGGCTACATTATAGTTTGGTTTGCCAGATTCATGTTTTTGCACCCTGTGATTTTATGAGGAAATCTATTAGATTTAAGTACATGGCTGAACCAAGAATTATTTATGTATTGTTGCAAGGTGTGATATTTAGAATCTGTCTTTCACAATGACCACATAGATTAAAAGTGAAGTGTATATATTTAAACAATCAAAGCCTAAAATGAATAGAAGTCTCAGCACAAATCACATCATTGATTGTTCTAGGTGCAATAAAGACAATTTCAGATAGAATATTATATTATATATCTGCTTTGAAGTACAGAGGATGATATTACTTAAAATAGATGGGAGTAATAGCAGTGTGATAAAGTGTCTGTAAAACATTTAATACTTCTCTTGACATATTTGAATATGCAAAGCGTAAGAGGGGACAGGCCCAACTAATAGTGGCAGCGGTAAAACATGCACAAGACAGGGACACACAGGAACAGTCCAAGCAGGCTTGCTCTGCACTTTTATACAGCAAAGCAGCAACCAAACATAGTTCAATGCAGGATAGCTTTGTACAGCAAGTCCATAGCATAAAGCAAATAACGCATCTGCTCACCTGAGCCATTAACTAAACTTACAGTATCTCACAAAAGTGAGTACACCCATCACATTTTTGTAAATATTTTATTATATCTTTTCATGTGTCAACACTGAAGAAATGACAATTTGCTACAATGTAAAGTAGTGAGGATACAGCCTGTAAAACAGTGTAAATTTGCTGCCCAATCAAAATAACTCAGCACACAGCCAATAATGTTTAAAAAGCTGGCAACAAAAGTGAGTACAGCCCTAATAGAAAATGTCCAAATTGGGCCCAAAGTGTCAATATTTTGTGTGGCCACCATTATTTTCCAGCACTGCCTTAACCCTCTTGGGCATGGAGTTCACAAGAGCTTCACAGGTTGCCATGGTTGCCACTCCTCTTCCACTCCTCCATGACAACATTATGGAGATGGTGAATGTTAGAGACCTTGCGCTCCTCCACCTTCTATTTGAGGATGCCCCACAGATGCTCAATAAGATTTAGGTCAGGAGATATGCTTGGACAGTCCATCACCTTTACCCTCAGCTTGTTTAGCAAGGCAGTGGTCGTCTTGGAGGTGTGTTTGGGGTCATTATCATGTTGGAATACTGGCCTGCAGCCCAGTCTCCAAAGGGAGGGGACAATGCTCTGCTTCAGTATGTCACAGTACATGTTGGCATTCATGGTTCCCTCAATGAACTGTAGCTCCCCAGTGCCAGCAGCACTCATGCAGCCCTAGATCATGACACTGCCACCACCATGCTTGACTGTAAGCAAGACACACTTGTCTTTGTACTCCTCACCTGGTTGTCTCCACACACGCTTGACACCATCTGAACCAAATAAGTTTACCTTGGTCTCATCAGACCATGGGACATGGTTCCAGTAATCCATGTCCTTAGTCTGCTTGTCTTCAGCAAACTGTTTGCAGGCTTTCTTGTGCATCATCTTCAGAAGGGGCTTCCTTCTGGGACGACAGCCATGCAAACCAATTTGATGCAGTGTGTGGCGTATGGTCTTAGCACTGACAAGCTGACCGCCCACACCTTCGACCTCTGCAGCAATGCTGGCAGCACTCGTACGTCTATTTCCCAAAGACAACCTCTGGATATGATGATGAGCACGTGCACTCAACTTCTTTGGTTGTCCGTGGCAAGGCCTGTTCTGAGTGGAACCTGTCCTGTTAAAACACTGTATGGTTTTGGCCACCATGCTGTAGCTCAGTTTCAAGGTCTTGGCAATCTTCTTACAGCCTAGGCCATCTTTATGTAGAGCAATAATTCTTTTTTTCAGATCCTCAGAGAGTTCTTTGCCATGGAGTGCCATGTTGAACTTCCAGTGACCAGTATGAGAGAGTGAGAGCAATAACACCAAATTTAACACACCTGCTCGCCATTCACACCTGAGACCTAGTAAAACTAACCAGTCATGTGACACTGGGGAGGGAAAATGGCTAAATGGGCCCAATTTGGACATTTTCACTTAGGGGTGTACTCACTTTTGTTACCAGCGGTTTAGACATTATTGGCTGTGTGTTGAGTTATTTTGAGGGAACAGCAAATTTACACTGTTATACAAGCTGTACACTCACTACTTTACATTGTAGCAAAGTGTAATTTCTTCAGTGTTGTCACATGAAAAGATATAATAAAATATTTACAAAAATGTGAAGGGTATACTCATTTTTTTGAGATACTGTATGTCAGTTCCTAAATAACAGGGTGCCACATGGGTTCCCTAAAACAAACAGGCAGCCTTTTCACTTAGAAGCAGGCTCAAATGTCAGAGAGGATGTGAAAGAGGCTGAATTGCATCAGTCTGTTTAGATATAAAAATGTCTGTGCACAGGTGAGACTAATTAATGAGGTCTGGCTAAAGATGGCCATATACTATAGAATCTGATTTTTTTAGATGCTCTCCTTTATATTTGCTGAGTTGCTACTAAAATACAAGGAGTCAAGCAGGCCATAGGTTATGTAATTTTCTTACCCACAACCACAGGTTGCAGAAAAGAAAATTGCTTGATTTCCCCATCAGCAAAGTCAATGTTGATGAGGGAATCCTTCCCACTGAGCTACTTTGTTCTAGCTGCTGGCAGTAATCGCATGTTAAAAATCCGATATGATGGTTGTATCCAAGTCAATCGATGGATCGACTTGGGTACAATCAGCCTGCATATAGATGGATCAAATCTATGCCGGTCCCTGATGAACCAGCTGAGATTCTATTCATCCATGGCTGGCTTGAAGCTGATTGGAACCAGAATAAACATGTTTTGACCAACTTAGAGATAAGTGGTCAATACCATCTGGTGAGTATGTAGCCCTTATGATGTTTTATGCACTGTGGTGAACAATTCACAAATCTGTAAGATATGGAGAATTTATTGAAAACTGTTTAAGCACATTCTGCACTGGGCATTTGATTTTAACCCAACTGCCTCAGTCTGCCTTTAAATATTTCTAAATGGCTGGGGCCGGGACCTCTGTCACATTGGTCACATGATCATAAGCTGGTCCTGCCAGATAGCAATCCTTAGAGTGTATCCAGAGCTGTCCTTGACAGCTTCGTTTTTGTGCTAAGAGTGTGTAGTAAGCGTACTCTCAGCACATAAACATTGACCGCCCAGTGACATATATGTGCAGCTTGTGGGCGTTAAACCCCACCCTTTTGCTACCCCACAGATGCATTGGGCAGTTGTAAAGGAGTTAAGCACACATATACAATGTCTATAGTCATAACCTTATAACAAATACCAGATACCACTCCAGGTCAGTCCACTCTTGCCTGCATCAAACACTGGGGGCATGTCCAGCTTGTTTCTGACACAATATTCAAATATGAATTATGACTGCACTCCAGTAGAATCAACTTCTTTATAGATGTAATTTAAACATAAATCTACACAAGGGTACAACAAGAGGTGTGATACATATCATGCTAAAAAGCGCTTAATCATAGAGTCACTCTAGGAGAACCTGGGTGACATTATTGACTAGATATGACCATATGTGGTTATGGATATATTTGGTCAATGCCATCACCCAGGCTCCCTAGGGTTGTGTTTATATTCCAACAATGGGTGAGGATCAATGTGGCATTGCTCGTCTGGGTGTCATTAACTGTGATTGCTACTGGATCCACAACACTGGGGGATGTTATTGACATTGATTTTACATCATGGCACATAACTTTTTTTTACTTTTAGGTCAGCTCATAGGAAATGACAAGAGTACTTCACTTCTGGGAAGGTCAACAGGTTCTTCTGAAAATGTTCATAGCATAAAAAAGGAAACTTATACAGCCATCACATCTACAGACTGGTAAGCTATACATATTTTAGTTCTTGGGTTTCGATGTACTTTAAACACAGGTTCTGAGATGGAACAAATACAGGCAGTCCCCGAGTTACGATTAGGTTAGGGACTGCGTGTTTGTTCTTAAGTCAGATTTGTTCGTAAGTCGGAAGTGCATGCACAGAATGGCGGAGACGTCATTTTCCGATGTTATCCAATGTTTTCCAATGTCGTTTTCCGATGTTTTTGGATGTTTCGGATGTTTTCTGCTGTTTTCCAACGTGTGCCATACACAAAAAGTTTACAGCTTTGACCAAAAATGTTGAAGTAAACTAAAGGCAAAACTTTTCTGGGTTTGGACAGAAGATGGTTTAGAATACTTGTCAGGTTTTTATTACTATCTCTGCCCCATCAGGGAGAGTCATCCTCTCTTTATATCCTGTTTGTTGTGATCATCAAAAGTGAAAGTAAAATAAATACCACATTTTCAGTTGTCCCCAATAGAGTAATAGAGGGGAAATATTTCAATGGGAAAACTAGTTCTGGTGACCCGAGGGGGGAATGGATTCTCTTAACTTGCAGGGATTTCCTCTCACTTCATATTTTGGTTATGGGGCAGGGAGTGAAGATAAATCTCCCCGATGGGACACAGATGGCAAAAAAAAACTGACAGGGGTTATAACCCTCCCTTACTCCAAAATGATACTTTAATATTACCTTGTTTGAGGCAAAACTGCAGTTCCTGACTACATACCTCCAGAAGACCAAATGAGCATAAAAGTACAAAAAATATATATATATATATATATATATATATATATATATATATATATATATATATATACACTGTAAGTGACTAAGTTTGCCCACAATTTGTTCTTGCTCAAAGCAAAAGCATGGGCATTTAGCTATATTGTATGGCTGGTACCCAAACAAGTGCATTTGTGTAGAGGCTAGCCAACTCACAGGTACATCAAAACACTGCCCGATGAGGGCAAGCTAGACATTTTTTTGCCACTTATTTCCACATCTGAGGTTTGTTTGTTACATACTGTATCTTTTTGCTCTGGAGGGGGCATAACATTGTGGGATTTAAAAGTGGAATTTTATTACAATATAATAATGGCTTATTTGACATTAAATAAAGTAGGAATTTCCTTTAATTAAAAATATGATAAAAATAAGTTTCATTGTTTTGTAGTTTTTTACTGATCATTGAAGCATTTTTCCCCATATTTCACTGTGACCTTTCTCAAATAATAAATATACAATTAAAAGCTGCAATTATGGATTTGTGGTACGGGTCTGAAATCATTCTCATATACGAGACCTCTGGACCTTGACGACATTTCTTGAAGCATGCAGAAAAATTTCTGTACATCAGCTCAGGCCACCTTTACATTCTAAAGTAATATTTGCTGAGCCGTTAATCTGTTTACATTAATTACAATTTTCAGCTCCTATATCAAGTTTAAAACTTTTCTATTAAATTACGCAAAGGGAGCCTACATGTTTCTCAATTCCACTTGCATATGCATGATGTGAATTTCCCTACAATCTTTCTCATCTAAATAAGAATATGACTAATTTGCATATATCTCGCTTATCCTGAAAATATGACATCTTTCTATCCTTCTGGCACTCAAATAGGTCACATAAGGCATTTTAAATCTCAACACTTCAGGCAGTTTAAAGGAGAATCATTTTAAATGAGCTATAATGTAGTATTTGTGTGCAAAATAGTTATCTGTGTATTCATATTTATTTATAAGCCTATGGATATGCACAAATAAGCAAAATAAACACAGTTTTCTGTTCAGAATTTTAAGTTTGACCATGAAGAGGTGTAATACATTGACCCTACATGTCTGTTTAATATATATATATATATATATATATATATATTACAGTACATATAATTAGTATTAATGCGTAATTAGTATTTCTGTTGATTAAATCCTGAGAGTCACTGTTCTTGCACAAAGTACAGTCTTGCCTGGCAGAGGAAGTGATCCTATTTTTTTCTGCTGCAGTTCCACTTTCACTTACAGTCACCTCTACCCTGTGACTGGACAGTACAAAGAGAAGGAGCAAACTAATAAACTAATTTCCACATCTCACTGCTTTCTCCTCCTATGAGCAAACTCCTTGCAATGCAACACACCTGACTGGCTCTGTGTGATGTTTCCCTCTCCCCCTCTCTTTCAGCACTGTACAGTAGACTTGTAGAGGCTGATAACAGGTAACATATAAGTATTTGCCTTGCTTGCGTTAAAAAGAACATTTAAAGCTGAAGTTTACCTGCAACAAATTCTACAGTTTTACATATTGCTTACCTGTAATTATGTCTCACACTGTGCACCAGGGCTGTGTTTTGGCCTAGGGCGGCACTTTGCGGGGGGTGGCAAAAAAAGCTGCCCCCCACATGAGAGAAAGTCCCCCCACCCAATTCCTGGCTCCCACAGCGGCCGCCTTGCTGTAGCGGCGCTGGTGTGTATGGACGTGCTTGATAGAGGGTGGAGGGGTGTGTGTATTGGCGTGCTTAGCAGAGCTCACGCCCCTCCACCCTCTGCCAAGCACGCCCATACACAGCAGCACCGCCCGCTACAGCAAGGCGGCCGCCATAGGCTGCATGTGTGCAAGGGGCGGGCGCGGGAGCCGGGAATCGGGAAGACGGGTGGGGGGACTTTCTCTCATGCGGCCAGTGACTGGTGGAGGTAGAGCCTTATGCTCCGCCTACCCACCTCCGCACTGCTTGACCCTTCTCCTCGGCACTGGGGTGGGGTCTGGCAGTGACATCAGGAGGAGAGAGAGAGAGAGAGGCACAAGGGAACCCCCCAGGACAGCAGGTAAAGTTATTTAATAAATTATATCAGTGTTATGGGAACAGTGTTGGCATTTGATGGCACAGTGGCTACAATTGATGGGCACAGTGACAGCATTTGAGGGCACTGTGGCTGCAATTGATGGGGCACAGTGGCTGCATTTGATGGGCACAGCAACTGCATTTGATGGCACAGTGGCTGCAATTGATGGGCACAGTGGCTGCATTTGGTGGGCACAGTGGCTGCAATTGATGGGCACAGTGGCTGAGTTTGGTGGGTACGGTGGCTGCAATTGATGGGCACAGTGGCTGCATTTGATGGACACAGTGGCTGCATTTGGTGGGTACAGTGGCTGCGTTTAATGGGGCACAATGGCTGCGTTTGATGGCACAGTGGCTGCTTTTGATGGGCACAGTGACAGTGTTTGAGGGCACAGTGGCTGCAATTGATGGGCACAGTGGCTGCGTTTTATGGCACAGTGGCTGCAATTGATGGGCACAGTGGCTGCGTTTGATGGGCACAGTAGCTTCGTTTGATGGCACAGTGGCTGCAATTGATGGACACAGTGGCTGCGTTTGGTGGGCACAGTGGCTGCATTTAATGGGGCACAATGGCTGCGTTTGATGGCACAGTGGCTGCGTTTGATGGGCACAGTAGCTGCGTTTGATGGCACAGTGGCTGCAATTGATGGGCACAGTGGCTGCGTTTTATGGCACAGTGGCTGCAATTGATGGGCACAGTGGCTGCGTTTTATGGCACAGTGGCTGCAATTGATGGGCACAGTGGCTGCGTTTGATGGGCACAGTAGCTGCGTTTGATGGCACAGTGGCTGCAATTGATGGACACAGTGGCTGCGTTTTATGGCACAGTGGCTGCAATTGATGGGCACAGTGGCTGCGTTTGATGGGCACAGTAGCTTCGTTTGATGGCACAGTGGCTGCAATTGATGGACACAGTGGCTGCGTTTGGTGGGCACAGTGGCTGCATTTAATGGGGCACAATGGCTGCGTTTGATGGCACAGTGGCTGCGTTTGATGGGCACAGTAGCTGCGTTTGATGGCACAGTGGCTGCAATTGATGGGCACAGTGGCTGCGTTTTATGGCACAGTGGCTGCAATTGATGGGCACAGTGGCTGCGTTTTATGGCAGAGTGGCTGCAATTGATGGGCACAGTGGCTGCGTTTGATGGGCACAGTAGCTGCGTTTGATGGCACAGTGGCTGCAATTGATGGACACAGTGGCTGCGTTTGGTGGGCACAGTGGCTGCGTTTAATGGGGCACAATGGCTGCGTTTGATGGCACAGTGGCTGTGTTTGGTGGGCACAGTGGCTGTGTTTAATGGGGCACAATGGCTGCAATTGATGGCCACAGTGGCTGCATTTTGTGGGCACAGTGGTTGCATTTGGTGGGCACAGTGGCTGCGTTTGGTGGGCACAGTGGCTGCGTTTGATGGGCACAGTGGCTGCATTTGGTGGGCACAGTGGCTGCAATTGATGGGCATAGTGGCTGCGTTTGGTGAGCACAGTGGCTGAGTTTGGTGGGCACAGTTGCTGTGTTTGATGGCCCAGTGGCTACAATTGATGGGCACAATGGCTGCGTTTGATGGAACAGTGGCTGCGTTTGATGGGGCACAGTGAGGCTGCAATTGATGTCTTTTTTTCTGAATTTTTTAGTTTGTTTGCGTCCCCCCGAAAAATTTTGAGCACCAGCCACCACTGGCATGTGCAAAGTGCTCCATGCATGCTAAAATCAATGCAAACCCTTTAAACAGTCCATATTTAGTGAAAGTGCATTAATATGCAGATCATGATATTGCAATAAAGTGCTCCATCAATGCTGAAATCAATGCAAACTCATTAAAGAAGAGTTCCTCCCCCACCCCATGAAAACATTAAAACTCAGCAGCTACAAATACTGTAGCTGCTGACTTTTAATATTAGGACACTTACCTGTCCAGGGATTCCGCGATGTCAACCCCCTAGCCGATTTTCAGATTGGCTCTCGGGTTTTGCCACCATCATTCATGGTAAGGGAAACCGGACGGTTCACTACTGCTTGTGTGCGAAACACGTTGCACTTTCTGAATGCCCCAGTGGAGGAAGGAGGAGGGGGGCCGAACTTCAGAGGGGGAAGCGCAGTCTCCAGGGAGTGGGGAAGGGTACCTGTCAAAAACAGGTACCCGTTCCCCCCTCCCCCCTGAAAGGTGCCAAATGAGCCTAAAGAGGAAGGGGTGTGGTTTACAGATGATAGGGTGGGTCTTAAACAGGAAGGGGTGTGGCCTCAGCAGCAAGGGGTGGGTCGTATTTAAATTAGGGGGGTGCATGAGTTTAGTCAGGCCTAGGGCAGCACAAAACCTAAATACACCACTGCTGTGCATGCAGCTGGTTCCTGGAAAAATCTTCACTGCAGGGATGCCCTGTCCTCTTCTTGCCTCTGAACTTCTGGCACTGCAATAAGTAACAGCTTTGGGTGTTAGACAGAATAGCAGAATATATGGTCAAATGGGGACACATCCCCTCCCTCCTATCCTCAATTGAGAAAAGTTATTTTATTGATTGCATTGCCTATAACACAATCTGTGAATGGGGGAGAGTCTGATCAGTCACAGGATTCTCTCCCCCATTTACATATCATGTTACAGGCAGTGTAATAAATTAAAGAAGTTTTCTCAGTGGAGGAGGAGGAGATGGAGGGGGCATGTCCCTGTTGGACCATCTGTATTGCTGTTCTGCCTGAAGACTTATTGCAGTGCTGGAAGTTCAGTGATAGGAAGAGGCTTACCCCCCAAAAAAACCTTTTGGCCCTTCCAAGCCTACTGGCCAGAGTTCAATGACCATTTTTCCGGGTGAATCTGCCCTATCATTCACCGGGATTGTGAGTCTCAAACCCACAAGATTTTCCTCAAACCCATGGTAGAGGCAAACCCTAACCTCATCCCTATTTGCTTTGCTGTAAATTGTATGTCCAACTGGATTTCATCACTTTATTTGTTCTGATTACTCTTCAGTTCTTTTTTTTTTCTTTTCCTGCCACCACAATTATATTATTCTCTGTATCTGACTAGATTTACCAAGTACACTTTTCCGTTGTTCCATAGCAACTCATTTGTATAGAGCCATCCTTTTTGGACCTTTTTTTCTCTAATCTCTTGTGTTTAAAACACAAACTAGCCTTTGGGTCTCAATAAAGAAATCATAAAAAAATAACTATAACTCTCCCATGACATTCGCTTTTCATATTTTACAATTTTCTTAGTGGCATCTCACTGTCTTTTGTACTCTTTGAACATTGCTTAAGTGCTATGACTCAGGTATTTATTTCACTGATTTTTTTTTTTCATCTGACTTTCTCTTACTTTACTTGTCCATGATGAAGTCTTTTTCTGTCAACCCACTTCTTCTTTACACTACATTCTTCAGCAGCTAGAGTAATTAGTATCTTGCTCAAACACCATTCAAAGTCCTCTTCTTCAGCCTAAGTTTCTTTTATCTTGGTCTGTTTTTTGTTTTTTTACTTTAAGCATTCATCTTCATTTGGTCCATACATTATAATAACAATGACAGACTTTTGATCATCCAAAATTTTTACAACCATAATTAATTTCATAATCTTGTTGGTTGCAAGATACCCAAAGCTAGCACGTGCTCCCTCCTTGTCTAGAAATACAGTGTAATGAAAGATGTGTTCTTAATTGTTTATACAAGTATATTTATACCAATGCCAGGAGCCTGGCGGACAAGATGGGTGAACTAGAGATACTGTTGTACAAGAAGGATTTGGATTTTGTGGGAATTTAAGAGATCTGGTTCAACAGCTCTCATGATTGGCTGGCAACCATTCAAGAGTCCTTTATCGCAAGGAAAGAGAGGGTAAAAAAGGGGGAGGGGTATGCCTGTATATCAAGAATAATGTACAAGTGAATGTGAGAGATGACATTACTAAGGAAGTTAGGGAGGAGGTGGAATCCTTATGGGTAGAGCTCCAAAGGGATGAAGCTAAGGGGAAATATTACTGGGAGTATGCTAAAGGCCCCCTAACCTGAGGGAGGAGGGGGAGGGGGATCTCCTATCACAAGTTGGATTAACAGCAAGGATGGGAAGTGTTATCATAATGGGGGATTTTAATTATCTAGACATAGACTAGGCGGAAGGAACCGCACATTCATCTAAGGCTCGCCAGTTCCTAAATGTCTTGTAGGACAATTTCATGGTTCAGATGGTAGACGCACCGACTAGAAATAAAGCGTTACTGAATCTACTGATTACCAACAATACAGACCTGATCACGGATATGGAAATATGGGTCAATTTAGAAACAGCGATCACAGGTCAATTGGCTTCAGTATAAATCACACAAAAAGGAAACATAAGGGGAATACAAAGACACTGAATTTCAAAAGAGCCAACTTCCCTAAACTACGAATTGGGATAAAATCCTAGGACCAAAGAACACGGAGGAGAGATGGGTTTGCTTTAAGGACATATTAAATAAGGGCATTAGCCAATGCATCCCATTGGGTAATATATTTAAAAGAGCGAACAAAAGTCCTGCATGGCTTAACTCCAGTGTAAAAATGCATATAAACGCAAAAGAGAAGGCCTTCAAAAAATACAAGGTTGAGGGATCATTATCAGCATTCAGACTTTATAAAGAATCCAACAAGAAATGTAAGGGTGCAATTAGGGCAGCTAAGATAGAACACGAAAGACACATAGCGGAAGAGAGCAAAAAAAATCCCAAGAAATTCTTTAAGTATGTAAACAGTAAAAAAGGCACGACAGACCATATTGGCCCCATAAAGAATGAGGAAGGACACCTGGTTACAAAGGATGAGGAGATGGCGAAGGTATTAAATTTATTCTTCTCCTCAGTCTTCATGAGGGAATCAGTGGGCTTTAGTAACCAACACTGCAGTGTTTATCCTTATGACACATCACAGGAAGCACCTCCATGGTTAACAGAGGACAGAATTAAAATTAGACTTGGGAAACTTAACATTAATAAATCGCCGGGACCAGATGGCTTGCACCGGAGGGTAGTTAGGCGAACTCAGTCAAGTAATTGCCAGACCATTGTTCCTAATTTTTACTGACAGTCTACTGACTGGAATGGTACCAGGTGATTGGAGAAAAGCCAGTGTAGCACCAATATTTAAAAAGGGCGCATAATGAAGGGTCATAGCATTATGCTGGGTCCCACATGGGATGGCTCAGAGGGGGCTGCAGTTTCTCTCTCCCTTTTATATATTTGCTAGGTTGCCATTGGTTGCCACTGTTGCTCAGGGCAGCAACAGTAAGAGGATTGGTAGCAAGGGCCAGCGTCAGGATTGGAGGAATTTGGCGGGCGCTGAGCAGCGCTGAAGAAGCCTATATAAGGGGCTGAGTGCAACGGTCACTGTCCGTGTGAAGCAGAACAAGCGACACCACAGAGCTGCAGCATGAAGCGCCGTTCGTCTGAAAGTCGGGAAGAACTCCTGTGCCGCCTTATTGAGAGAGCGGAGGGAGAGGGCGGTGAAGAATGGCTCCTTCAATGCCTAGGGGAGGAGCGCGACTCGGCTCCGCCTGCTGAGACATCACTCACTAAACAGAAGATGGAGGTAGCTTCGGCCCCAGTCGGAGGCGGGATTCGGCAGCAGCCGGGGAGGAAGAAGAAGCGAACGAGAACAGCGGCTTCACCTCAGGTAGCAAGGGAGGAGAGGGCTGGCACTTCAAGAACACAGAGAGAGCCGGCTATGAGGGAGAGCAGCGCTACTCAGCTTCCCCAGGCTGCTGCACTCAGTGAGCATCCGTCAATATCATATGATGGTGAGCAGTGTCAGTTTACAAATATGGCAGATGTTTCATTCCTAGTGAATTCATTGTCAAATATTTTACAACAATTTAAAAAGGCACAGACTGCTGGTGCTAATAATAATACTGATAATAGTTTTAAAGGAGCACAGGTCACTGGTGCTTTGAATGTTAAACAAACTAATGTTAATTCTCAAATTCTAGGGGCACAAAGAGAAAGGTTTGGTGCTAAGCATGTTGTGCATACCAGTAAAATTGATCAGAGGGCACAGATATCTGGTGCTTCTGAGCCTGTTGGTAGTGATACTGAAATATTTACAGGGGCACATGATTATGGTGCTGTTAAAAAATTACCATTGCATGAAGTTAGCTCAGTATGGCAAAACTTAAATGAGTCACAAATGACTGATCATGGCATGTTAAACCATGATGATGTGGTTAACTCTCCAGTGTCTGTTAATCCCATCCTGCCTATCAGGCCTTCAGCAGTGGCAGTTGGGGAGGCTTCTTTTAAGGAACCCTTACCATGTGTTCTGTCACCTTTAGGGTTCCATTTAGCCAAGCCTGTTAAAGAAAAGATTTGGAGAGGAGAATTCATTGACATATTATCTCTTTTGCCGGCTTCTAAAGAATTTTTGTTGAAATCTGACAGGCTGGCAGCGGATAGATCTGAGGAGGACAGGAGAAGGGCCATACCAAGGACCTTCCAAAATTGGTTGCAGGCTTTCTGCATTTATGCAGCAGTTATGGGTGAACGTTTCCCTGCAAAGTGTTCAGGTTTATTCCAACACTTAGATATTGTTGCAGAGGCCTTTCGTCATTTCGGTGGCTCTGCATGGTTCACATATGACGAAAATTTTCGCCAAAAATTGGCAGTCCACCCCTCCCTGCATTGGGGTTCCAAAGATGTTGGGCTATGGCTGAATCTCATGTTGCCGCCTAAGCTTCAGTTCACTCCAAAAGGGGTATCTAACGCACAGTCTGCGTTGCGTAAGGGATTTTGCTTTTCTTTCAATGAAGGGCAATGCAAGTTTCTCTCAAATTGCAGATACAGGCATGAATGCTCTCATTGTAGTGGGAACCATCCAGCTAGCAGGTGTTTTCGCAAATCTGCAGCGACAGCCTTTCAGCCATTTCCCGGGCACGCTCATGGGAAGGGCAGTGACTCCAGTGAACCTCCCAAGAATGCTCCCGTGGTTAGAGCGCTATCCAGATCACAGGATGGCGGTTCTGCTAACTGAAGGTTTCAAGGAGGGTTTTTTGGTCCCGGCCTTTCAAGGCTCGGGCTGTTCTATGGTTCAGAATTTAAAATCTGTTTATACTAATACTTCAGTGGTAAGAAAGAAAATTTACAAAGAGCTGGAAGAAGGGAGGGTGGCTGGTCCTTTTGCTTCCCCGCCATTCGCAAATTTTAGGCTTTCCCCGTTGGGTTTAGTTCCTAAAAAAGAACAAGGTTCTTACCGCCTGATACATCACCTTTCATATCTGGAGAACTCCTCTTTGAATGATGAGGTAGCTGGTGTTGAAGCTCCAGTTTGCTACGCATCATTCGATGAGGCTTTGGTTATACTAAGGAGTCATGGACAAGGGGCTTTGCTAGCCAAGGCAGATATTAAGTCAGCATTTCGTTTGCTCCCGGTCCATCCACAGGGCTTCAGTTCCCTAGGTTTTCAATTCTCGGGTGAATATTTCTTTGACAAATGTATGCCCATGGGGTTTTCTTTGTCTTGTTTTTATTTTGAAGCTTTTTCAACCTTTCTTCAGTGGATTTTGTCTGACCTCTATCCAGGTGGAGGTTTCCTACATTATCTAGATGATTTTTTATTTGTTGGCCCATCTGACTCCCCCTCATGCCTCAAATCTCTTCAGTTATTTTTTAATATTTATGAGCACTTTGGGATCCCTTTAGCAGCAGAAAAGACAGTGTTTCCATCCACTTCGATTGAATTTTTAGGGATTACCATCGATTCAGCTGCAATGGAATTTAAATTGCCTCTTCAAAAAATACAAAAAATGAGATCCATGATCTCAGTTTTTCTTTTAAGAAAGAAAGTATTATTGAAGGAGGCTCAATCTCTTCTGGGTCTGTTTGCCTTTGCAGCCAGAGTCATTCCAATGGCTAGGGTGTTTTCTCGCAAGTTTTCATTGGCAATCAAAGGTTTTACAAACCCATATTCCCATGTTCGGATCTCCAAGAGCGTTCGGGAAGACCTTAGAATTTGGGATGCTTTTTTGTGTCATTTTAATGGTTCTACTATATGACAACAGGATTTTGTTACTAACGAGCAGCTTAATTTTTTCACGGATGCAGCTGGGTCTTCAGGCTTTGGAGCATTTATGGATGGGCATTGGTGCGCAGGTGAGTGGCATCAGGACTGGTTACAAAAGGACATCATTCAAAATTTGGTCCTTTTGGAGCTTTACCCTGTGATAGTCTCTTTAGTAGTTTGGAAAGACGTGTTTGCGAATCGCAGAGTTCTGGTGCATACTGATAATAAAGGTGTTTTGTATGCAGTGAATACTTTATCCTCTAAATCTGAGCCGGTGATTAGGCTACTACGTTTTCTGGTTTTACAATGCATGCGATTCAATATCTGGTTGAAAGCAGAGCACATTCCGGGCGTACAAAATAATATTGCTGATGCTTTATCTCGTTCACAGTTCACGAGGTTTCGGGAATTGGCTCCGACATCGGATCAATGCGGAACTCCTTGCCCGGATTTCCTCTGGGGCTTAATATGGAGTTAATTCTTGGTAACTTCAAGAATTCAGTGTCGAAGAAAACGTGGTCAGATTATCGCCTATCCTGGTCCAGATGGTGCTCCTTTTGTCAGGACTTTGGTCTGGATTCTCTTGTTGTAACTTCTTATGTCTCCCTGTCTTTTGTGTCTTCATTGCTTCAAGCTAATCTTAGCCCAGCTTCTATCAGCAAAATTTTAGCGGGGGTCTCCTTCTTTCTCAAATTTGCAGGTTTGCCATCTCTAACCTCTTTTTTTCAGGTTAATCAAGTTTTAAAAGGTTTTAGGAGGTCAAAACCTTTATTGGATAACAGGCGCCCTATTTCGGCTGCTATATTGGTTGATCTCCTTAAGATTCTAGAAGTGGTGTGTTTCTCGGAATTTGAGTTAATTTTGTTTAGGGCCGTCTTTTCAGTTGCATTTTTTGGCGCCCTCAGAATTGGGGAATTTACATCTGAAAATAAAAGGTCCTCATCTTTTCTCCTCAAATCACATGTTATTGTGTATGATGGGTCCCTTAGCCTTTTCCTTTGTAGGTCTAAATCTCTTCCAACAGGTCAAGGTCATTGGATTTCTCTAGCTAGTTCTACTAATCCTACAATATGCCCGGTACTATTGGTGTCTAGATATATGTCAATTAGGCCATGTTCTGATGATTCCTTCTTTATCCATCAGGATCTGTCCTCTTTAACTAGGTATCAGTTTTCAGCTGTGTTGGCTGCTTCTCTGAAACGCTTGAACCTATCTGGTTTTTGCTTTTCTTCACATTCTTTTCGCATTGGGGCAGCCACCACAGCTGATTCTTTAGGTTTCCCGGCAGAAACTTTAAAAAGAATTGGCCGTTGGGGTAGTGATAGATATAAGATTTATGTTCGCCCTGATCTACTAATTTTGTAATCTCTTTTCAGGATCTTCCCCAGCTACGGTCTGGATTGTAGGTCATTCCTACGTTTTTTGGGCAGCCAAGCATGCAGAAACTAGAACCTACTCGGCTAATTTAGGTCTGGACTCTAAGTCTTTTACAGTTTTGTGGTCAGGTATTAGGGGTTTGAGGTGGAAAAATTTGAGAGATCATTTACTTCACCTATCTAATGTTTGGCCTTTACCCCAGATCTTGGTGCTTCATGCCGGGGGCAATGATTTAGGCAAAGTTAAGACGTGGGATCTTCTATGTGAAATTAAGAGGGATCTTTGTTATATTCAACTTTTATTCCCAAATGCTATAGTAGCATTTTCAGAGATGATCCCTCGTCTTCTATGGTCTCCCTCGGGCAACTTATTTTATGTGGATAAGATTAGAAGGCGTCTCAATAGAACAATCCATAGTTTTTTAAGTTCTTCCGGTGGCATATCTTTTCGCCACCTAGAATTAGAAGGTTTTGTACACGGTTTATTTCGTGGAGATATGGTCCATTTATCTGTGATAGGCTTAGATATATTTAATATGGGTTTACAAAATCTAATTGAATCAGCCACGGTGTTGGGGGGGGGCCTCGGCCGGCAGCACTGCTGCTGTCCTCAGCCGGTGGGGAGTAGTCGTCCAGCATTGTTGGATGGACACCATTTAATTTGTTCAATTGTAGCCAGGATGGCTTTATATTCTTTTAAATAAATTTGAGATTTTAGGTAACCCCTATGGATAGCACCGTGGCCTTATAAATACCAATTAATAAATGATTTGTTAAATTTAATTAACAGTGTTTGTCTTTATTATAATCCCATCTGTGCTAGCCCATGAAGGGTCATAGCATTATGCTGGGGCCCACATGGGATGGCTCAGAGGGGGCTGCAGTTTCTCTCTCCCTTTTATATATTTGCTAGGTTGCCATTGGTTGCCACTGTTGCTCAGGGCAGCAACAGTAAGAGGATTAGTAGCAAGGGCCAGCGTCAGGATTGGAGGAATTTGGCGGGCGCTGAGCAGCGCTGAAGAAGCCTATATAAGGGGCTGAGTGCAACGGTCACTGTCCGTGTGAAGCAGAACAAGCGACACCCACCCACCCGCCCCCTTTTTTGTCATGATGTTGTCCATGAGGGGGAGTAGTCGTCCAGCATTGTTGGATGGACACCATTTAATTTGTTCAATTGTAGCCAGGATGGCTTTATATTCTTTTAAATAAATTTGAGATTTTAGGTAACCCCTATGGATAACACCGTGGCCTTATAAATACCAATTAATAAATGATTTGTTAAATTTAATTAACAGTGTTTGTCTTTATTATAATCCCATCTGTGCTAGCCCATGCATCCCTGGGATTTACAAACCAGTTAGCCTAACATCAATAGTATGCAAGCTCTTGGAGGGGATGATAAGGCACTATATACATGATTTTAGTAACGAAAACGGTATCATTAGCAGTAATCAGCATGGATTCATGAAGAATCGTTCTTGCCAAACCAATCTATTAACCTTCTATGAGGAGGTGAGTTGCCATCTAGATAAAGGAAGGCCCATAAACATGGTGTATCTGGATTTTGCAAAAGCATTTGACACAGTTCCCCATAAAAGTTTACTGTACAATATAAGGTCCATTGGCATGGACCATAGGGTGAGTACATGGATTGCTGGCTACAAGGGCAAGTTCAGAGGGTGGTGATAAATGGGGAGTACTCAGAATGGTCAGAGGTAGGTAGTTGGATGCCCCAGGGTTCTGTGCTGGGTCCAATCCTATTTATTTTGTTGATAAACGATCTGGAGGATGGGGTAAACAGTTCAATCTCTGTGTTTGCTGACGATACTAAGCTAAGCAAGGCAATAACTTCTCTGCAGGATGTGGAAACCTTGCAAAAAGATCTGAATAAATTAATAGGGTGGCCAACTACATGGCAAATGCGGTTTAATGTAGAAAATTTTAAAATAATGCATTTGGGTGGTAAAAATATGAATGCAATCTATACACTGCAGGGAGAACCTCTGGGGGAATCTAGAATGGAAAAGGACCTGGGGGTTCTAGTAGATGATAGGCTCAGCAATGGCATGCAATGCCAAGCTGCTGCTAACAAAGCAAACAGAATATTGGCATGCATTAAAAAGGGGATCAACTCCAGGGATAAAACGATAATCCCACACATAGGTTTTACTTGATGGACTTGTGTATTTACCTCACTTACTATGTAACCATGTCACTATGCTAGCTCTCTTTAACCTGCTTCTTCCTGAGTTCTTTAACATTTAATTTTTATAAGGCATATGGGTTGATTTACTAAAGACCTGGTGCAGCTCTGCACAGAACACAATCAGCTTCCAGTTTTTTTGTCAAAGCCTAAGTGGACAAGCTGAATATGAAGCTGATTGGCTACAATGCACCAGATTTTGCATTTTCCGGTTTTAGTAAATCAACTCCATAGTCTTCACTTGTTGTAATTATTGTTACTTTCTTTTCAAAACTTAATTTTGAAGGGTATAGGAAATGAGACAGCAGAACTTAAGTACAGGGATGGACTTTTCTTTAGGGTTGTCTCCCCCAGAGGGTTGGCTCCTGCCAGTTCCCTGGTCATAAAGAGACAGATTAGTAACAAAAAAAATCATTCAAAGTAAAAAGACCATGAATCTGGTCATGTACATTGTGATGTCACGCATTTACTCACCTGCACAGTACACTGTTTTATATTACATTAATACATAATGCACATAAAATCTTATTAAATAATTAAATAACAATATGTTAAATGTTAAAATAGACTAATACTTAAAGGTTAAAGTTGAAACTTAGGTATAAATTTAATTTCATAGGTAAAGCTTAGACCAATGAAAATACGCATATTCCATACCTGACCAATCCCTGTGTAAGCTGCAAATCAATCTGTTAGTTGCCGCTACTACAGTTTTAGCAGTAGTCTTCCAGTTACAGTACGAAGTGGCTGCCCTTCATCATAGTAATCACAGGGGGCCTCTCATTTGGCACTGCCTTGTAAAAAGTGCAAAAGTAGTGTGAACCCAAATCACCTCAATTTTATCACACATATTCACTACCATCCTCTTTTAATTCGCCTAGATTAAATAAAGGTTAGGTATATACTGGTTAGACCTATTATCCCTGATTAAAACTCTCCTGCAGCTGGCCAGATATACACTACTGTATCCTCTACAGTTTCTTAATTTTTGTAGAAAGGTCCCAACCCATCATTTTTCTAGTAAATCTGGACCTAGCATTGCCATTTTTAAGAGATACTAAACACACACTGGTTAATTTACATTGTCCCTTCTATTTCTGTATGTGGGCGATTGCACTGTAATTATTTAATAAAAAATCCAAGTACCTTTTTCCTAAGCGATATACAGCTGTCACATGACCCAGCTCTTTGCCCACCTGTGTGCAGGGAAACATAAGCAGGAGGAGCTTCTAGACTTCTGTTACTGGCCACATGTTCAAAGTAAAAAAAAACAGCCTTTGGAATACAGAGTAAAAATAAATAATTAATATCAAGAAACAGTTTTAAATTGTCATACAAATATATATTTTAAAACAAATCAGCAGCAGGGCTATTTTCATCAATGAGAACAGGGCCAGCCTCAGTAACCTACTGGTCAATTTGGGTCTTCCAGTCAATGCAGGCCTATTCTAATTCTCACTGTGGTCTCCTGATTCTTAATGAAAGCTTAATAGAAATAAGCCATAAACAAGTAAGTTTTCATCAGAAGGGGGGCAGTCAGCAAACTGCTGGTCAATCTGCTATTTAATATGGTCCTATTTCCATTGCATAAAAACATACTGTATGTGGCTGCTAAAACTACCTGAAATGGATTAGATTGGGGTGCTGCCTCTGTATGTAAACCATGCTAATTTCATTCCACAGCCAAAGATGCCCAGCCAGTATACGTTTTTGCTAAGACTATCAATGATACTGTCCTATAACAGCATGTATACAGTACAAGGCATCCCCCGGGCATGATATTTAAATGACTTTTGTTATTTCAATGTTGCCCTAAAAGCTAATAGACCCTCTCCCTATTGTATTTTTTATTTTTTATTTTTTTGCGTTGGTACGTGTCCTTGATGGCAGTGCTTCTCTTGTTTTTTCACATTAGTTTGTCCATTAGCAATACAAATGGCCAGAATCTACTCACATGATTCTTCCCCCTATAGATATTAATGGGATTCACATACAAGTTCCAACAAGTTTTAGGTAAAAGAGAAATTCTGGAAGGCCACACTCCAAAAAAATCATCTTTATTAATGCATGAAACTCCAAGAGGATCTCTATTTTGGAGTGTGGCCGTTTGGGATTTCTCTCTTACCTGTGTGCAACATGCGAACTGGATAAGCACCCTTCCAAGGCAGGTGTTTTAGGTGTATGTAGCGTGGACTGACCTGGAGAAGTGGTCTTCTTCTGTTCATACAGGATTTGCTGAACCCAGGCACATTCGCCCATCTCTAGTGAACAGCAATAAAGAGAGCTTGGAGCAAAGTTTCCTCCAGAAAAGGTAAGTCCTTGAGCCCTTCAGTTTTTTTTTTTTTTAGTTCTCATTTAGTTAGATCTCAGTAAGACTGTTGAGCACTTTATTTTAACATTTGAGAATAGGTCCACTTTTTTGTTTGTTCTTCATAAAATAGACTGTTGTAACAACTGCAAATACAACTATTTAATTATAAGATGACTTCATGGGATCCCTGTGGAAATTTCACTAAATTCTTGGGAAATCCAGCTGTATGTCTCAAATTAGGTTTTTGCATGATATGTTCTTTTCAGACATTTCCCAAATAATTGCATACTATTTCCATAACCATATAAAGAAAAATATAAAATAAATAAGTTCATATATATCTAGGTATGAAGACATAGGGCATACGTATATATTTGATTAATCCTTTGGTAAACAAGACCACCTTTCATTTTCAAATTTCTTACAAAGACATACATCATAACACTTGAGCTAGTCCATTCTATAGAAATATAAGTTAGTTTTATGAGTTATTATAGCTGAGAGCAATTAAATAATCATTTAGTTAAGAAAGTATAATAAGTTCAGAAAGCATATATTTAATACACATTTTAAAACCTGTTCCATTTAGTTTCTCAGAGTTTATATGCCCAGGTGGGAAACATTCTGTGTATTATTTGATTATAAGATGTGTCTGAAGTGAGAACAAATTACAGAATTTTTTATTGAAATAGTAAATAATGCCAATAAAACATTTAGGGGATTAAATCATTTGCCAAAAAAGGTAAAGACTTCACTGTCATCACTTCCTAATTATGCAGCTTAATGTAAAAGAATCCAACAAATTTTTGTCAGGTGTGCATATTGCAGTTATTACTAACAGTGAATGTAAAAGCAGCAATTAGACTAAAAACCTGGATTAAGTGATAATGCATGTGATAGAAGCAAGTAGGTTATCTGGAAAACATTATAAATATAAGATTTGGGTTTCTGTTTGTATACTTATTACATGCGTCAACACAAACGCATAGGGATCTATTTATAAAAATTTTGTATAGCCATTCATCGAGAAGTATCTGCATGCACATTCGTTCTGTGTAAATTGAGTAAATAGAATGTTCTTTATTTTCTTTTCTGGAACAAATGTTCCTTTATTATGGACAATACTAAAATATACTATTATGACTATTAGATGGAGCTGAAAGGCATAATAAACACTTACATCTTTACAGCAAGAGATGCAATGTAACAATTTTAGAGAATGCTACAGGAATTATGTAACCAATGGTTAGGCTCTTAGGGGGAATTAGCATATAAATATAACCAATGGTTACATGTATTTGTTAATTCCCTCTAGCATTCTCTAGGATTGTTACATTGTATCTCTTACAAAGATGTATGTTTTCCCTATGCTCCCCAGGTTTATCTAGTGGCCATAATGCAATATTTCTCAACTGTTTATAATAAAATAATATTAATTCAGTGAATAGCCTTAAGAACATTCATTTTTGCCCATTAACACAGGATGAATGTACAAATGGCTATGCCATTTTTTCTTTAATATAAATAGACCTCATAGTAACAAGTCGCCTATCAATATGTGTGATTGTGTCTCTACTATCAAATTCTGATAAGGTTGGAAAATTACAGTATGTGAAAACTGTGGGCGCTATATAAATCCATTATAATAATAATAATAATAGTAATAATAATTATGTGTCTAACTGTGATATTACACATGTACTGTACATTGGCTTGTGTGTTTAAAACGTTTTTTACCGATAGTATCTGTGCACGATGCCTAACTTTGTCAACCTCATTAACCACTTGACGACCGCATCACGCCGATGTACGTCGGCAAGGTGGCACGGACAGGCAGAATCACGTACATACACGTGATCTGCCTTCCGCGGGTGGGGGGTCCGATCGGACCCCCCCGGTGCCCGAGGCGGTCGCCATTTGTTCCCGGGTGATCAGAGGTGAGGGGGAGGCCATCCATTCATGGCCACCCCCTCCCGATCGCTCCCGGCGAATGAAAATGCTTCCTCTCCCTCTGTAATGTAAACAGAGGGAGAGGAAGTGATGTCATCCCTCCTCGATCCGGTCTTTTCGATCTGGCACCGAGGAGAGAAGACATCCAAGTAAGTGCACCAACACTACACTTCCAGTAGAACACGCCAGGCACACTTTTCACCCCCATCACCCCCCGATCACCCCCCGATCACCCCCCTGTACCCCCTGTCACACTGACACCAATAGCAGTTTTTTTTTTTGCATTGGTGTCAGTTTGTGACAGTTATAAGTGTTAGGGCAGTTAGGTTAGCCCCCTTTAGGTCTAGGGTACCCCCCCTTAGGTCCAGGGTACCCCCCTAACCCCCCTAATAAAGGTTAACCCCTTGATCACCCCCCGTCGCCAGTGTCACTAAGCGATCGTTTTTCTGATCGCTGTATTAGTGACACAAGTGACGCTAGTTAGGGAGCTAAGTATATAGGTTCGCTGTCAGTGTTTTATAGCGACAGGGTTTGTGTCGCCCCAGGCAGCACCAGGTTAGCGCCAGTACCACTAACACCCACGCACGCAGCATACACCTCCCTTAGTGCTATAGTATCTGAGCGGATCGATATCTGATCCGATCAGATCTATACTAGCGTCCCCAGCAGTTTAGGGTTCCCATAAACACAGTGTTAGCTAGATCAACCCAGATACCTGCTAGCACCTGTGTTTTGCCCCTCGGCCCAGCCCTGCCCAACCCACCCAAGTGCAGTATCGATCAATCACTGACACTTACAAAACACTAAGCACACATAACTGCAGCGTTCACAGAGTCAGGCCTGATCCCTGCGATCGCTAACAGTTTTTTAGTAGCGTTTTGATACAGTCGCTAACAGTCAGGAGCTTTTTTGCTTTTGAGTCTCACTAGTGTACCCCTAAATTTAGAGCCCAAAATGGCAAATCGAAGGTACACTAGTGAAGAGGCCTACACGTTCCTGAGCATGACAGATAGTGAAGAGGAAGTCACTCATCTGTCAGATTCAGGCTCAGAATACGATCCTGTAGAGGACAGCGGCTCCATGACAGATAGCTCTGACGACAGAGTTGTGGTCCATGCCAAGGTCAGGCGTACCAGACCCCAATCTTCTTCTTCTGTCCTTGAAGTGCAAGAACCGCAGGGCTCTCATATGGAGCAGAGAAGTACTAGCGCCGCTATTCCTTCTGGTGAACTGGCAAGCACCAGCGGCCTACTACAACCTGGTCGTACATCCAGCTCTGCAGTATCACGTGGTGAGTCCCATAAGTGCAGTTCAAGCTGGCAAGGTGGCAAGCACAAGTAGTGTCCCTCTGCCACCAAGAAGACAAAGACAGGCCCATCGTGCCCATAGTGCCCTTCCTGCTGCATTCGCCAATCCGAATTGGGAACCCACCACTTCTGCAGCACCCGTACTTCCCCCATTCACTGGCCAACCCAGAATTCAGGTGGAAACAGTTGATTTTATGCCACTGGATTTTTATTCGCTGTTTTTCACCGAAGATCTCTATAGATCTATTGTGGACCAAAGCAATTTATACGCTGGTCAACACATCGCCGCTAATCCCCAGTCCTCCCTTGCCAGAGATTGGAGACCAATTACGGTCTCCAAATTTAAGATCTTTCTGGGCCTTTCCCTCAACATGGGCATAAATAAAAAGGGTAAGTTGCGGTCATATTGGTCCACTGACCCAATTTACCATATGCCTGTGTTCTCTGCTTCCATGGCCAGGGCACGATACGAGCAGATTTTGTGGTTCATGCACTTCAATGACAATGAACTCTGTCGTCCTCGTGGAGACCCTGGATACGATCGGCTCTACAAAATTCGGCCCCTCGTAAACCACTTCAACCAACGTTTTGCAGACTTGTTTACTCCCCATCAAGTTGTCTGCATTGATGAGTCCCTGATTACATTTTCTGGCCGCTTGTCATTCAAACAGTACCTTCCCAGCAAGCGTGTCAGATACGGGGTCAAGATATATAAGCTCTGTGACAGGGCCACAAGCTATACATGTAGTTTTATGGTTTACGAGGGCAAAGATAGTCACGTAGAGCCGACAAACTGCCCTGACTACATAGGAAGCACTGGCAAGATAGTGTGGGACTTGGTGTCACCCTTATTCGGAAAGGGGTACCACTTGTATGTGGACAATTATTACATGAGCGTGCCACTTTTTAGTCACTTGTTTGATCAGCAGATTGGAGCATGTGGCACAGTGCGACATAATCGCCGGGGCTTTCCCCAGCGGCTTGTAGATTCCCGTCTTAGGCTGGGGGAGAGAGCCTGCTTGAAGTGTAATAACTTGCTCGCTATGAAGTGGAGGGATAAGAAGAATGTTTTCGTTCTCACCTACCTTCATGCAAACACGACGACCCAAATTACTACGGCGACTGGTGTTGTTGAGAAACCCCTCTGTGTCCACGGATATAACCAAAATATGGAAGGGATGGACCTCAACGACCAGTTGTTGGCGCCGTACCTAGTTGCCCGTAAGGCCAGACGCTGGTACAAAAAAGTGTCTGTTTATTTATTTCAATTGGCTTTGCTGAACACTCATGTGCTATACAGAGCTTCAGGACGGACTGGATCCTTCCTTAAATTCCAGGAAGAGATCGTCAGAGCCCTTCTGTATCCAGACGGTGCTCCACCTCACCATCACCAACCAAATGCAGTAGGCCAACTGCATGAGAGGCATTTTCCTTATGCCCTCCCGAGTACCCCTACCCAACGAGCCCCCCAAAAAAGATGTTGTGTCTGTAGCAAGCGCGGATTTAGGCGTGACACCTGGTGTTATTGTCCCTCCTGTCCTGGCAATCCTGGTCTTTGCATCGGTGAATGTTTTGAACGCTACCATACACTAGTTGAGTATTAGCGTAGGGTACAGCACTGCACAGACTAGGACACACTTTCACAGGGTCTCCCAAGATGCCATCGCATTTTGAGTGACCCAAACCTGGTACCAGTTACAAAAGTTAAAGTTACTAAAAAAAGTGTAAAAAAAAATAAAAAAATAAAAACACAAAAAAATATAAAATAAAAAAACCAAAAATAGTTGTCGTTTTAATGTTCTCTCTCTCTGTTGCTGGACTTTGAGTGGTTATACCAGAATGATGCCTGCAGGTTTAGGTATAATCTTGGTATCATTCTTTTCAGCCAGCGGTCGGCTTTCATGTAAAAGCAATCCTAGCAGCTAATTAGTCTCTAGACTGCTTTTACAAGCAGTGGGAGGGAATGCCCCCCCACCGTCTTCCATGTTTTTCTCTGGCTCTCCTGTCCCAACAGGGAACCTGAAAATGCAGCCGGTGATTCAGCCAGCTGACCATAGAGCTGATCAGAGACCAGAATGGCTCCAAACATCTCTATGGCCTAAGAAACCGGAAACCACGAGCATTTCATGACTTAGATTTAGCCGGAAGTAAACAGCGCCATTGAGAAATTGGGAAAGCATTTTATCACACCGATCTTGGTGTGGTCAGATGCTTTGAGGGCAGGAGAGATCTAGGGTCTAATATACCCCAATTTTTTAAAAAAAGAGTACCTGTCACTACCTATTGCTATCATAGGGGATATTTACATTCCCTGAGATAACAACAAAAATGATTAAAAAACATAACAATGAAAGGAACAGTTTAAAAATAAGATAAAAAAAAAAAAAAGCACCCCTGCCCCCCCCCCCTGCTCTCGCGCAAAGGCGAAGGCAAGCGTCGGTCTGGCGTCAAATGTAAACAGCAATTGCACCATGCATGTGAGGTATCACCGCGAAGGTCAGATCAAGGGCAGTAATTTTAGCAGTAGACCTCCTCTGTAAATCTAAAGTGGTAACCTGTAAAGGCTTTTAAAGGCTTTTAAAAATGTATTTAGTTTGTCACCACTGCACGTTTGTGCGCAATTTTAAAGCATGTCATGTTTGGTATCCATGTACTCGGCCTAAGATCATCTTTTTTATTTTATCAAACATTTGGCCAATATAGTGTGTTTTAGTGCATTAAAATTTAAAAAAGTGTGTTTTTTCCCCAAAAAATGCATTTGAAAAATCGCTGTGCAATTACTGTGTGAAAAAAAAATTAAACACCCACCATTTTAATCTGTAGGGCATTTGCTTTAAAAAAATATATAATGTTTGGGGGTTCAAAGTAATTTTCTTGCAAAAAAAAATAATTTTTTCATGTAAACAAAAAGTGTCAGAAAGGGCTTTGTCTTCAAGTGGTTAGAAGAGTGGGTGATGTGTGACATAAGCTTCTAAATGTTGTGCATAAAATGCCAGGACAGTTCAAAACCCCCCCAAATGACCCCATTTTGGAAAGTAGACACCCCAAGCTATTTGCTGAGAGGCATGTCGAGTCCATGGAATATTTTATATTGTGACACAAGTTGCGGGAAAAAGACAATTTTTTTTTTTTTATGCACAAAGTTGTCACTAAATGATATATTGCTCAAACATGCCATGGGAATATGTGAAATTACACCCCAAAATAAATTCTGTTGCTTCTCCTGAGTACGGGGATACCACATGTGTGAGACTTTTTGGGAGCCTAGCCGCGTACGGGACCCCGAAAACCAAGCACCGCCTTCAGGCTTTCTAAGGGCGTAAATTTTTGATTTCACTCTTCACTGCCTATCACAGTTTCGGAGGCCATGGAATGCCCAGATGGCACAACCCCCCCCCCCAATGACCCCATTTTGTAAAATAGACACCCCAAGCTATTTGCTGAGAGGTATTGTGAGTATTTTGCAGACCTCACTTTTTGTCACAAACTTTTGAAAATTGAAAAAAGAAAAAAAATACATTTTTCTTGTCTTTCTTCATTTTCAAAAACAAATGAGAGCTGCAAAATACTCACAATGCCTCTCAGCAAATAGCTTGGGGTGTCTACTTTCCAAAATGGGGTCATGTTGGGGGGTTTTGTGCTATGTGGTAACCATGTGGTATCCCCGTACTCAGGAGAAGCAACAGAATATATTTTGGGGTGTAATTCCACATATGCCCATGGCATGTTTGAGCAATATATCATTTAGTGACAACTTTGTGCAAAAAAAAATGTGTTACTTTCCCGCAACTTGTGTCAAAATATAAAATATTCCATGGACTCAACATGCCTCTCAGCAAATAGCTTGGGGTGTCTACTTTCCAAAATGGGGTCATTTGGGGGGGGGTTTGTGCCATCTTGGCATTTTATGGCCTTCAAAACTGTGATAGGTAGTGAGGAGTGAAATCAAAAATTTACGCCCTTAGAAATCATGAAGGTGGTGATTGGTTTTCGGGGCCCCGTACGCGGCTAGGCTCCCAAAAAGTCCCACACATGTGGTATCCCCATACTCAGTAGAAGCAGCTAAATGTATTTTGGGGTGCAATTCCACATATGCCCATGGCCTGTGTGAGCAATATATCATTTAGTGACAACTTTGTGCAAAAAAAAAAAAATTTGTCACTTTCCCGCAACTTGTGTCAAAAAATAAAATATTCCATGGACTCAACATGCCTCTCAGCAAATAGCTTGGGGTGTCTACTTTCCAAAATGGGGTCATTTGGGGGGGGGGTTTTGTGCCATCTTGGCATTTTATGGCCTTCAAAACTGTGATAGGTAGTGAGGAGTGAAATCAAAAATTTACGCCCTTAGAAATCATGAAGGTGGTGATTGGTTTTCGGAGCCCCGTACGCGGCTAGGCTCCCAAAAAGTCCCACACATGTGGTATCCCCATACTCAGTAGAAGCAGCTAAATGTATTTTGGGGTGCAATTCCACATATGCCCATGGCCTGTGTGAGCACTATATCATTTAGTGACAACTTTGTGCAAAAAAAAAAAAAAAATTGTCATTTTCCCGCAACTTGTGTCAAAAAGTAAAATATTCCATGGACTCAACATGCCTCTCAGCAAATAGCTTGGGGTGTCTACTTTTTAAAATGGGGTCATTTGGGGGGTTTTTGTGCCATCTGGGCATTTTATGGCCTTCAAAACTGTGATAGGTAGTGAGGAGTGAAATCAAAAATTTATGCCCTTAGAAATCCTGAAGGCAGTGATTGGTTTTCGGGGCCCCGTACGCGGCTAGGCTCCCAAAAAGTCCCACACATGTGGTATCCCCGTACTCAGGAGAAGCAGCTGAATGTATTTTGGGGGGAAATTCCACATAGGCCCATGGCCTGTGTGAGCAATATATCATTTAGTGACAACGTTTTGTAAATATTTTTTTTTTTTGTCATTATTCAATCACTTGGGACAAAAAAAATAAATATTCAATGGGTTCAACATGCCTCTCAGCAATTTCCTTGGGGTGTCTACTCTCCAAAATGGGGTCATTTGGGGAGGTTTTGTACTGCCCTGCCATTTTAGCACCTCAAGAAATGACATAGGCAGTCATAAACTAAAAGCTGTGTAAATTCCAGAAAATGTACCCTAGTTTGTAGACGCTATAACTTTTGCGCAAAAGAATAAATATACGCTTATTGACATTTTTTTTACCAAAGACATGTGGCCGAATACATTTTGGCCTAAATGTATGACTAAAATTGAGTTTATTGGATTTTTTTTATAACAAACAGTAGAAAATATCATTTTTTTCACAATTTTCGGTCTTTTTCCGTTTATAGCGCAAAAAATAAAAACGGCAGAGGTGATCAAATACCATCAAAAGAAAGCTCTATTTGTGGCAAGAAAAGGACACAAATTTCGTTTGGGTACAGCATTGCATGACCGCGCAATTAGCAGTTAAATCGACGCAGTGCCAAATTGGAAAAAGTCCTCTGGTCCTTAGGCAGCATAATGGTCCGGGGCTGAAGTGGTTAAAGTGATTGTATTTAAACATTGCTAATACAGTGCTAATGCAAAGTATAGTGATACAGTATGTAGAGTGAGCTTTTCAACATTATTGAAACAGGGCTGTTTGGAGCACTGACAAATCCTAATTGCTGCCCAGCTTCAATGATGTCATTTCGCAGAGGAATATTTCTAGACTTTACCAGAGTTACCATATTGCATATCTCAGCCTCCTCACATAGTATATTTTTTATGTAAATATTGATAATAATTTTAATAATTTTTTTGTGTGAGCAAGTGACTTAATTTCCAGAAATAACAGGCTCATAACACAGTGTGTTTAGTATGTATGTTGGATTTTGGCATTAGCAGCATGGTGCAGTTTTTTCTGTGCCATTGTGCTTTTGACTCAACAAATATCTGTCAATTAAACTGTTTGCTGCTATGCCCCTGATCTGTTATAAATCCCACCTCACCGTAAAGTTAATTTCTCAAAAAGTATTGGTGCTGCAGCTTCATGATACCCGCACCAAGAATTTAGAGTACTGTAATCTTTTAAAACATGCTACATTAAGCAGCATTTAAAAATCAATTCTAGATTGATGAGTTCTTACCAACCAGGAAAGTGCACATTGTGCTACTACTAAAAATATAATTGTGCACCTTGCTAAAATCCCTAGCTGAAAGACCTGACTGATATTTCAAATTTTCATTCCAAAACTTGTCCTCTGTGCTAGACAAAATGGTACAATTGATGCTTTGTAATGTAAACTTGGCAGTGACTGTATCTTTAGAAATGTTGGTATAGAAGAAAACAAAACTACCTGGTAGTTGTTGCCACAAACTAGTACATTGTATTAGTGTGAATAACTAACAAAGGAAATGTATCCAAGGCTTCAGAAGAATTGTGTTAATAATTAGCCATGTGACTCAGGCTGTGATTGTTTAGCTTACTATTTTGAGCATCCAGAACATCCTAATTGTTGCATTTTTTTTTTTACTTTTGAGTTTTGTGCAACCTCCAAAAGTCCAATTTGCTTCCCAAAGTTGAGAGTTGGGGTGGCCTCTCCATCTCTTTCATGTCTAGCTGTCGGTCCTTAATTATGATGACTAGGCTCAGTAATCATTAGCTAGGTCTGGGAAGAGAGAAGATGTGGAATAGTCCTCAACTTTTGGAAGCAAATTATTTTCATATCAGTGTGCAACAGATTATTGAGGGACATAGACAAACACTGGTGCCTAAGGTTGAATAGTTATATTGCTGCTTTGCTTTTTTGTTTTAGGAGGACTTCCACTCTTCATGAAAAAATCTTGTGACAAAATTAGGGCATATAAGCCAATAGTGCTAGTGATAAATTACATTTGTGAAGAGTTACATACATAGGTAGTATACAGATTTCCCAAAGTGTTGCTGTGGTTGCAAGAAAACAACATTCAAACTATTAGGAGGTTTTAAAAAAATCTAATGGGTGCTGCCACTTTTTGTTTACAAGTTTAAATCAGGGTTTTTTGCTAGAAAATGTATTTATTACCAAACTTTATAATTTTTTCCAGCAAAGACACTAGGGAATAAAATGGTGATTGTTGCAATTTTTTATGTCCCACCGTATTTGCGCAGCGGTTTTGAAAACGCATTTTTTTTTTTGGAAAAAATACACTTTATTGAATAAAAAAAAAACACACTAGTTACCCCAATTTTTTGTATAATGTGAAAGTTGATGTTACGCGGAGTAAATAGATACCTAACATGTCACGCTTTGAAATTGCGCACGTTCCTGGAATGGTGACAAACTACGGTTTCCTAAAAACCTCCATAGACTATGCTTTAAACGCCTTTACAGGCTACCTGTTTAGAGTTACAGATGTGGTCTAGCACTAGAATTATTGCTCTCGCTCTAACACTTGTGGCGATACCTCACTTGTGGGGTTCGAATACCGTTTACATATGCGTGCGCGACTTACGTAAGCATGGAGGGGTGGGGCATTTACATTTTTTTCTTATTATTTATTTTACTTTTTAATTTTACACTGTCCCTTTATTTTTTTTTAACTTTTTATCACATTTATTCCTATTACAAGGAATGTAAACATCCCCTGTAATAAAAAATAAGCATGACAGGTCCTCTTTATGGAGAGATCTGGGGTCAAAAAGATCACAAATATCTTCCTTATCTTTTAAAGCAAAAGATAAAAAAAATAATTTTAAAGATCTTTCGCTTTAAAAAAATATATATATACTTTCTTCCAGCCTTGACTGGAAGTGACGTCATAACATCGCTTCGGTCCTCTAAGCCCATAGAGTTGATAAAAGAGTGTTAACACTGTTAGATCATTTCTCGGGTGAACTGGCGAAAATGGTAAGCCCGAGAAACACCATCACCCCCTCCCTTCGCATCAGAAACCATTCCAGTGGCTCATGAGCCACTCGGACCGGTTTCATGAGAAAGCCGGCCGCCTGCAGAGAAAACTTCTTCAGCCATAATCCCAGTAAAAAACACTTGTTGGCAGAATCGTATATATACTGTACGTATTGCGGTCAGCAAGTGGTTAATATTGTTACGAAATATTATTACCTAAGATTTTTTTATGAAAGGCTATAACTTTGAGTTTATTTCTTTTGCTCAAATAGTATATTTGTTTATCTTTAGGTCTATCATGTAGAAAAAACTCCCACTGGGTATAGAGTTAACCCTGAAACTATGGACCAACATTTCTTAATCCCTTTACCATGGGGGAATCTTTAAAATAATATTTAATCCTCCTACTGAAAAAGGTTATGTTTATTGCTCACAGTACAGCATGATAAGTCGTAAATACAATAAAAAAATAAAAGAATAAAGAATTATGTATTTGGCACACAGGGCAGTTCATATATTAACACCCCTTGTTGTATATTATAAAATAATTTTAAGTAATAATCATGATAAGAAAACAAAAAAAAAACGTCATCAAAAGTCTGTATGGTATTGGTGATCTGGTTTAGCACTGTTTGCTCAACTTTGCATTTAAACTTTGCAGACTCTGTCAGGCTGGAGATAAATTTGCTCACTCTTCAAAGAACTACAATAATTCTTTGGAGGAACCCCAGGGCTTCACAGAACCCTTGTTGAGAAAGGCTGATATAGACCCTTGTAGATTGTTCTACAAATAGAGTCTCTAATTTTTTTAGGTGAAAATGCAAGTTAATACAATAAAGAAAATAATTAAATGCAGACAAAAACTATATATAAAGCCTTAAACCTTGTATCTCTTTTCCAGTACAAATCCCAGTTAATAAAAACATTGTTCATTAATTATTAGGATGTACTTTACATTTGTAAAGCAATGTTTAATACCTATCAGACTAACTAGCCTTGTGATAAAGAATGTAGCCTGATGCTAAGGAAAAGTCATTAACAGCTTAAAACAAAGGGATATTATTTGTAATAAGAGGAGTATGCTATGGATAAGCATTTGGCTTTATGACTAAATAAATCAGCATTTATGTTCTCAACTGGTGTTTCCTGAAAACTGAAACATAATCCAGGTTAATTACAGCTGCCAGAGGTAACTTGTGCAATGTTATAATGAAATTAAAACTTGTCAAAAAGGAGTGACATTGACACATACTTGAAATGCAGAATAATGCATTAACACCTTGAATTCTATTGTCTAGCATGAATGACAGTGGTGGCAGAAATGCCCTAAAGAATATATTATCCATATTAATAGAAATGTTATTCTATTCAAAATTCCAGTGTTCCTTATGCTGAAAATGTGGTTAGGTAATACATCTCTTTTTATTTGGGATTACAGTTAATTTATTTCTAGATGCAACTTGCAAGTAATGTGTCCTGTTATTAGAAATTTACCACTTCAATAAGTGTCGACATATTCTCCCCAGTTTCTTTCGGGTATGGAGTTTTGAGCCTTCTTGATTGACCAGCAGGTGATGATGTTCTGGGGAGATACCTGGATTGTGCACTGACTACAATGTAAAGTATATTGCAATAAGGAAGGTAAGAAAACTTTATTGTGGAAGAGATATAGTATGTCTCTTTTGTAATAAAATAACTTCATGCAAACTTTTATCACTGAGACTGAAACATTTTAAGGTGAGGTAAGGTCAACAGAACAGGAATAGCGGAGAAATATTCCAATATACACACTTGTTCTGGTGACAATTGTCTAAGAGGGAATTTCTCTCTCTTTGGGGAATTTCCTCTTGCTTCATGTTGTGCCTACAGGACAGAAAGTGAAGGGAAACCTTTTTCATGTGACACAGGGCAAACAACCTGCAAGTTATTTTTTTACCATTCATTGGCCCAGCACTGACAGCTGACCTCCAGGTTTCGGGTCCTCCATACTGATGATCTATTTTAACTATTTAGCTTAAACTTTTATATTATGGGTGATTTTACAATCCAGGAATGGAAACTGTAAATAATGTGGATGGCCTCTCCTACTGCTCTAGAGCAGTAGAAGAGGCCACCTGCATTATTTATGGTTTCCATAGAGCCCTTGGAGAGGGAAACGGGGGATGTAGTGATGAAGGAGAGACATGAATGCTGGTGGGTGATATTGGGATTATAGGTACCTTGAGAGCACTTGGTGGAAAAATTTGGAGTGATGGGGAGATGTAGGTCACCAATGAGAACAGGTCAAGACATAAGTCCAAAGAAAATTCCCAGCTCAACTTACCAACCAGCCTGCAACCAACTGAATTATCCTGTTTAACACTTTGGGTTAAAAATAGGGGATTAGTTTGCACACATTTGCAAAAACATGCATAAGATTCATTTTTGTACTTATAGAAAAGAGATAAAAAAACACTATTTTAAAAGAATTTAAAATCAATACTAGTTAACACATGCTTAAATAACTTTATTTGCATATGCAGTAAAACACTAATAAATTGCAAAGAAAGTACTTCCTTTAGTTCTTGCATTCCAGGCTATCAGCTCCTCCCCTCCCAGATACCCAGTTTGTGAACATTAAAATTGTTAAGCTCAGGCAGAGCTCAGTTGCCACTGCTCCTGCTAGTAATTACAACTGTCAGCCATGGGTGTGTACCAGAACATTGTCTGTGGCTTAAAGGGACACACGTTGTAGGGGGGTTCAGTAGGAAGCGAAGCAAAGGTCCAGTAGTAAGTAATGCAAATTCCAGAGGTCAGTAGTAAGTGGCGCAGGGGTCAGGAGTATGCACATTTCAGGCGTCTGGATTAAGTTATACAGAGTTCAGGCATTGGTAGTAAGTGAGGTGAAGTTCTGGGTCAGTAGTAAGTGAGGTGGAGTTCAGAGGTCAGTAGTAAATAGTACAGAGGTCAGGCGTAAGTGGCCCTCTATTCAGAAATATAGCCACACAGACCTCCCCTGCACAGAATACATTCTCTCTGGACTGTGGTTCCCCCTGTCCTCTGTCCCCAGCCGGACTTCTGTCTTTTTGCTGGGTTCAGTAGAGTTAGAACTATTGTGGTTGGCCTTAGCAACAGCCAATTACAGTACTCGTCACGTTGGAAACAGAGACCCACCCCCCAGCATTAGACTGACACTGCTCTCCTCTTCCATCTCCTCCCTAGTGAGCTCAGGCATGTTTACACATAAGTGTTGGTGGGAAGCTGTCAAAGCTAACAGCTAGTCATAGGTGGTGTAAGCTTTCCCCACCCTGCAGCCACATATATGCAAGAAGCCTCATCAAACGTTTCCTAAGTTCCCTTTGTTGCCTAGTATGGCCACCTGCATTCTAGCAACCAATGAAGCTGAAATGAAGCACATTGTCAGTGTGAAAGAGGTCAGCACTGACAGCAGTGTCATGTATGTGGTACACATGGCCCCAAGTGGATGCACAGCAATGGGGAAACGCTGTTCGATGTCTTTGCTGCAATGGCAATTGTCACTTGCAGCATCAGCAAAGATCCATCCATATTTTATGGGGGGCTGGAATGAGTTCAGGAGTGTTTGGACCACACACCAAATCTACCTGAGCAGTTTGCCGAGAAGCTGTCAAATCTGACAGCCAATCACAGTTAGAAGAGGCATTTCCGACCCCTTGCAAGGGGTCAGAAAATGCTGTGCATCAACTTGGGGCCCATGTGCACCACATACATTGCACCCACAAAGGTTATGTCATACCTGTTAGTGCTGACATCTTTCACACTGACAATGTGCTTCATTCCAGCTTCATTGGTTGCTAGGATGCAGGGGGCCATACTGGGCAACAAAGGGAACTTAGGAAACATTTGATGAGGCTTCTTCTTTAAGGAAACCTGAGTGCAGTTTCTGGTTTTAGCAACTGGTTCCACTTGTTGCCTGGAATTTCTTTTTTAAGAGTATGTTTCATAGAAGATTATTTTACAGCTGTGAACATTGTTTTAGAATTGGTTCTGTAACTTTAGAATACTAGTTTTTTATTTTTATACAGTATTTATATTTTCCCATAACATTTCCTTAAAGCTTCAGAGTATCGCTCGCCAGACACTTTTATTGGCTGGACCAATGTAATGTCACTCCCGTGTATGCACAGGAGTGCAGCTGGCTTTGGTATTGCAGAATTTCTACAGTAAGCTGCACATGAACAGCTCACCATACGGGGCCAGACCGGCAGAAAGGTAACTTTAATGTAGAAGAGACAAATCATGGGCGAGACCCTCTGTCTCCCTTGAGCTGGCTGGGCCCAAATTGAGAGCGGTCTCCAAACTGTGAGTTCTGAGTTATCCTTATATTTGTGTATATAACGACCCTGCACAACTTTGTACTCAGGCTGCAAAAACCTGGTAAAATCCTTAATGTCAATCCTGTGTCATATTCTCCTCCATTTCCACAGTGACAGGTTCTCACTTTATTACAACAGTTTTCCTGAAAAGTGAAATATGTGCTTTCATTCTATGTATGTACATTGTGAAGTATCTGAGGAGGATTTAAAGACTGTTATAGGCAGTTATTCATTATTAATGCACACAGAATTATTTTTTCACATTGTTAGATGTATCTTAAAGCTCAACTCTGGGCACACAAACTATCAAACTGTATTGTGAACTGTAAAACGGGAGGGCCAACTTTCAAATATTTCTGCAAGTACCAAAAAAAAAAAGAATCATCCTAGCCCCCCAGGATTTAAAATCTTATATAATACTATTCCCCATAATGATGGTATTGCAGCCTGCCTTCAATATCTTCAGAAATTGGACAAGCCTGTTAAAGCAATTACCCAGTTTATGCAATTAATCCTAACATACATTTACTTTTCCTTTGGCCAGAATCTAGATGTAGAGTCCCATAAAACCCATGACCTACTTCCACTTCCTTGATGGAATGTTGATCTATCTAGACTGAAAAATGAGAATTAACTTTTCCAATTTCACAGGAACTACAACTTCCACTTCATGATAAAACAAATTAAGCTATTTACAAACAGAAATATTGTACACTTCCTGGACACTACAATACATATTAAAAGAGAAAATTTGCAAATATCCATCTACAGAAATCCCACGGATTGTCCCACATTCCTCAGATTTGACAACTTCCATCCCAGTCACATACAAGAACCTGTCATCTATAGTCAGGACATAAGGCACAATCAGATTTGCTCAAACATCACACACTAAAATACCTAGTTGAAACACCTCAGTCAGGGGAGATTTCATAAAACAAGGATATAATCCAGTGACAATAAACACACAGATCAGGAAAGCTCCCACAGCCCAAAGATGAGAGACTTCTAGAAATATTCCTAAAATTGTTACTACTAGGGTATCAACAACTACTTAGTCTAAAAAAGCTTATTGTAAGCAATTGCCTAAACCGCTCAATACCAAATGAAACATCTCCCTACGTGCATAAGAGATGTGAGACCTGGATACATATCCACAGCACCAATAGGGTACCAGTACAGTATCAAAAAATATGTTTAAAAAAGCAAAAGTCTTTCAAACATTAGTAGCGCTTAAGAAGTTCATATGTAAAGAAAGATAAAAAGTTCCACTTATGTTTTACAAAGCAGGGTGTGGGGTAGTGGTTGATCTGTTTCTACAAAATGTTGAACACCAAATCTCTGCAGATCAAAATCCCAGATAAATCCTTCACCACATTGCTTCTATGGGAATCCCCTATAGCTAATTCACTTACCAGACAGGGGATTCCCATAGAACCAATGTGGTGAAGGATTTATCTGGGATTTATCTGGCATTTTGATCTGCAGAGATTTGGTGTTCAACATTTTGTATGAACAGATCAGCTACTACCCCACACCCTGCTTTGTAAAACATAAGTGGAACTTTTTGTCTTTATTTACATATGAACTTCTTAAGCGCTACTAATGTTTGAAAGACTTTTGTTTTTTAAACATATTTTTTGATACAGTTTATATTTTTTATAGTGGCAGCTTTAATACTTTATAATTTTTTGCATGAGCGCTGAGGGAGAAATACTTTGAATTTGTTTATTTCTCATTGTTACCAGTACTGGTACCTCAAGGGTACCAGTACAGAATCCAAGTTAACTTCTGCTGCAGATTCTCAAATGTGATATACCTGATAATGTGGGTTATTTACGAAAGGCAAATCCACTTTGCACTACAAGGGCAAACTACAAGTGCAAAGTGAAATTGCACTGAAAGTGCACTTGGAAGTGAAGTCGCTGTAAATCTGAGGGATAGATCTGAAATGAGGGGAAGCTCTGCTGATTTTATTATCCAATAATGTGCAAGCTAAAATGCCTTTTCCTTGCATGTCCCCCTTGGATCTACAGTGACTGCATTTTCAAGTGCACATTGCACTTGCAGTTTGCACTTGTAGTGCAAAGTGGATTTGCCTTTAATAAATAACCCCCACTGTGTGCAAAGTGCCTTACAAAACCCAACGTTGAGGACACAGGTCAAACTCTGTGCCATCAAATGAACCTACATATATTCACAATTAACAACAAGAAAATGGACATTCCTGTAGTGGTCTATTTCTGCAGCAAAGGCCATAGCATAAATCAGTGTTTCTCAACTCCAGTCCTCAAGGCGCCCCAACAGGTCATGTTTTCAGGATTTCCCTCAGATGAAACGGCTGTGGTAATTACTAAGGCAGTGAAACTGATCAAATCACCTGTGCAAAATAATGGAAGGTCTGAAAACATGACCTGTTGGGGCGCCTTGAGGACTGGAGTTGAGAAACACTGGCATAAATGATCCCACAATTGTAGGCAACTTTAAATCACAGAATGTAAATGTAAATGTATACACAGATTCAAAATACTGGAAAATAGTCTAAATAGAGATGAAAATATATGTGCCACTATGGTTTTATATAATCTTTTAACCTCTGTCAAAAAACCGTTGAAGTATTTGACCAAAAGGATAGACAGTTCAAAGGACTCTGTGGGAGCATAAGTTTGCAATGACAATAGTAGCATTTCATTGATTGTGCCTTATCTCTGAGTTATTATCCCACTAATACTTCTAAACTCTGATCTCTTATCTCTTAAAATGGTCAAGAAAAGTAGTTGTATTTTTTAAATGTGAACATTTTATTGTCTTCCTTTGCATTTCTGTGTAAAAATATGTGAGTGTCAGAACAATTTTTAGAAAGCATAGATCTGGCCAGGGGCATATTCCTCTGTCTTGCCAAAAAAACATCTTTTGCATCACCCAAACCACTCCCAAAGGGCTGCCCACACAATATCTGGCTGTGGAGGAACATGTGTTGGCATAAGCACATCAATAAAAACAGAATTTATATTTTAAACATTTTTTACGTTATTTCAGGCTTAAAGTGACTGTAAAGGCTCATTTTTTTCCTATAAAAATAATAAACATGTTATACTTATCTGCTCTGTTGTAGTGGATTTGCACAGAGCAGCCCAGCCAGATCCTCTTCTTCTTTGGTCCCTCTTCTGTGATCCTCCTCCCTCCTGGTCAGTGCCCCTATGGCAAGCAGCTTGCTATGGGGGCACCTGAGCTGAGTCACAGCTCCCTGTGTTCATTCAGACATGGTGCCCCGACCCGGCCTCACCCCCTCTTTCTCCTGATTGGCTAGCTGACTTTGATTGACAGCAGCAGAAGCCAACAGCGCTGCTGCTGTGTTTCAGCCAATCAGGAATCTCGGAAGGCTGAGACACTCGAGAACGTCGCTGGACAGAGAAGGACCTCAGGTAAGTGTTAGGGGGCTGAGGGGGGCTGCTGCACACAGAAGGCTTTTTTTATCTCAAAGGAGAAGTCTAGCCTGAGCTTTTTAGGCTGTGCTTCTCCTCTGGGTCACAGGAGTGCAATACGTTTTGCACTCCTGTTACCCATTTTTAATGGAGAGCAGTCTGAAGTCTGCTCTCCGCTCACTTCACTGCTATCAGCCAAGGCAGCGCGTCATCCCGACTTCCGAAGTCTGGATCCGCCAGCTGCCTTGACTGATGGCAGTCTCAGCAGCTCAGTGCCGCTCCCCGCCCCTCCACAGCTCATCGCTCCAATGACCGTGGAGGATCAGAGCAGAAGAGATGCTGACTCACAGGCAGCATCTCTCTGCTCGGGGAGTGGAGAGAACCGAGCCATAGGCGGTGTTCAGTGGCTTGGTTCTCAGTGCAGAGACGCTGGGGGACACCTCCAGCATCGTTATGATGCTGCATCCACCTAGGTAAGTATGACTATAAAAAAAGAAAAACATACTTCTCTTTTAATGCATAGAATGCAGTAAGATAAAAAATCTTCTGCCTTTACAACTCCTTTAAGTTTACCACCTTGGCAGGATCAAGTGTTTATAATTCATTGCTTGGAGTTCAGCTTTAACACAGACAAAACTTCATAATGACATGTTAAGTTATATAAATAGTAAACTACTGCACAACCAACATTCTTGATGACCAATAACCTTTCAGATGAAACCAAATGAAATTTTCCACAGTTCTAAATTGCATATTTAACACATTTAGACTGATTTGCTAAAGATGTTGAGAATCTTCAATAAAAAATAGTATTGATATTAACTTTGATTATCTAATCATGTCAAAGGCATCTGCAAATTAAGGTATTCTATGTGAACAGGAATTTGCTTTTCACATGATCGGAAAATCAAAGTGAACTTTAACCACTTCCCACCTGGCCTATAGCAGAATGACGGCCGGTCGGTGGTTCAGTTATCCTGACTGGGCGTCATATGACGCCCTGCAGGATAACAGTCACTGCGCATCCGTGCGGCGATCCGTGGTGCGGTGTGTCAGTCTGACACACCGCTACACTGATCACGGTAAAGAGCCTCCGGCGGAGGCTCTTTACCACATGATTAGCCGTGTCCAATCATGGCTGATCATGATGTAAACAGGAAGAGCCATTGATCGGCTTTTCCTCACTTGCATCTGACAGACGCGAGTAGAGGAGAGCTGATCGGCAGCTCTCCTGACAGGGGGATCTGCACTGATTTTTTATCCCTCGTATGCCCACACTGGACCACCAGGGAAGCCACCAGGACTACCAGGGAAGCCCCCAACATGTGGATGGCCAGGTATGTACCCCATGGCCATCCACATATACAAAAATATGCCAAATATATGCCAATTAGTGCCCACAAATGGGCACTGACTGGCAACATTATGCAGCAGATCAGACAAGTGATACCCAGCAATGCCACCCATCAGTGTCATCAGTGCCACCCATCAGTGTCCATCAGTGCCACCTCTCAGTGCCCATAAGTGCCCACCTATCAGTGCCCATCAGTGCCCATCTGTGCCACCCATCAGTGCCACCCATAAGTACCCATCAGTGCCACCCATAAGTATCCATCAGTGCCGCCTATGTGTGCCCATCAGTGCCACATACCAGTGCCACCTATCAGTGCCCATCAGTGCCGCCTATCAGTGCCTATCATCAGTGCCACCTCATTGATGTCACCTCATCGGTGCCCAATGGTGCCGCCTTATCAGTGCCAGTCAGTGCAGCCATATCAGTGCCCATCATTGAAGGAGAAAACGTACTTATTTACAAATTTTTTTTAACAGAAACGAAGAAAAACTTTATTTTTTTCAAAATTTTCAGTCTTTTTTTATTTAATGCGCAAAAAATAAAAATCACAGAGGTGATCAAATACCACCAAAAGAAAGCTCTATTTGTGGGAATAAAATGATAAAAAATTTGTTTGGGTACAGTGTAGCATGACCGCGCAATTGTCATTCAAATTGAAACAGCGCTGAAAGCTGAAAATTGGCTTGGGCAGGAAGGTGTATAAGTGCCTGGTATTGAAGTGGTTAACACAATCTTTCACTATTCACTAACAAATTGCAACAATAGTCAGTTTGCTCATCATTACTGTTAAGTATCTAATTTAACCTAACTGTATACATCTATTTGTTGTTGTAGTACCAAGGACATACAAGGTATACACATTAGGGACAGCTGTTTTACCAGTATTTATTTTTTGTATGATATCGCTATGTTTTCATACAAGAACATGAATCACTGTGTTGCGCTGGCATCCATTTTAGATCGTAGAGTTTTATTAAAGGAAGCACATACAAAATTGCACTTAATTCCAGTGCTAAAACCTAAGGATTTTTGCAGAATTTGGTCTTTTGTGTGACATGGCTTATATTCGTTTATCACATGAATGAACAAAGTCCTTTGAAGCACCTAAAACATGACACGTGGCATGCCATTTATAGGCCTTGTTCAGCTCCAGGCAAGGATCATAGAGATGATCCCAGTTTAACAATATAAGTAAGTGGAAACAAGGCCTAAGTATTAAGTGAGAACAGTAAATAGTAGGTGTGCGGTTAGGAAACAGAGCTGAACAATGTTTCAAAACATTTATGTAATTTTTGCATAAATAATGTATTGATCCATTTAAATCAACCTTTCCTTCATTCTTTAAGTTATCTTTATTGGATCTCTTGATATCCTCTGATAGTTAAGCACAGGGATTTAAAATTTGTTCTAACCTAAGTAAGTGCTGGAAATAAAATGTGACATTTTTTAATAATTCATTTGATCTTTCATCTCCTTCTTTGAAGGGAATATATAGGGTTTTGTACATAATTTCCTTCTTTATTATGGTTAGAGAGAGCATGCACCAAGGTGTATTAAGAGACGCCCCCTTGAACTTTGATGGCAGAAGTAAAATGTAAAGGACCAAGGTAGGTAAAAAAAGCACAAGGGTGCCAACTTTAGTAAAGTGCAAAATGGTAGAAAAAATAAATAAATAAATAAATAAATATATATATATATATATATATATATATATATATATATATATATATATATATATATATATATATATATATATATATATATATATATATATATCACATACAAACACAATGGCTTAAAAAGGTATTGCAATGGTACATCAGTAAATCAACATGAACAAGAAATAATTAGTACATGTTAACGCAAGCTGGTAGTCAAAGGATCACTAGTTTGACCAGGAAAGGTCAGCAAACTGGACTCTTAGACATAAACCCGACATGTTTCGGAAATTGTTTGTGCAATGGTGTGCATTTTCCTTCTTCCGGGGTAATTTTAGAATGGGTAATTATGTTCTTGTCTGCAACATAAATATAGGTATATAATAATATTTGCATGGCAACATCCAATAAATATTAATACTATCAACAACCTTCTATGGATAATACCCAGCAGCAAGACCAAAAGTACTTACATATAATAGATTCACTGCATGTTTGACAAAGATGACGGACAATACAGGAATGTTTTACATGCCGGCTGTGCACATCCATACACATACACGATATGGGTGGTTAAAGCGTGTATCCACAACCCTGTCGTCGGAACGTGTTCACAAAAGGTGTCTGACGGTCACCACAGCAGCAGAATGTGTACTGTGGAGACAATGGTAAGAGAAGGGGGATGAGTCCCTCTCTTGGCAAAGGTTCATGTATATATACAAAGTAGGTTGTATTGTAAGCAGCAAAAGGTACTGTGGATAACTGATCCAAAGTTTTGCTCAGCAAGTTTAAAGATCAAAGTATTTACCTTCAGGATTGATGGCGTAAGTGGTGTTGACATCAGGTCAGCAGCCGGCATACTAACAAAGCCCTGTGGGCGTTGGTAGTTAAATACCAGGCTGTGTCTGGCGCCAGTCAATCAGATTTGCGCCTGCCATCTCGCTTGATCAGCTGTAGGGAAACAGCTGATTGCGAGATCCAGGCGCCTTTCAGACACAGAGGTGTATGGCGTAGCCACGCCCACTGGGTGTGATGACATCACACATCCCAGAATTCCCAGCTCATGATGCTATGGGACAACAAGGGGAACACAATTGCTCCTCCTAGCACATAAGGCCGACACAGAGACGGAACATTCCATCATCCAGTCGGCCTGCACTGGTGGAGTTTACCCGCCGGGTGTCTACGTAGGGACAAGGGCAGGTGGAGATGCAGCAAAGAGCCATCTAGTGGATGGATGAATGGACAGCCAAAAGATTTACAGATTACAGAAAATCATCACACAATACAGGGCATATTGGGGATGGCAAGAAGAACAAAAAAGGGAGAAAAAAAGGGGTGATTAGAAAGAAAGGAAAAAAAAACAAGAGAGACTTGTTAATGAAATTCCAAAATAAGATAAAAATGACATGAGGTCCTACAGGTTTAGCTCGCAAACCCCGGATGTAAATCCTGGGAGAAATGATCTGAAATGGACTGTTTCGTTCAACCCAGGCGGTTGAGTGGCCTGTAGGTTGAAAATCCACCTGGATTCGCACTGGAGGAGGCGTTTGTTGAAGTCGCCTCCTCTGGGGCGAAAATGCACTTGATCCAGTGCCAAGAAGAGTACCTTGGGAAGTGATTTTGGATGCACCATGGCCATATGTCTGCCAATGACTGCATCTGGATCACGTTTACGAATTGTTAAAGTATGTTGGTAGATTCTTTTCCAAAATTCGTTAATCGTCTTCCCGACATAGTAGCAGCCACATTCACAAGTGAACAGGTACACTACGTCGGGAGTTGTGCAGTTAACATAGTGTTTTGGGTGGAATCGTTGACCATTAGTTAGGTCAATGTTATTTCTTCTATCCATGTATTGGCAGTATGGACAGCCCCCACAGGAGAAAGTGCCTAGCATTTTGCATGCATCACCCCTGTTAGGTTGATATTCACTGCTACCCTATCACCCACAGAACGGGCTCTTCTAAATGTAACAGCTGGTATGTTGGGGACAAACTGAGACAAGAAGGGGTCCATGGTCAATAAGTGCCAGTACCTATTTACGATTCGCCTGAACTGCTTATGTTGTGCTGAATATGTGGTGATGATCCTACATGTGTCGTCCGTGGGCGGTTCTTTTTGTACAGTAGCCTCCCTGGCGGTTTTCCCGAGTGTGGCTCGGGGTTAAAATTCAGTCCCATTAGCGGTAACCCCGAGCCACACTCGGGATCGCATTGCAGGATCCTGGGGCAGCGTTACTTACCTTGTCCCCGGGATCCTGCGATGTCCCCCGCAGTGTCCGAGGGCTCCGTCCTCCTCCGAAGCCTCTCCGTGCCAGGCTCCATTCCCTGCGAGCGGCGCGACGCACGGGGGCGGAGCCTGGCGGCAAATTAAAAAAAAAGTAAAAATCATAACACATACAGTACTGTAATCTTACAGATTACAGTACTGTATGAAATTATTTCACATCCCTTTTGTCCCCAGTGCTTTGTCCTATGCCCTGCATGCAGTTTTACATGATATACACTGTTCTTTCTGCCTGGAAACTGGAGATTGTCCATAGCAACCAAAAAGTGTCCCTTTACGTCAAAAGTGGCTTTAGACCAGCTAGAAAACAGCGATAGTAAATTAGAACACTTGCAGAATTGAGCGATAGTGAATTGTGGGGAAATTTATTTTATTACTATTTTTTTTTTTTTTTTTAATTATTTATTTTTATTTATTATATTATAATTTATGTTTTTGTGTTTCAAACTTTATCATACCCGGGATATCTACTAGACTCTGGTTTGGACAGATTTAAGTGTGTTATTGTTAAGATTTACAGACCTACAATATAAAACGCCAAATTTCCATGCAAAATAATTGTACCGCTTTCAGCACCTAAAATCCGAAATAATCATACCGCCAGGGAGGTTAAGTAGGTCACAACGGGACAGTATAATTGTTTTTTTGTAGGCCTTTTTCAGACAGGTATTAGAATAACCTCTTTTGAGGAGTGTTTTTCTGAGAATATCCACTTCGTTTTTAAAAGTAGTATCATCTGAGCAATTTCGGCGAACCCTAAGGTACTGGCTGTAGGGTATAGACATAAGCAGGGGTTTTGAATGGAAACTCGTTGTGTGAAGCAGCGAGTTCCCTGCTGTAGGTATATGATATATTTGACTTTATAAACTTCCATCTGGTTGTTTCTTGACAAGTACATCCAGAAATTTAATTTCAGTAGTGCTATGCGACATAGTAAAACTAATGGGAATTACTATGTTGCACTTCTTGGCACTGGATTAAGTGCATTTTTGCCCCAGAGGAGGCAACTTCAACAAACGCCTCCTCCAGTGCAAATCCAGGTAGATTTTCAACCTGCAGGCCACTCAACCACTTGGGTAGAACGAAGCAATCAATTTCATATCATTTCTCCCAGGATTTACATCCGGGGTTTGCGAGCTAAACCTGTAGGACCTCATGTTATTTTTATCTTATTTTGTAATTTCATTAACAAGTCTCTATTATTTTTACCATTCTTTCTAATCACCCTTTTTTTCTCCCTTTTTTGTTCTTCTTGCCATCCCCAATATGTCCTGTATTGTGTGATGATTTTCAGGTAATCTGTAAACGTTCAGGCTGTTCATTCATCCATTCACTAGATGGATCTTTGCCGCATCTCCACCTGCCCTTGTCCCTACGTCGACACCCGGAGGGTAAGCTCCACCAGTGCAGGCCGACTGGACAATGGAATGTTCCGTCTCTGTGTCGGCCTTATGTGCTGGGAGGAGCAATTGTGTTCCCCTCATTGTCCCGTAGCGTCACGAGCTGGGAATTCCCTCCTGCAGGTGATGCGGGGATGCATGACATCAGCACTCCCCGGAGGGCATGGCTACGCCGCGCACCTCCGTGTCTGAAAGGCACCTGGATCTCGCAATCAGCTGTTTCCCTACAGCTGATCAAGCGAGATGGCAGGCGCAAATCTGATTGACTGGCGCCAGACACAGCCTGGTATTTAACTACCGACGTCCACAGGGCTTTGTTAGTATGCCGACTGCTGACCTGATGTCAACACCACTTACGCCATCACTCCTGAAGGTAAATACTTTGCTCTTTAAACTTGCTGAGCAAAACTTTGGATCAGTTATCCACAGTACCTTTTGCTACTTACTATACAACCTACTTTGTTTATATACATGCATCTTTGCCAAGAGAGAGACTCACCCCGCTTCTCTTACCATTGTCTCCACAGTGCACATTCTGCTGCTGTGGCGACTGTCAGGCACCTTTTGTGAAGACGTTCCGACAACAGGGTTGTGGATACACGCTTTAACCACCCATATCGTGTATGTGTATGGACGTGCACAGCCGGCATGTAAAACTTTCCATCATCTTTGTCAAACATGCAGTGAATCTATTATATGTAAGTACTTTTGGTCTTGCTACTTGGCATTATCCATAGAAGGTTGTTGATAGTATTAATATTTATTGGATATTGCCATGCAATTTTTTTTTTTTTTTTTTTTCTAACATTTTGCACTTTAGCAAAGTTGGCACCTTTGTGCTTGTTTTACCTACCTTGGTCCTTTACATTTTACTTCTGCCATCAAAGTCCAAGGGGGCGTCTCTTAATACACCTTGGTGCATGCTCTCTCTAACCATAATAAATAAGGAAATTATGTACAAAACCCCATACATTCCCTTCAAAGAAGGAGATGAAAGATCAAATGGCTGACCTTTCCTGGTGAAGCTAGTGATCCTTTGACTACCAGCTTGGGTTAATATGTACTAATTATTTCTTGTGCTTTTTTTACCTACCTTGATCCTTTACATTTTACTTCTGCCATCAAAGTCCAAGGGGGCATCTCTTAATGCACCTTGGTGCATGCTCTTTTTATGATGCTATTTAGGATGTTGGTAGTAACATCACACTATCCAATTCTCTACATTTTTTTATTATGGTTAGACTAAAAAAAAATAACAGTTTAAAAACATTTAGTTTCTTTTTGTCAGTTATGTGTGAAACATAGCACCTTCATATTTGGTTTTCTGCTTCTGGACAGCCAGATAGATATGTTTTATATTTTAAATGCTCTCGGTTTGCCTGATGTTTAAATAGCTTCATGACTCAGTTTCTCATCCCAGTGACAATTTTTTGGGATGGATCAGTCCAAAGTTTTAATCAGAAAAACAGTGCCTGAAATCAAGCAGCTCCACCCTGCTGTCACCTTGGCAGTCCCATAGTGGTCATGGAACCCTTTGCCAAACTGGCAAAACTCAAACCCAAACTGCCCCACCCCCCATCTGCTAAGGTTAAGTAAGGGTCTAAATGTTACTTTATGCAAGAAATATTATATGTAGAGTATATAGTATATACAGTCAAGTGAAAAGTAAGTACATTCAATGTAAACTGTTGACTTTTTTCACATATTTGAGCAGGCAAACTCAAATAGATCTTGATTCAAACAGTGCCTAATGATAAAGCTAATATGCTTGAACAAATGACATGGCGTATATAATTTAATTACCTCAATTAACAAAAATGCAGATTTGTCATATGGAAAAAGTAAGTAAACCAATACATTTACCACCACTTCAGATCCATGAAATTAGAATCCAATTCCAGATTAGGTGCCAGTGATTAGAACCTACTTTTGAAGCTATCATACAATAATCTGATCATTAGTACACAACTTTCGTCTGAAATTTTTCAAAGGGACAAACACAAAAATGTTTCTTGTATAATACCAGATCATACGATTTTCATTTAATCAATACAGTTTTCGTCCAAAAATACAATACAAATACTTTACATTACTTCCGAAATGTATTCTGTCGTATGAGATTTTTTGTGCTTTAGAAACCTATTCGTTTTCGATATGGAGACTAACATACAGAAAAAACTGACGATCATTCGTCCGATAATCTCATTGTGTGTACTAGGCTTTAGGGAGCATGCAGATGGAATTTGTCTTATTTTAAACTTGAGACATCTAGGGTCTGGTGTATTCTTTGCTATTGAGTAGTGTTATCATGCCAAGATCAGTAAAGCTCTATTAAGGCACTCAGGAAGAAAATTGTGGATGCCTACAAATCTGGACAGAGATTTAAAAAGATGAAAACTGATTTAAAATCAATTTATTCGACAGAAGGAAAATAATGTTCAAGTGACATAGATTTCAAACAAATGCTATTTTGTCCAGGACTGGCAAGCCTAACAAATTCATCCCAACAACCTCAACCCCAACAACAGTTTGATGCTATAAGTCAAAACTTTTTTGTGAGATGTTAAGGTAAATCTTGCAACAGTTGAGGTCAAAGTGTATGCATCTACAATCAGTATGAAATTCTGTTTAACCTACTTGCAAGGTGTGTTAAGAAAAAGCCTTTGTTGTCCAAAAAGAACATTTGCAATTAAACTTATAGGCAAAGACCAGGCTTTCTGGATCAATGTTAAAAGAAAGATACAAAGAATATAACAGAATATGTAAAAATCTAGACTGCAAAAATTCAAATTGAACAAGAGAATGCAAAAGAGAGTAAGACAAACCTTCCAAAAATTCTTCAAATATATTAATAGTAAAAAGGTCAGGTCTGAGCATTTAGACCCTTGATTTCTTTTTATGAAAAAGTAAGCAAACACTTCGTAGTAGTGGTTTTGGATATAATATACTTAGACTTTACAAAAGTGTTCGATAAAGTTCTCTCTTGAGAAGAGGTAATTGGGGGGGGGGGGGTATGATCACCATGTATAAATGCAAATGTGGTCCATTAACCACTTCAACCCTGGAAGATTTGGCTGCTCAATGACCAGGCCATTTTTTGCGATACAGCACTGTGTCGCTTTAACTGACAATTGCGTAGTCATGCGACGCTGTACCCAAACAAAATTGGCATCCTTTTTTCCCACAAATAGAGCTTTCTTTTGGTGGTATTTGATCACCTCTGCGGTTTTTATTTCTTGCGCTATAAACAAAAGAAGAACAACAATTTTGAAAAAAACACAATATTTTTTACTTTTTGCTATAATAAATATCCCAAATAAAAAATAAAATAAAAAAAAAATGTATTCCTCAGTTTAGGCCGATATGTATTCTACATATTTTTGGTTAAAAAATCGCAATAAGCGTATATTGCGTAATGATTGATTTGTGCAAAAGTTATAGCGTCTATAAAATAGAGGATAGATTTATGGCATTTTTATTATTTATTTTTTTTTACTAGTAATGGCGGCGAACAGTTATTTTTATTTGGATTGCAATATTGTGGTGGACAAATCGGACACTTTTGACAGATTTTTGGGACTCGTGACATTTATACAGCGATCAGTGCTATAAAACTGAATATTTTATAAATGACACTGGCAGGGAAGGGGTTAACACTAGGGGGCGATCAAGGGGTTAACTGTGTTCCCTGGGTGTGTTCTAACTCTAGAGGGATGGGACTGACTAGGGGAGGAGAGAGATAGGTGGTTATACTTAGTATGAACACACGATCTGTCTCCTCTCCCCTGGGAGAACCGGGATGTGTGTGTTTACACACACACATCCCCGTTCTCGTTCTGTCATGCGTGATCGCAGGTGCCCGGTGACATTCGCATCAGCTCTGGGGACATGCTTCGGGCATCTTCGGGACATGCTTCTTTATGTCTTAAAGCGGGGGTCCACCTATCTATCGTTTTTTTTTTTTTTTGAGTTCATTCACAAACTTTTCTTCTCAGCATTACATACTCACATATTGTGTGTAATATGTCCGCCTGTGTCAGATTTCGTCGGAAAGAATAACTTATATTATTCACTGCAGGCGGTTTCCATCTTCATTGTGGGCATTTGAAGCCCACAAGCATTTATTTTCCTGGATGTGGTGAATGCTGTCCTCCCAGCATTCACCGCTCATTCCCGCACATGCTCAGTGGCATCCTGGGAAGCCTGAGACTAGCTCCCAGGAGTCTGGGAGAGGCTAGAAACATGCCTATTCCCACGGGAGGAGAACCAGGAAGTACAAAGAAGAATAGAAAAATAAAAGGTAATTACGGCGATTTAAATTTTTTTAAATGGCATGTCAGCATCTAGGCAAGGAAGAGAATACATACAGATATTGTTCAAAATTTGGGTGGAACCCCGCTTTAAAGAGCCGACATACAGCTATGACGGCTCGCGCAGGGGAGCCAACCTGCCACAGTATAACTGCAGTGGCTGGTCTGAAATCGGTTAAGTGAACATGCAGCATTATTCACTTACAAAGGCCAATTTTTATCTCCAGGAAAACAGGCCTAACCTTTTTTCATAGAAAGACTTTTTCACAGTAAGAGATGTGAAAACATAGAAAAGAGTCCCCAAGGAACTAGTTCTGGCCTGCTCAGTTGATTGTTTTTAAAAAAAGTGCTGGATACATTCCTAAATATACAGAATATAGGTGGATATGAGCATTTATGAGTTATAACATCAAATATTGTTGATCCAGAGAATTTTCAATTGCTTTGAGGGATCAGGAAGATTTTCTTTCCTGTGCTGCAGCAAATAGGATCATGCTTTCATTGTTTTTTTTTTTGTTTGTTTCCTTCTTCTGAATCAACTGTGGGTGTAGGTTTCTGTATAGGGAGATTTTCTATTTATTTATACATTTTTTTCTATTGGCTGAACTAGGTTGACTCGTGTGTTTTTTTTCAACTTGACTAGCCTATTTACTGTAAATATGTAAATATACTGAAGATTGATCAATCAAAGATAGTGTTGTTTGGTCACAGTAATAGTAGACATGTTTGCCTCAAACTGAAAACATTTATTTCAGAAGAAGAACATCAAAACAACAGTAAACAGTGGTGGTAGAAAAGTTACGATTTGGAGTTGCTTTGCTGCCTCAGGCCTAGGCAGCTGGAAGTCAACTATACATTCTGCATCATATCAAGTGTGCTTGATGTGAATGTGAGGTCACCTGTCCAAAAGTTTCAATTGAAAGGGAGTCTTTCAAAACCCTAATGATCTGGTTACATATTGTAGGGGTATTGAAATGGGTAGTTCATGCAATGAAACCCACAAATATCTTGCCACTGAAGGTATTTTGCCTTGAGAAGTGGTCAAAAATGTTAGACACTGGTGGGCAGTTATACAAAATGCCTACAAGTCATTTCCACCAAAGGGGGTAATAGCAGCGTTTGAAACAAATGATGTACTTATTCATTCCACAATACACCATTACTTCTACTTATATGTTTGTTAAATGATTGAAAAGGCAATATTTTTTTGTGTTCTTATAAAAGTTAAGTATATCACTGTTTATCTGCAAGCACTGTTAGAATAAAGATTGAATGTTTGCCTCTTCAAATATGTTGAAAAAAGTCAACACTTTCAATGGGGTGTACTTAAGTTTTCACATAACTGTATTCAGCTTCCTTTTAAATAATACAGCTGACTGTATGCCTCTTAATAAATGCAAGTAATTGAAATAATATAAGCATCACTGATAGGTCAGAGGTACTATAATCTGGTCAAAGTTTTCAAATTGCATGGATAAATCTATAATACACAATACATGATTGATAGACACAATTGTCTGAAACTGTCAGGAAACAGCTAGTTCCAAATGCAAGCTAGTTCAGAGACAGGCAGATGTCTGGCCCTCCTTATGGATTTTTAAAGTGTTACTAAACCTAGGACCCTGCATTCACTATATCTGATCTCCCACAGTACACAGAACATTGAAATGCAATTATTTGGCTAAATATAAACTGCTAAATACCTTTTTCTCATCAGAAGTATGTAGCAGTCCTGTTGTCAGGTCACCTGAGACATCTATTTAAAAAGATATAGCAATCTTGAATTAAAATTGCATATTGGTAGAAACATAACTACTGTACAGAAACATAATTCTTGACATGTTTCGCTAGAGTATATAGCTTCTTCAGGAGATTTGTAGTTGTCTGTGTACAGCGTATTCACTACAATATATAAAAGACATTAAAAAAATACAAATAAAGACAGATGTCAGCAATTAAACATCTTTATACAAAAAAGCAACAATTGCACAGAATCAGTTGAAAATACTCTTACCCCAAAAGTGCTCTTGGGTCAGTATGCAAACATACCCAGGTCAGTGGACCGCCAATTCAAGGATATTTTTAAATAGATGTATTAAATAAAATGTGTTATTTTTATTATACATGATATAGTTTTTTGTTGTTTCAGGCACCTTAAAAGTATTTGGGATGTGGTGCCTTGTTCCACCTATCCTGCACCTTTTCAAGCGAAAAGACAGCAGTCGGTGGGACGCCTCCCATCGAGGCAAAGCTTTTTTTTTCCTATTTTTGGGGTCCATTGGTGATGTAAATAAAGAAGGATGGACATCGCGTGACACTTTTTTTTTACTTTTTTAATAAAGGAATTGTCAAAAACTGTCTTTTGTGTTTTTTACTTTTTGAAACTTTTTTGGGTGAATGGTTAGGGGTACAATGTACCCGATACCCATTCACATAGGGGGAGGCTGGGATCTGGGGGCCCTCTTGTTGAAGGGGGCTTCCAGATTCTGATAAGCCCCCCACCCACAGAACCCCACAACCACCGGGCAAAGGTTGTGAGGATGAGGCCTTTGTCCCCAACAAGATGGGGACAAGGTGCTCTGGGGGGGAACTCAAAGCACTCTCCCCATGTTGAGGGCATGTGGCCTGGTATGGTTCAGGAGGGGGGGCACTCACTCGCCCCCCCTATCCTGTCCTCCAGGCTGCATGCTCGGATAAGGATCTGGTATGGATTTTGGGGGGACCCCATGCCAATTTTTTTTTGGCGCCGAGTTCCCCTTAAAATTTATACCAGAGCTGAAGGGCATGGTATTGATTTTGGGGGACCCCACGTCTTTTTTTTATTTTGGCGTGGAGTTACCCTTAATATCCATACTAGACCCGAAGGGTCTGGTATAGACTGGAGGGGAAACCCACACCGTTTTTTTTCCTTGATTTTTATCTATATTAACAGGAGTCGGCAATACATTACAGCGATGAGCAAGTTTAAATGACATTTTTTCCTTTTGAAGTGTAATTTTGCTGGGAGACTGTAAAACACATCAGACAGATGCGATACTTTACAGGCAGACTAAGGGGACCCCCCGGGCATGATATTTACAGGAATATTTTATTTTTATTGTTTCATTTTAAGCATTAAAAACCACTGCTCCTAAAAAAACAGTCACTTTTTATGGCAATAACTTGCATATAAGCCTTTAAAATGAGCACTTTTGATTTTTCATGTTCGTGTCCCTTACAGTTTAATAGTGTTTGCATGTTCACACAATTTTTTTGCCTGTTCGCATGTTCTGGTGCAAACTGAATGGGGGGGGGCGTTCGGCTCATCCCCTTTACTAGTAAGAGTACCACATTGTCATAATAAAAGTGTATGAAACAGAGTGAGCAAAGAAACATCTTGATTACAATAATTCTATCATTTAAAGTGGATTTTAAAGATCTTTTAAAATTGACATTACATTCTTTTCTGTTAATATCTGTGTCAAACATGACAATAACAACCAGAGATGTATAAATGTATGCAAGTCAATATTAATCTAGGAGTGTGCCCATTTACTTGATGTGGATATTACAAACTTTGATTTTATTTCACACCAAAAATGTTTGCCACATTTTAGGTAATTGAACCTTATATAAGAAAGAATATGGCTCCCAGGGTTCTAATTACTTTTAATTATTCAACCAGTTTTTTCAATAAAATATATACAGTGTATGGTTTTGTTTATAAAGTGTGCAATACTCTACGTGACCAGCTTAAAATTCACTTGATGGGATAACTAGTTCTCTATATGTTTTCTAGACCAATAGTCAATTGTATCAGCGAAAATGAAGGTAAAGAGATCTAAAATATATAGAGATATAGCTTAGTTATTTCCCTTTATAAAATAACATTTACTTATAACCTCAGTTGTTTGAACAGTTAAAAACAATATAATTTCAGCTGAAAAACTTGCTAAACATCTGAAATAACTGTAGGGGGTCACTCATGGAAAGTCATTACTATTTTTTTCGTAATCATACACAGTAACATAAACTGTTTATTACCTCCATGGTCAAAAATAGTTACTAAAATATCTTTGAATATTTGAATGCTCACTCAACCAAAATAAGTCTCATATAATATTCTATCATTGATAAAGCATGTTGTCAAATGGTTGTATGCCAATGGCCCACGTAAAGTCAGATGCCCTTGAGAGATCAAAGGAAACAAATATGAACGAATAGATCAGTTGCAATCAGATCAGTAATAAGTTAAAAGATTTATGTAAAAAATGTACCTTATGTATTTGTATTGCCCAGTTGCCATCATCAAGAAAACTTCATCCTCCAAGGAGCTGAGTATGTGATGAAGCTTGGCACCTCATTTTAATCTCCTGCCGGGGGCACACTGCACATGTGTGGGCTTGGAACATGGAAGTATGGGTTTGCAGCTCAGAAGGACACTCACTCCTGGGATGCTGGTCAGATTGTCCCAAAACTGGGCAGGATGGATTGATTGCCTCAGTGAGAGTTTTTCTGGCAGGCTTTGGGGATGTCCCTCATGTCCTAATGGTAAGGCTTTTAACCAGTTCCTACCCACAGTACATTTACTGCGGGCGGGCAGTATGGGCAGGCTGGATCACGAACATGTATGTCACCAGCTGATGGGTGCACAGTGCACCGCTCTCATGACCACTATGTCCAGTTTGAGCAGCCAGGGTATCACATGATCACATGTATGGGTTTTAATCACAATAACTCTGCTTAGTATTGTGATGCTGTGATTGACCCACAGTCATCACTTGGTACCTGGGTTAATCACAGCACCCTGTACCATGTGATAGCTGTGGGCCAATCACAGCTGTTACAAATTTAACCTGTTAATGACAGTTCAAAACATTCCTGTTACAGTGATCATCATTGTAACAGCAATCAAAGTGTAAAACAAATTCCTGATCACCCACCCTAGAGTAGTACAGTGTCACTATGCTGACACTGTACTACTCTGATTAAAGTATGTAAAAATAAAATAGCATACAGTAGTAATAATAAAATGTGCAGAGTGTGTGTTGTGTAAAATTATTGCACAAAATACCTTATTTACAGCTCCGCTGGGTGTTCACGAGACCTCCGACCACTCTCCTCCTCTCCTCCCGGCTGATGTCAGCGGGGAATCTCAGCTCCCCCCACTGTAGTTTTTGGAGCGGGGAAGGAGAGCTCCGGCAGTTCACATGAGTGCCCAGAGGCGCTCCAAATAGGGTATTTTGGGCAATATGTGTAAACAAACACACACTGCACATCATATTATCCTGTAACAGAGTGGATTACAGGATATCTCTGGTGACTTTACTACCACTTTAATTTCTTCATGTTCCTAAAAATTGTGACAAAAAATTACAACATCAAAAAACTAGCAGTGCCTCTTACTAAATGCCTCAGACTGTTTACTTTCCAAAAAGGGGTAATTTGGGGGGTATTTGTACTGTCCTGGTATTTTAAGGGCCTCAAGAAAAGAGATAGGCCATCAGTACATCAGGATTGATCAATTATTAAATATATACCATGATTTGTAGATGCTATAACTTTCACACAAGACAATTAATATACACGTATTGGTATATATTTTTTTTTTACCAAAGAATACATTTCACCTTAAAGTTATGAAGACTTTTTTTTCAAAATTTTTTGTCTTTTTTTTGTTTATATAGCTAATAATAAAAAAAACTCAGTGGTGATCAAATACCACCAAATGGAAATACCACCAAATGAAAACTCTGGCCTGGTCATGAAATGGGTAAAACCTTCCAGAGATCAGGTGGTTAAACTAAGGACAATATTGCAATACTTTTGTTTTTTAACACTGTGCATAGTCTATGGCATAATCTATTTTTTTTAATGGTGAACATAGCCTTTAAAAACTTTCTAACTCTACCGTATCATCAATTAAGGGTATATATATATATATATATATATATATATATATATATATATATATATATATATATATATATATATAGCATCCTTATACTCATGAACCAATGGATCAGGTACAATTTATTACATTTAGTGGTAAATTGATGGGATTGCACTAAGTAAAGTAAAATCATATTAGGGGCTAATATTACTTATCCTTTTTTCCCAAATAGCTGAAGTGTATGTATTCCATTCAGCTACCAAATTAAAGTACTATGTACAGTATCTCACAAAACGGTGTATAACTTTCCTGTTCCTTGAAATAAGGGGTTGCATTTTACAATAATGTAGCATGCCTGAAGCACTAAGCAGCGAAAGGGGATTATTGTTTAAATCTATATTGAGACTATGGGCATTATAGGGCGATGAGACATGGACTCCAGATGATCAATTATATTATAACATTGTTTTATATTTGTCCACTATTGTTACCTTGTACCTCATCACCATTTTCCATATACAGTACATTCAGGAGGAGTTATATTACAAGAAGTAAGGCTTCATGGAGTAGTGGGGTTATTTACGAAAGGCAAATCCACTTTGCACTACAAGTGCACTACAAGTGCACTTGGAAGTGCAGTCACTGTAAATCCGAGGGGGACATACAAGATAAATAAAAAAACAGCATTTTAGCTTGCACATGATTGGTTGATGAAATCAGCAAAGCTTCCCCTCATTTCAGATCTATCCCTCATACTTGTAGTGCACTTGTAGTGCAAAGTGGATTTGCCTTTCGTAAATAACCCCCATTGTGATCAACATTTTTTTAGCGTACTTTGATTTGCCCCTCTAGTGTTGATCAGAGATTTTTTCAGTTACTATATTTAATAGTGTCATGCTTAGAAGATTCATAGTTCACTTGTTAGTTAGTTAATTACAAGTTGTCACTAATGCTTCTCATTTCATCATATTTTTTAATGACACAGAGTTATTTCATCACCACACACACAAAGAGAAGCGTGTGTGTGTGTGTGGGGGGGGGGGGGGTTAGATCTTGAAGGCGTGATTGATAACAATATATCAAAATTAGGGTGCAAAACTAGAAAAAAAAAGGACAAGGTTTGAAGATTCAGGGATAGCTTCCTACTCATCTTTGTTTTTTTGTATGAAAAACAAAATCTGTTCTTCATTTCCTCTATTCTTTTACTTTTTTATTGAAAAAGAAAGACATTGGGGGTTATTTACAAAAGGCAAATCCACTTTGCAATACAAGTGCAAACTACAAGTGCAAAGTGCACTTGGAATTTCACTGAAAGTGCACTTGGAAGTGCAGTCGCTGTAGATCCGAGGGGGACATGCAAGGATAATAAAAAACAGCATTTTATCTTGCACATGATTGGATGATAAAATCAGCAGAGCTTCCCCTCATTTCAGATCTTCCCCTCAGATTTACAGCGACTGCACTTCCAAGTGCACTTTCAATGCCATTTCAGGTGCACTTTGCACTCGTAATTTGCACTTGTAGTGCAAAGTAGATTTGCCTTTCGTAAATAACCCCCATTGCTTCATCTTGGCTATTATTTTCCTACATTTTTTTTAACCACAAATATTTTGACTTCTTTGTTTTTATAATTTTTTTGTTAATTTTCTTATAGGCTTCATGCACACTAGCTTATTTTTAAGCTCCTAGCAGCTACTTTGAGCGCTACTTTGAGCACTAAGAATCTCCTAAATGCTGTTAAACGCTGCTAAGTACCAGTACTTGTTACCAGTGTTTAGCTTTTTTTTTTCTTAGGCAGTAGCTGCTGGCATCCTTCACAACTACTGTATAGCTGGTTGTTAAGGTGCAGGCCGGCAAGCTGGCCGTCGCGTTCTGAACAACGGATGACTCAAGGGTTGTCAGAGGGTTCCCCCTGATAGCTGAATGTAAGCTAAAGAATTGCCGGCAATAAAAATTGAGAAAAGAGAGTATGGTTTCCCCCCAATCCATTCCAGGCCCTTTCACTCCAAAAATATAATAAAAATTGCATGGGGTCCCCTCAAAATCCATACCAGAACCTTCTCTGAGCATGCAGACTAGCAGGCCAGGAAAGGGGGGGTGAGTGAGTACCCCCCCTCCTGAACCATACCAGGCCACAACATACCCTTAACATATGGGAGCTGCTTTGGAGTAGGGGGCTCCCCCAAAGCACTTTGTCCCCATTTTAATGAGGACAAGGGCTTCTTCCCCACAACCCTGGCCCAGAGCTCATTGATTCAGGTTAGGCTGCTCACAACAGACAAGGCTACCCTCCAGTGGGTACCCCAGCAGGTTTCCAGAAAAGAAACATGCACAAATGGCAGGATTGCCAGATGAAAGGATAAAAGAGTAAAAATGAATTTATTATTTTGTACGAAAAAACAACCAACGTGTTTCAGGGGTCAGAAAAAACTCCCCTTTCTCAGGGCATCGGTTAAAATAAGAGCCTTAAATGGACTCAAATTGGAGCTTTCTTGTGTGAATCTGTATGGGGAAGCTAATTGCTGGATAAAGAGAGTTACTGGCCAGCAGTATCTGCATGAGCAATCAAGATCTTAATCTAACTCTCCTGATCCAGCAATTAGCTTCCCTAAACAGATTTAAGCCTGGCACACACAGGCTAAATATCTGCAGGCTTTGGCAGGTTCAACAGAAACCAGACAACATTTGGCCCATGTGTAGATCAACTTGTCCGAAGTTTGGCCAGCTTCTGATGAGCAGGCATGCTGGACAACAAGCATCCAATCGGCATCCGATCAGCGCTTGCAGCTAATGGCTGTGAGTGTGTCAGAAACCATGAACCAGACCGAGACAGAAGTACAGTAAAATCACATTTGTTTATTAATAAAAATAAAAAGGTAAATAGAGTAAGCATAGTCAAAGCATAGCCAGAGTCCAGTGATCGGATCGGGTAGTCAGCCAAGCCAGAAGTCAGGGATCCAAGTAGAGGAACAACAAGCAGGATAAGGATCCAGAAGGGATGTCAGCAAACAGGAACGCAGGAGATGGTTTCTTGTGATGTGACCAGGGCGAAGGCAGGAATGAAGTGAGCTGGAGAACTTTAAGTAGGCAGGACTGACGAGCAGATCCACAACAGCTGGTTAACTGTGGAGAGAGATGAGAGCTGGCAATTAGCCGACAGCTGAGCGGCCAGCTCACAGAAAATCAAAAAAGTGTAGCACTAATATAAAATGTGAACTATCAACATCACATAAACAGTAAAGACTGGTGCATCCTCAAAATTGAAAAGCAAAAACAAAAAAGGAACATCAAAATGGAGTGTTGTAAGTCCCACGTAAAATTCTTGAAGTGAAAGAAAGCACCACCACCAACAATAGGGAGGCTTACCGGAACGTTTGAACCCGAAGGAACATACGTTCGATGGGTCAAACAAGCTTGTGTTATAAAACAGCCAGTGTAATTCTATAGAAGTTGTGAGGAGAGCCTGCGATAATCCATAGACCGGTATGTCCCTCAGGAGTGATGCCCCAATAGTATAACGATTAGGTTAAATGGAAGGAAACAGAAAAGGCCACATAGTGTAATTCCATAAAAATAAAACAAATTTATCAAAAATAAGTAAACTCACATGTTGAATGGATAAAACAGCGCTGTATGAATAAAAATGGCGGCAGTGGGGTCCTACCCCAGCTCAGAGAAGGAAGGGCTGAGCCAGCCCTGACAGAGTGTTGACCAGTGTGTTCTGGGGGGGCAGTCCCCCTGCCAGAAGACAATAGCTCAGCAGGCAGATCACTGTATTAACATCAGATGGTTAGTACCGTGAGCTCCTCCCGAGCTCCTCAGTTTTTTTACATTCAACCCGCTGGGTCGAACGAAAAAGAAACTGGTAGTGTGTACCAGGCATTACACAGGAAAGCTCTATTTTGAGTAAGGTAAGAGTAAGGTTCTTATTTTAGCTGAAGCCCTAATGAAGGGGGAGTTTTTCTGGACCCCCAAAGCATGTTGGCTTTTTTTAAGTACAAATTGTAAATGAGTTTGGACTCTTTTATCCTTTGGTCTGGCGCTCCTCCCATTACTATACAAATACTGACTTTGCAAAAATATGTTCTCCAATCCCTCACATGAAAACACATGGCATTGTGTGTGTCAGCAATGGTGGTGTTTCTTCCTCGAATTGCTGTACCTACAATTTTGCTACATATGTTATGCTGCATGTATTTTGTCTCCTGTTGCACTTACTGCCATAAATATTTGTTATCTGGTGGGCCTAACCAGCAAGATTTAGCAGCAAGCAGCTTTCTCACTAAATTTATGGTACATTCTGCAAATATGAAATGGCACACTGGCAAGAATTCTGGCAACTTGACAGTGCAACTGCTATTCTGTCAAGATCCAATTCATTACACTGTAGCCTGTGGTGGCAGCCAAGTCTGCCAGGAAAAACAAACAGAAGAGGTGAGATAAAGACTGCAAAACTCCTCATCATTAATAAGATTAGACAGTTATAAAAAAAATTAGCAAAGGTTATCAAGAAGTTCAAGACAGATGCTAAACCATCAGTTTTAAAGATGTTCTTCTTGATGCCAGCAGCTGAAAAATCTGAGTCAGCAGAGCAGAAAAAATAGGGCCCTGAATGAATATTAAAGAGTTACCCTCTCTTTGCACACTTGCCAGCATGGTGAGTAAACGTGGGACTATGTTAATTACCAGAGCAAGTTTCATGTTGTAAATGCCAGAAAACAGTCACTGGTAATATTGTCTTCAAAGACCATAACAAACCACACTACAATCTCATTCTAGAGGAACAGCTGTTACTGTTCACAGGAGTGAGCTCTTTCTCTGATTCAAACTCCCTCACTTGTACTTTCTCTCCCCTGATGCAGTAGCTCTGAGCTAAGCGTTTGAAGGTTCACTTCTGTTATGGTGATGGTGAACAATAGTTAGGCATCTCTTAGCAACATCCTTAGCAATATCCTCAGAGTATTCCAGTCAGACTTCATGAGGTACGTAACCGGCCTACACCTATAGCAAGGGCATTATTCAACTTTGGTCAAAGCTGCAAAGTTTGTTTGCGTAGCAAGGTCTCCGGCCTCCTTTAGTCTAATGAGAACCTCCAGGGCCAGAGATAGCTGACATTCTTCTGTATGTGGTGGGTTGTGAGGCATAGTGGGTGCAAGGTAGATAACATTATTGGGCGACAAACACTTCTTGAATGCAAAAGAGATGTTTATTTCTCTTACAAACTTTTTTGGGGGAAAGAGGGTTAGGACCAGAACAACCTTGAGTAGTTGCAAGTTCAATTAGCAATTGGACTCCGAGATTTCAATAGAGGACAGCAGTGCAGGGAAAGGCCTCCAGCAAGAAGCCACATCTGCACGTGCAGGAATGCTGTTTCCAATGGCAACAGTCTTTAACCTCCCTGGCGGTTTTCCCGAGTGTGGCTCGGGGTTAAAATTCAGTACCATTAGCGGTAACCCTTAGCCACACTCGGGATCGCATTGCAGGATCCTGGGGCGGCGTTACTTACCTTGTCCCCGGGATCCTGCGATGTCACCCACAGTGTCCGAGGGCTCCGTCCTCCTCCGAAGCCTCTCCGTGCCAGGCTCCGTTCCCTGCGAGCGGCGCGACGCAGGGGGCGGAGCCTGGCGGCAAATTAAAAAAAAAGTAAAAATCATAACACATACAGTACTGTAATCTTACAGATTACAGTACTGTATGAAATGATTTCACATCCCTTTTGTCCCCAGTGCTTTGTCCCATGCCCTGCATGCAGTTTTACATGATATACACTGTTCTTTCTGCCTGGAAACTGGAGATTGTCCATAGCAACCAAAAAGTGTCCCTTTACGTCAAAAGTGGCTTTAGACCAGCTAGAAAACAGCGATAGTAAATTAGAACACTTTCAGAATTGAGCGATAGTGAATTGTGGGGAAATTTATTTTATTACTTTTTTTTTTTTTTTTTAATTATTTATTTTTATTTATTATATTATAATTTATGTTTTTGTGTTTCAAACTTTATCATACCCGGGATATCTACTAGACTCTGGTTTGGACAGATTTAAGTGTGTTATTGTTAAGATTTACAGACCTACAATATAAAACGCCAAATTACCATGCAAAATAATGGTACCGCTTTCAGCACCTAAAATCCGAAATAATCATACCGCCAGGGAGGTTAACAGTTCCTAACACAAAGCATAACAGTTCTTTCACCTTCACTACAACTTCTCCTTCTTCAGCCCACTGAGCTCCCGGTCTCTCACTAGACCCTCTGATTCACTGCCACTGAATCCCCTGAGCTACTCAAATCTTCATGGTGGTATCTTCCACAAGCGTCACCCACACCACTCTGCTGGGTCCCTAGCTTGGCACTCCAGATACTTCCCAAGCTTCGCCCTCGCTGGCCTGCTCGGTCCCTAGATTGACACACAAGGCTGTTCTGCAAGCATGACCTCCACTGGCTGGGTCCCTGATTTGATCACCGCCTGAAGTTTCCAGATTCTCCACTGAGCCCATTCGGTGAGAATACTGCTCCAGTATTTGCTTCAGTTACTCACTGTGGTCCCTGGTAATAAGGTCGATGGTCCCTTAGTGGCAACAGCTTCCCTTCTACCTCTGACCACTGACAGGTTCTGCTGCTGGCAAAACCATCACTTCTGGTTGGTCTGCAAGCCTCAATCCCAACCCTGCTCAATGCTCTCTTGCTTCTGGATAGACCCTCAGACAGCTTAGAAGCCAGATGTCCCCCAAGATAGGCTCAATCTCTGGCCTAGCAGTCCAGGGCCATACGACACATGTCCACCCAGGTAGCCGTCCAGGTGGCACAGAACATAGATCACCTGACTTCACTCGAATATATAGGTTCTCCCAGCAGGCCAAGGGATTTAAGAAAACCCCTGTCCATTGGCTGAGATACCCCATATACCCATAACCTGACTTTGAGTTGCCCTTCTCATATCTAGTACCACCTAGTGGTAGAAGAGAAAGGTGCAACAAGGCCAAATATTGGAAGAAATTAATAGATCTCTAACAAATCAACCAGGATAACTACTCTTGGCAAGTAAATTTGTGAGGAGCATCCCTGCCTAAACTCCAGGGTGCTATATCTGTTTCTTACAGACACTCTTTTGGGGTTATTTACTAAAGGAAAATCCACTTTGCACTGCAAGTGCACTTGAATGTGCACTGAAAGTGCACTTGGAAGTAAAGTCGCTGTAGATCCGAGGGGGACATGCAAGGAAAATAAAAAACAGCATTTTAGCTTGCACATGATTGGACGATAAAATTAGCAGAGCTTCCACTCATTTCAGACCTTAGATTTAGAGCGACTGCACTTCCAAGTGCACTTTCAGTGCAAAGTGGATTTGCCTTTCGTACATAACCCCCTTTATCTGCATAGGCAGTTTTTTGGTAAAGGTGAACTAAAGCTTTATTTTGCTAAATATCACAACTAGGATGAAGCCCCTTTTTTTGACAATTTGGCCATATATGCTCAATGGGAATGACTGCTGTTTAATGGGGAATTATTTTATCATGTAAATCTCACCACTTGTCATCTATCCCCTAGGTTTATTTTCTCCTCTTTTGTATGTCTTTTTCAGTGTAGTTTCTACAATTTAGAGGGAAGCACCAATAATTATCAATGTCACCTAAGGCCATGCTACCAAAATGTTTTTTTTTGGTATGTGTTCAACAAAATGCAAATAATCTTGATATATATTTACTATAAACATATATATATATATATATATATATATATATATATATATAAATATAAAATGTAACAAATGTGTCAAGATGCTGCATGATAACAAAGGTATGTTTATTTACTTTTTTGAAAAAGAGATAATTGCCCTCATATCCTATTATCTTTTGCTGAGGAAGCGGATGCCCTTTTTCTATAAAAAGCATCAGTACATATACAAATGCAGTATGCTGTAAACTATGATGTGCATTTAAAGCAATCTGAGTCATTTGAAAATCTATAGCTGCAATATGTATTACTATACAATAGAGGAACTGATACATTTTTGTTATTAAAAAGTAACAGAAAGTAACATGTGGTTTAAATCTTTTTTAAGCAAACTGTTTTAGAGAAAATTGAATAAAATGCATTTTTCTTATTATCATAGTATCAAAGAGTCATAGGGGTTGATTTACCAAAACTGGCGAGTGCAAAATCTGGTGCAGTTGTGCATGGTAGCTAATCAACGTCTAACATCAGGTTTTTTTTTTTTACTAATAGCATTTCTAATGAACCCTTTCATCACTCCCCCATTCCACAAAGAGGTAACCACTCCACTGAAAAAGCTTAACACAAGATTACACACTCAACTGTGTCAAAGTAATTTTAGGAGACTCTGCCACCCAGTGCCTTTCCTCTTTTGTTGTTCTTAGCTGCATACATGCTCCCTCATGGCGCCGGCACCACCTCTCACGCCTCCTGGCCTCTGAATGCTGCCACCTCAGATTCAGAGGCTGGGACTGGGGCTAAAAATGATCAGATGGGCAGAGATCACTCTGACAGGCTAGACTAGTGCTATGTGCAGGAGAGCACTTGGCACACCACTGCAGCTGTGCAAGCATTGTGCATGCACAGTGTGTTCTGGCTGGGCAGCAGAGGGGGTAGGTGATCTTTGTACTGGGTTGGCTGTGCATCTTCAACCATGATTAGCGTGACTATGTAACTGTGTGTAGCCCGACCTACTCTGTACGGAACCTGCACCCCACCAAGGAAATTATTGTGCCCAGGGCTCCAGCTCCTTCTGCCAACCCCTTGTCCCAGCTCTGTGTTTATATGCAGAGCTGCACCAGATTTTGCACTCTCCAGGTTAAGTAAATCAACCCCTTAGAATCAAAGTTTCTGACTTATCTTTTAACATCAATATACCAGGGTACCAATTGTTTTATTGAACTTGTCTTCTATTACTATAACCATTCTCATGAGACACCAGCAGTGTTGTTTTTCCAAATCTTGAAAGGTCAAAGATTTTTTTACCTACCTAATACAGATACAGCGCTCTCTTTCAAAGCCTGGATCTACTCTTGGTTACATCAGGTTTTCATTCAAGCAGGCAACATTGTCAGGATTCCCCTGATGAATGGGACAGTAGACAGAACACACATATCATATTAAAACATAAAAGATGTAACACTGAATAAATTGGCCGTGGCCCTTTATTATAGGTATTAATTAAATTGTATTAATAACATATAATGTAATACCGATCTTAAAAGTTTACCAACCACATATTTAGCTAATAATTATTACAACTTAAAGTCCCCTTTCCGAAGAAAGGGACAAGACCTCATAACTTGAGCCGCAACATGGGAGGGAGGGATGTGCTTTCTTCTTCAATCCCTGCCGTCTGCATCACTTAATGACGCATTTTCTTTCTTTTATAGGTACCAGCTCATGCCAGGACCATTGAAAACAGCATTTAACCAATCACAGGTAAGTACAACTGACATCTAAAAATTATTTATTTATTTTTTTGTATTTAAAACTATTTTGTCTGCCACTGTCCCATATGTGGAGGGCGTGGACATTTTTGCCCCACCCTCCACCTTCAGGAATGTGAGAAAAAAAGTGGCATTGACAAAATACAAATAAACATTTTATGCATGACACAACATTCCCAGAGCAGTATGGGTTAGCTAAAAAGACAGCACAGTAGACGAACCAGACTATCAGGCTCTGTTTATTTGAAACTTCTAAGAATTTTATTAGGGATTAGCAAGACATTTGATGAGACATTTTTCAGTATTTTTTTTTCAATACAGTGTTACACATGTGAAATTGAGACTCCACTTTCTGGTTGAATAGCGGGCCACATAATATTTACATGCCATATTAGATATTTCTCAGAAAAAAGCATATTTTATATATTTTATATTTTAGTCCTGACTAATAAAGAAAGAATTAAAATATGAAACACAACCACCATACACTCCCTTCAGTGTTTTCATTCATCTTGCAGCTCAGTTTTTGTGAATGTATAAATAAATGAATAATCATTTTCATTATTTGTGTTAGATAATTAATTGACTTAGTCTAATTAAGTGCTAGGTATAATATCCTGAATGTTCAGCAGTAAATAATGTTCTTGTCATAATGAAATATTATTTGTTTAGGATGTATATACTTTCATCTCCTGTTCTTTTCATATGTTAGTTTCTAAATAAAATAATAAAAGTCAGCACTGGGGATTTCAATACCTAGGCAGCTAACATCAACGTTCGCCATACAAAAACCCAAAAGAATGTTCAAAGTGAAAATGCAGAGCCAAAAAATATATATATTTTTACAAACAAATATTGTGGAAAGGTCTCTTTCAAATTCAATTTCCATGTATTTCCTTCTTCGCCATAACATGTGCAGCAAATGAAGATCCGTAAAACCTCAATCACTCATCAAAGTGAAAATTCACTAGAATCAGTGGCTGCTGAGATACTGCCAAGAATATGCACGCGTGTGAAATGCGTTGGGCGGAGCTTTGTGCATGAGGTCACACCGCCATATCGGAGCCGGAGTGGCAGCTGCTGATGTAAGTGCTGAGAGGTTTATTTTTCCTTTGCACTGGCTGGTTTATGGTACAGTGTTACATTTTTATTTAGTTTGGGTGAGAATTTAATGTAACTGTACTACACTATGTTCCCTTTGTATTGCTCCATTGTGTGAGTTTTAATTTGTACAGCTATCTGACATCATTGGCCCTGGTGGGGAAGGCGAGGAAGCTGAAGTTGTCTTAAAGGGGACATCGTATATTTTCAACTGGCATGATCTGCTGTTTATTACTGGGCCGCAATATCTCTGGTGAGTTTGTATTCTGTCTGGTGATAGTACTATTGATACTGATATTCTACTTATTATGAAAAAATTAATGTACCTTCGTCCTATTACTAATTAGAAATTTGGACAGTTGTGGAGGCAACATGGACTCTCGTGGTACGGTATAAACTTACAACAGTCAGTTTAGAAAAATATATAAATTTATTATGCACAAACACACACATAATATAAAACGCCTTCAATAGTAGATAAATAAATAAACAGTTTCTGGGTGGTCACCTTTTGGTCATGATGGAGGATCTCACGGATGTATGTGTTTGTTGTGGTCATAGCCACATTCATGTTTGGTGATCAGTGTATGTAATTAGCATAATCACTATTGTTATAACCACTTCACCCCTGGAAGATTTACCTCCCTTCCTGACCGATTTTGTGCAATACGGCACTGCGTTATTTTAACTGACAATTGCGCGGTCGTGCAACGATGTGCCCAAATAAAATGTATGTCCTTTTTTTCCCACAAATAGAGATTTCTTTTGGTGATATTTGATCACCTCTGAGTTTTTTATTTTTGAAAAAAAAAATATCTTTTTCTGTCTGCTCTAAAACATACCCAATAAAAAATGTTAAAAATCAAATTTCTTCATCAATTTAGGCCTATATGTATTCTGCTACATATTTTTGGTAAGGAAAATTTGCGCAAAAGTTATCGCATCTACAAACTATGGGATTTTTTTTTTTTTTTTTACTAGTAATGGTGGTGATTAGCAATTTATAGCGGGAATGTGATATTGCAGCGGACAAATCGGACACCTAACTGACACTTTTGACACTTTTTTGGGGGCCAGTGACATTACTACAGTGATCAGTGCTAAAAATATGCACTGTCACTCTACTAATGACACTGGCTGGGAAGGGGTTAACATCAGGGACAAGCAAAGGGTTAACTGCATGCCTAGCTAAAGTTTCAGTGTAGTGGGGGAAGTGATTTTACTAGGGGAAGGATTGGATCTGTGTTTCTACTTTGCAAGAACAAAGGATCCATGCCTTCTGTACTGACAGAAAGGCAATCTGCCATTATGTCAGTGTACCGAATGATCAGAGGGTGCCAGCAGACATCGGGTCCACAGGACCCGCTGATTAGCTTCTGCTGTGTAAAATCACAACAGGAAGGAGCGAGCCGCCAGCAGCGTATACTCGCGTATGATTCCCAGAAGTGCAGGATCACATATATATACACGTGATACTGCGCAGCACGGCCTCCCTGTAGCAGTAAATCTGCTATGGTGTGGTCGGCAAGTGGTTAAATACTACACTATGGTCCCCTTTTGTTGATCTGTTATTGAGCTTTGTCTACACAGCAATCTGATATGTCTGTGCAGAGCCAAAGATTTGGAAGAGCTGGGCAAAGGCTGGAGCGAATTTAAAGGGAAACCCTACTTATTACTTACATGCTTTTTGCTGCCTTTAGTTTAAGCAGCCATTAATTCTGTTGAGTTTTTACTTTGGCGGGTGATTGAAGTTGTATGGGTCTTCATTTGATGCACATGTTACGGCGAAGAAGGAAATACATTGAAGCTGAATTTTAAAAAGACTTTTTCATATGATGTGTTTGTATAAATATTTTTTGTTTTTTTGCGCTACATATGCACTTTGAACATATGTTAGTTTTTACTCAAATCTTTCCATCATTGTATCCATTTGTAACATTTTACCCTGTTGGAAATGGCTAGTATGCATCCATAGATTATGCAAAAGATTACTTATTTCTTTAAAGTATTTGTTTAAAGTTATGTTGAAACAATTTCTCTTCATTGAAGAACTTAGCACTTCAACAAACTGTAGTTACACATGGCTACAACTGTAGGAAGTAACTCAATTTCACTTTTACCTTCAGAAATAACATTGTCAGATGCTCTATGGATCATTTACACTGTATGTTCTGTGCTGCAAGGGTCAGTTACATGTACGTTGGCTGCACTTCAAAATTTGTATTAGGATAGATATAGATATAGAAATATGCAACAGAGAGAGAGACAGACATTGAAGGCACATAATTAAATAAACATTGTTTTTTTTTTATCAGAATCAACTTATAACACTGCCTTAGCCTACAGTCTAGGCTGCTATGCAACTATCCAGCAGAAATTGGAGGACAGATTTGTGGAAATATGCATTTATCTGCATTATGATTGTTCACTTGCTTGAGTGTCTTTAGACTTTTGGTAGTTCATACTGTAATGTTTTCCACTGTTTTCAACTGCTAGTGACTTTTCTCCTTTGTGCTTTCAAACTCTTTACCACGGTCAATCAGGAAGAGTTGTATTACGGGGCACTCACTTAAAAAAGCTTTGATGAAGTAGAGCAGTCACAGTCCATTGAGGCTTCTATCACTCTAT